>NW_027616396.1:0-391190 GCF_964187855.1 Myxine glutinosa
TGAAAACCACTTTTCGCACTTGTGTTAGTGTTGAAAAACCACTTTTTGCACTTGTTTTGGTGCAGGAAACCACTTTTGCACTTGTATTAGTGTGGAAAAACCACTTTTCGCACTTGTGTTAGTGTTGAAAAACCACTTTTCGCACTTGTGTTAGTGTTGAAAAACCACTTTTTGCACTTGTGTTGGTGCAGGAAACCACTTTTGCACTTGTATTAGTGTGGAAAAAACACTTTTCGCACTTGTGTTAGTGTTGAAAAACCACTTTTCGCACTTGTGTTGGTGCAGGAAACCACTTTTGCACTTGTATTAGTGTGGAAAAACCACTTTTCGCACTTGTGTTAGTGTTGAAAACCACTTTCGCACTTGTGTTAGTGTTGAAAAACCACTTTTCGCACTTGTGTTCGTGTTGAAAAACCACTTTTCGCACTTGTGTTAGTGTTGAAATCCACTTTTCGCACTTTTGTTGGTGCAGGAAACCACTTTTGCACTTGTATTAGTGTGGAAAAAACACTTTTTGCACTTGTGTTAGTGTTGAAAAACCACTTTTCGCACTTGTGTTGGTGCAGGAAACCACTTTTGCACTTGTATTAGTGTGTGAAAAAACACTTTTGCACTTGTGATAGTGTTGAAAAACCACTTTTTGCACTTGTGTTAGTGTTGAAAAACCACTTTTCGCACTTGTGTTGGTGCAGGAAACCACTTTTGCACTTGTATTAGTGTGGAAAAACCACTTTTGCACTTGTGTTAGTGTTGAAAAACCACTTTTCGCACTTGTGTTAGTGTTGAAAAACCACTTTTCGCACTTGTGTTGGTGCAGGAAACCACTTTGCACTTGTATTAGTGTGACAAAAACACTTTTTGCACTTGTATTAGTGTGGAAAAACCACTTTTCGCACTTGTGTTAGTGTTGAAAAACCACTTTTCGCACTTGTGTTAGTGTTGAAAAACCACTTTTTGCACTTGTGTTGGTGCAGGAAACCACTTTTGCACTTGTATTAGTGTGGAAAAAACACTTTTTGCACTTGTGATAGTGTTGAAAAAACACTTTTCGCACTTGTGTTAGTGTTGAAAAACCACTTTTCGCACATGTGTTGGGGCAGGAAACCACTTTTGCACTTGTATTAGTGTGGAAAAACCACTTTCGCACTTGTGTTAGTGTTGAAAAACCACTTTTCGCACTTGTGTTAGTGTTGAAAAACCACTTTTCGCAGTTGTGTTGGTGCAGGAAACCACTTTTGCACTTGTATTAGTGTGGAAAAACCACTTTTCGCACTTGTGTTAGTGTTGAAAAACCACTTTTCGCACTTGTGTTAGTGTTGAAAAACCACTTTTCGCACTTGTGTTGGTGCAGGAAACCACTTTTGCACTTGTATTAGTGTGGAAAAAACACTTTTTGCACTTGTGATAGTGTTGAAAAACCACTTTTCGCACTTGTGTTAGTGTTGAAAAACCACTTTTCGCACATGTGTTGGGGCAGGAAACCACTTTTGCACTTGTATTAGTGTGGAAAAACCACTTTTCGCACTTGTGTTAGTGTTGAAAAACCACATTTCGCACTTGTGTTAGTGTTGAAAAACCACTTGTCGCACTTGTGTTGGTGCAGGAAACCACTTTTGCACTTGTATTAGTGTGGAAAAAACACTTTTTGCACTTGTGATAGTGTTGAAAAACCACTTTTCGCACTTGTGTTAGTGTTGAAAAACCACTTTTCGCACTTGTGTTGGTGCAGGAAACCACTTTTGCACTTGTATTAGTGTGGAAAAACCACTTTTCGCACTTGTGTTAGTGTTGAAAAACCACTTTTCGCACTTGTGTTAGTGTTGAAAAACCACTTTTCGCACTTGTGTTGGTGCAGGAAACCACTTTTGCACTTGCATTAGTGTGGAAAAACCACTTTTCGCACTTGTGTTAGTGTTGAAAAACCACTTTTCGCACTTGTGTTAGTGTTGAAAAACCACTTTTTGCACTTGTGTTGGTGCAGGAAACCACTTTTGCACTTGTATTAGTGTGGAAAAAACACTTTTTGCACTTGTGATAGTGTTGAAAAACCACTTTTCGCACTTGTGTTAGTGTTGAAAAACCACTTTTCGCACATGTGTTGGGGCAGGAAACCACTTTTGCACTTGTATTAGTGTGGAAAACCCACTTTTCACACTTGTGTTAGTGTTGAAAAACCACTTTTCGCACTTGTGTTAGTGTTGAAAAACCACTTTTCGCAGTTGTGTTGGTGCAGGAAACCACTTTTGCACTTGTATTAGTGTGGAAAAACCACTTTTCGCACTTGTGTTAGTGTTGAAAAACCACTTTTCACACTTGTGTTAGTGTTGAAAAACCACTTTTCGCACTTGTGTTGGTGCAGGAAACCACTTTTGCACTTGTATTAGTGTGGAAAAACCACTTTTCGCACTTGTGTTAGTGTTGAAAAACCACTTTTCGCACTTGTGTTAGTGTTGAAAAACCACTTTTCGCACTTGTGTTGTTGCAGGAAACCACTTTTGCACTTGTATTAGTGTGGAAAAAACACTTTTTGCACTTGTGATAGTGTTGAAAAACCACTTTTCGCACCTGTGTTAGTGTTGAAAAACCACATTTCGCACTTGTGTTAGTGTTGAAAAACCACTTTTCGCACTTGTGTTGGTGCAGGAAACCACTTTTGCACTTGTATTAGTGTGGAAAAAACACTTTTTGCACTTGTGATAGTGTTGAAAAACCACTTTTCGCACTTGTGTTAGTGTTGAAAAACCACTTTTCGCACTTGTGTTGGTGCAGGAAACCACTTTTGCACTTGTATTAGTGTGGAAAAACCACTTCTCGCACTTGTGTTAGTGTTGAAAAACCACTTTTCGCACTTGTGTTAGTCTTGAAAAACCACTTTTCGCACCTGTGTTAGTGTTGAAAAACCACTTTTCGCACTTGTGTTGGTGCAGGAAACCACTTTTGCACTTGCATTAGTGTGGAAAAAACACTTTTCACACTTGTGTTAGTGTTGAAAAACCACTTTTTGCACTTGTGTTAGTGTTGAAAAACCACTTTTCGCACTTGTGTTGGTGCAGGAAACCACTTTTGCACTTGTATTAGTGTGGAAAAAACACTTTTTGCACTTGTGATAGTGTTGAAAAACCACTTTTCGCACTTGTGTTAGTGTTGAAAAATCACTTTTCGCACTTGTGTTGGTGCAGGAAACCACTTTTGCACTTGTATTAGTGTGGAAAAACCACATTTCGCACTTGTGTTAGTGTTGAAAAACCACTTTTCGCACTTGTGTTAGTGTTGAAAAACCACTTTTCGCACTTGTGTTGGTGCAGGAAACCACTTTTGCACTTGTATTAGTGTGGAAAAAACACTTTTTGCACTTGTGATAGTGTTGAAAAACCACTTTTCGCACTTGTGTTAGTGTTGAAAAACCACTTTTCGCACATGTGTTGGGGGCAGGAAACCACTTTTGCACTTGTATTAGTGTGGAAAAACCACTTTTCGCGCTTGTGTTAGTGTTGAAAAACCACTTTTCGCACTTGTGTTAGTGTTGAAAAACCACTTTTCGCAGTTGTGTTGGTGCAGGAAACCACTTTTGCACTTGTATTAGTGTGGAAAAACCACTTTTCGCACTTGTGTTAGTGTTGAAAAACCACTTTTCGCACTTGTGTTAGTGTTGAAAAACCACTTTTCGCACTTGTGTTGGTGCAGGAAACCACTTTTGCACTTGTATTAGTGTGGAAAAAACACTTTTTGCACTAGTGATAGTGTTGAAAAACCACTTTTCGCACTTGTGTTAGTGTTGAAAAACCACTTTTCACAGTTGTGTTGGTGCAGGAAACCACTTTTGCACTTGTATTAGTGTGGAAAAACCACTTTTCGCACTTGTGTTAGTGTTGAAAAACCACTTTTCGCACTTGTGTTAGTGTTGAAAAAACACTTTTCGCACTTGTGTTGGTGCAGGAAACCACTTTTGCACTTGTATTAGTGTGTAAAAACCACTTTTCGCACTTGTGTTAGTGTTGAAAAACCACTTTTCGTACTTGTGTTAGTGTTGAAAAACCACTTTTCGCACTTGTGTTGGTGCAGGAAACCACTTTTGCACTTGTATTAGTGTGGAAAAAACACTTTTTGCACTTGTGATAGTGTTGAAAAACCACTTTTCGCACTTGTGTTAGTGTTGAAAAACCACTTTTCGCACTTGTGTTAGTGTTGAAAAACCACTTTTCGCACTTGTGTTGGTGAAGGAAACCACTTTTGCACTTGTATTAGTGTGGAAAAAACACTTTTCGCACTTGTGTTAGTGTTGAAAAACCATTTTTCACACTTGTGTTGGTGCAGGTAACCACTTTTGCACTTGTATTAGTGTGGAAAAAACACTTTTTGCACTTGTGATAGTGTTGAAAAACCACTTTTCGCACTTGTGTTAGTGTTGAAAAACCACTTTTCGCACATGTGTTGGGGCAGGAAACCACTTTTGTACTTGTATTAGTGTGGAAAAACCACTTTTCACACTTGTGTTAGTGTTGAAAAACCACTTTTCGCACTTGTGTTAGTGTTGAAAAACCACTTGTCGCACTTGTGTTGGTGCAGGAAACCACTTTTGCACTTGTATTAGTGTGGAAAAAACACTTTTTGCACTTGTGATAGTGTTGAAAAACCACTTTTCGCACTTGTGTTAGTGTTGAAAAACCACTTTTCGCACTTGTGTTGGTGCAGGAAACCACTTTTGCACTTGTATTAGTGTGGAAAAACCACTTTTCGCACTTGTGTTAGTGTTGAAAAACCACTTTTCGCACTTGTGTTAGTGTTGAAAAACCACTTTTCGCTCTTGTGTTGGTGCAGGAAACCACTTTTGCACTTGTATTAGTGTGGAAAAAACACTTTTCGCACTTGTGTTAGTGTTGAAAAACCACTTTTCGCACTTGTGTTAGTGTTGAAAAACCACTTTTCGCACTTGTGTTGGTGCAGGAAACCACTTTTGCACTTGTATTAGTGTAGAAAAACCACTTTTCGCACTTGTGTTAGTGTTGAAAAACCACTTTTCGCACTTGTATTAGTGTTGAAAAACCACTTTTCGCACTTGTGTTGGTGCAGGAAACCACTTTTGCACTTGTATTAGTTTGGAAAAAACACTTTTTGCACTTGTAATAGTGTTGAAAAACCACTTTTCGCACTTGTGTTAGTGTTGAAAAACCACTTTTCGCACTTGTGTTGGTGCAGGAAACCACTTTTGCACTTGTATTAGTGTGGAAAAAACACTTTTTGCACTTGTGATAGTGTTGAAAAACCACTTTTCGCACTTGTGTTAGTGTTGAAAAACCACTTTTCGCACATGTGTTGGGGGCAGGAAACCACTTTTGCACTTGTATTAGTGTGGAAAAACCACTTTTCGCACTTGTGTTAGTGTTGAAAAACCACTTTTCGCACTTGTGTTAGTGTTGAAAAACCACTTGTCGCACTTGTGTTGGTGCAGGAAACCACTTTTGCACTTGTATTAGTGTGGAAAAAACACTTTTTGCAGTTGTGATAGTGTTAAAAAACCACTTTTCGCACTTGTGTTAGTGTTGAAAAACCACTTTTCGCACTTGTGTTGGTGCAGGAAATCACTTTTGCACTTGTATTAGTGTGGAAAAACCACTTTTCGCACTTGTGTTAGTGTTGAAAAACCACTTTTCGCACTTGTGTTAGTGTTGAAAAACCACTTTTCGCACTTGTGTTGGTGCAGGAAACCACTTTTGCACTTGTATTAGTGTGGAAAAAACACTTTTTGCACTTGTGATAGTGTTGAAAAACCACTTTTCGCACTTGTGTTAGTGTTGAAAAATCACTTTTCGCACTTGTGTTGGTGCAGGAAACCACTTTTGCACTTGTATTAGTGTGGAAAAAACACTTTTTGCACTTGTGATAGTGTTGAAAAACCACTTTTCGCACTTGTGTTGGTGCAGGAAATCACTTTTGCACTTGTATTAGTGTGGAAAAACCACTTTTCGCACTTGTGTTAGTGTTGAAAAACCACTTTTCGCACTTGTGTTAGTGTTGAAAAAACACTTTTCGCACTTGTGTTGGTGCAGGAAACCACTTTTGCACTTGTATTAGTGTGGATAAACCACTTTTCGCACTTGTGTTAGTGTTGAAAAACCACTTTTCGCACTTGTGTTAGTGTTGAAAAACCACTTTTCGCACTTGTGTTGGTGCAGGAAACCACTTTTGCACTTGTATTAGTGTGGAAAAAACACTTTTTGCACTTGTGATAGTGTTGAAAAAACACTTTTCGCACTTGTGTTAGTGTTGAAAAACCACTTTTCGCACATGTGTTGGGGCAGGAAACCACTTTTGCACTTGTATTAGTGTGGAAAAACCACTTTTCGCACTTGTGTTAGTGTTGAAAAACCACTTTTCGCACTTGTGTTAGTGTTGAAAAACCACTTTTCGCAGTTGTGTTGGTGCAGGAAACCACTTTTGCACTTGTATTAGTGTGGAAAAACCACTTTTCGCACTTGTGTTAGTGTTGAAAAACCACTTTTCGCACTTGTGTTAGTGTTGAAAAACCACTTTTCGCACTTGTGTTGGTGCAGGAAACCACTTTTGCACTTGTATTAGTGTGGAAAAAACACTTTTTGCACTTGTGATAGTGTTGAAAAACCACTTTTCGCACTTGTGTTAGTGTTGAAAAACCACTTTTCGCACATGTGTTGGGGCAGGAAACCACTTTTGCACTTGTTTTAGTGTGGAAAAACCACTTTTCGCACTTGTGTTAGTGTTGAAAAACCACATTTCGCACTTGTGTTAGTGTTGAAAAACCACTTGTCGCACTTGTGTTGGTGCAGGAAACCACTTTTGCACTTGTATTAGTGTGGAAAAAACACTTTTTGCACTTGTGATAGTGTTGAAAAACCACTTTTCGCACTTGTGTTAGTGTTGAAAAACCACTTTTCGCACTTGTGTTGGTGCAGGAAACCACTTTTGCACTTGTATTAGTGTGGAAAAACCACTTTTCGCACTTGTGTTAGTGTTGAAAAACCACTTTTCGCACTTGTGTTAGTGTTGAAAAACCACTTTTCGCACTTGTGTTGGTGCAGGAAACCACTTTTGCACTTGTATTAATGTGGAAAAAACACTTTTTGCACTTGTGATAGTGTTGAAAAACCACTTTTCGCACTTGTGTTAGTGTTGAAGAACCACTTTTCGCACTTGTGTTGGTGCAGGAAACTACTTTTGCACTTGTATTAGTGTGGAAAAAACACTTTTCGCACTTGTGTTAGTGTTGAAAAACAACTTTTCGCACTTGTGTTAGTGTTGAAAAACCACTTTTCACACTTGTGTTGGTGCAGGAAACCACTTTTGCACTTGTATTAGTGTGGAAAAACCACTTTTCGCACATGTGTTGGGGCAGGAAACCTCTTTTGCACTTGTAATAGTGTGGAAAAACCACTTTTCGCACTTGTGTTAGTGTTGAAAAACCACTTTTCGCACTTGTGTTGGTGCAGGAAACCACTTTTGCACTTGTATTAGTGTGGAAAAAACACTTTTTGCACTTGTGATAGTGTTGAAAAACCACTTTTCGCACTTGTCTTAGTGTTGAAAAACCACTTTTCGCACTTGTGTTAGTGTTGAAAAACCACTTTTCGCACTTGTGTTGGTGCAGGAAACCACTTTTGCACTTGTATTAGTGTGGAAAAAACACTTTTTGCACTTGTGATAGTGTTGAAAAACCACTTTTCGCACTTGTGTTAGTGTTGAAAAACCACTTTTCGCACTTGTGTTGGTGCAGGAAACCACTTTTGCACTTGTATTAGTGTGGAAAAACCACTTTTCGCACTTGTGTTCGTGTTGAAAAACCACTTTTCGCACTTATGTTAGTCTTGAAAAACCACTTTTCGCACTTGTGTTAGTGTTGAAATCCACTTTTCGCACTTTTGTTGGTGCAGGAAACCACTTTTGCACTTGTATTAGTGTGGAAAAAACACTTTTTGCACTTGTGTTAGTGTTGAAAAACCACTTTTCGCACTTGTGTTGGTGCAGGAAACCACTTTTGCACTTGTATTAGTGTGGAAAAAACACTTTTTGCACTTGTGATAGTGTTGAAAAACCACATTTCGCACTTGTGTTAGTGTTGAAAAACCACTTTTCGCACTTGTGTTGGTGCAGGAAACCACTTTTGCACTTGTATTAGTGTGGAAAAACCACTTTTCGCACTTGTGTTAGTGTTGAAAAACCACTTTTCGCACTTGTGTTAGTGTTGAAAAACCACTTTTCGCACTTGTGTTGGTGCAGGAAACCACTTTTGCACTTGTATTAGTGTGACAAAAACACTTTTTGCACTTGTGATAGTGTTGAAAAACCACTTTTCGCGCTTGTGTTAGTGTTGAAAAACCACTTTTCGCACATGTGTTGGGGCAGGAAACCACTTTTGCACTTGTATTAGTGTGGAAAAAACACTTTTCGCACTTGTGTTCGTGTTGAAAAACCACTTTTTGCACTTGTGTTAGTGTTGAAAAACCACTTTTCGCACTTGTGTTGGTGCAGGAAACCACTTTTGCACTTGTATTAGTGTGGAAAAAACACTTTTTGCACTTGTGATAGTGTTGAAAAACCACTTTTCGCACTTGTGTTAGTGTTGAAAAACCACTTTTTGCACTTGTTTTGGTGCAGGAAACCACTTTTGCACTTGTATTAGTGTGGAAAAACCACTTTTCGCACTTGTGTTAGTGTTGAAAAACCACTTTTCGCACTTGTGTTAGTGTTGAAAAACCACTTTTTGCACTTGTGTTGGTGCAGGAAACCACTTTTGCACTTGTATTAGTGTGGAAAAAACACTTTTCGCACTTGTGTTAGTGTTGAAAAACCACTTTTCGCACTTGTGTTGGTGCAGGAAACCACTTTTGCACTTGTATTAGTGTGGAAAAACCACTTTTCGCACTTGTGTTAGTGTTGAAAAACCACTTTTCGCACTTGTGTTAGTGTTGAAAAACCACTTTTCGCACTTGTGTTAGTGTTGAAAAACCACTTTTCGCACTTGTGTTGGTGCAGGAAACCACTTTTGCACTTGTATTAGTGTGGAAAAACCACTTTTCGCACTTGTGTTCGTGTTGAAAAACCACTTTTTGCACTTATGTTAGTCTTGAAAAACCACTTTTCGCACTTGTGTTAGTGTTGAAATCCACTTTTCGCACTTTTGTTGGTGCAGGAAACCACTTTTGCACTTGTATTAGTGTGGAAAAAACACTTTTTGCACTTGTGTTAGTGTTGAAAAACCACTTTTCGCACTTGTGTTGGTGCAGGAAACCACTTTTGCACTTGTATTAGTGTGGAAAAAACACTTTTTGCACTTGTGATAGTGTTGAAAAACCACTTTTTGCACTTGTGTTAGTGTTGAAAAACCACTTTTCGCACTTGTGTTGGTGCAGGAAACCACTTTTGCACTTGTATTAGTGTGGAAAAACCACTTTTCACACTTGTGTTAGTGTTGAAAAACCACTTTTCGCACTTGTGTTAGTGTTGAAAAACCACTTTTCGCACTTGTGTTGGTGCAGGAAACCACTTTTGCACTTGTATTAGTGTGACAAAAACACTTTTTGCACTTGTGATAGTGTTGAAAAACCACTTTTCGCACTTGTGTTAGTGTTGAAAAACCACTTTTCGCACATGTGTTGGGGCAGGAAACCACTTTTGCACTTGTATTAGTGTGGAAAAACCACTTTTCGCACTTGTGTTCGTGTTGAAAAACCACTTTTTGCACTTGTGTTAGTGTTGAAAAACCACTTTTCGCACTTGTGTTGGTGCAGGAAACCACTTTTGCACTTGTATTAGTGTGGAAAAAACACTTTTTGCACTTGTGATAGTGTTGAAAAACCACTTTTCGCACTTGTGTTAGTGTTGAAAAACCACTTTTTGCACTTGTTTTGGTGCAGGAAACCACTTTTGCACTTGTATTAGTGTGGAAAAACCACTTTTCGCACTTGTGTTAGTGTTGAAAAACCACTTTTCGCACTTGTGTTAGTGTTGAAAAACCACTTTTTGCACTTGTGTTGGTGCAGGAAACCACTTTTGCACTTGTATTAGTGTGGAAAAAACACTTTTCGCACTTGTGTTAGTGTTGAAAAACCACTTTTCGCACTTGTGTTGGTGCAGGAAACCACTTTTGCACTTGTATTAGTGTGGAAAAACCACTTTTTGCACTTGTGTTAGTGTTGAAAAACCACTTTTCGCACTTGTGTTAGTGTTGAAAAACCACTTTTCGCACTTGTGTTAGTGTTGAAAAACCACTTTTCGCACTTGTGTTGGTGCAGGAAACCACTTTTGCACTTGTATTAGTGTGGAAAAACCACTTTTCGCACTTGTGTTCGTGTTGAAAAACCACTTTTCGCACTTGTGTTAGTGTTGAAAAACCACTTTTCGCACTTGTGTTAGTGTTGAAAAACCACTTTTCGCACTTGTGTTGGTGAAGGAAACCACTTTTGCACTTGTATTAGTGTGGAAAAAACACTTTTCGCACTTGTGTTAGTGTTGAAAAACAACTTTTCGCACTTGTGTTAGTGTTGAAAAACCATTTTTCACACTTGTGTTGGTGCAGGAAACCACTTTTGCACTTGTATTAGTGTGGAAAAAACACTTTTTGCACTTGTGATAGTGTTGAAAAACCACTTTTCGCACTTGTGTTAGTGTTGAAAAACCACTTGTCGCACTTGTGTTGGTGCAGGAAACCACTTTTGCACTTGTATTAGTGTGGAAAAAACACTTTTTGCACTTGTGATAGTGTTGAAAAACCACTTTTCGCACTTGTGTTAGTGTTGAAAAACCACTTTTCGCACTTGTGTTGGTGCAGGAAACCACTTTTGCACTTGTATTAGTGTGGAAAAACCACTTTTCGCACTTGTGTTAGTGTTGAAAAACCACTTTTCGCACTTGTGTTAGTGTTGAAAAACCACTTTTTGCACTTGTGTTGGTGCAGGAAACCACTTTTGCACTTGTATTAGTGTGGAAAAAACACTTTTTGCACTTGTGATAGTGTTGAAAAACCACTTTTCGCACTTGTGTTAGTGTTGAAAAACCACTTTTCGCACATGTGTTGGGGCAGGAAACCACTTTTGCACTTGTATTAGTGTGGAAAAACCACTTTTCACACTTGTGTTAGTGTTGAAAAACCACTTTTCGCACTTGTGTTAGTGTTGAAAAACCACTTTTCGCAGTTGTGTTGGTGCAGGAAACCACTTTTGCACTTGTATTAGTGTGGAAAAACCACTTTTCGCACTTGTGTTAGTGTTGAAAAACCACTTTTCACACTTGTGTTAGTGTTGAAAAACCACTTTTCGCACTTGTGTTGGTGCAGGAAACCACTTTTGCACTTGTATTAGTGTGGAAAAACCACTTTTCGCACTTGTGTTAGTGTTGAAAAACCACTTTTCGCACTTGTGTTAGTGTTGAAAAACCACTTTTCGCACTTGTGTTGGTGCAGGAAACCACTTTTGCACTTGTATTAGTGTGGAAAAAACACTTTTTGCACTTGTGATAGTGTTGAAAAACCACTTTTCGCACTTGTGTTAGTGTTGAAAAACCACATTTCGCACTTGTGTTAGTGTTGAAAAACCACTTTTCGCACTTGCGTTGGTGCAGGAAACCACTTTTGCACTTGTATTAGTGTGGAAAAAACACTTTTTGCACTTGTGATAGTGTTGAAAAACCACTTTTCGCACTTGTGTTAGTGTTGAAAAACCACTTTTCGCACTTGTGTTGGTGCAGGAAACCACTTTTGCACTTGTATTAGTGTGGAAAAACCACTTTTCGCACTTGTGTTAGTGTTGAAAAACCACTTTTCGCACTTGTGTTAGTCTTGAAAAACCACTTTTCGCACCTGTGTTAGTGTTGAAAAACCACTTTTCGCACTTGTGTTGGTGCAGGAAACCACTTTTGCACTTGCATTAGTGTGGAAAAAACACTTTTCGCACTTGTGTTAGTGTTGAAAAACCACTTTTTGCACTTGTGTTAGTGTTGAAAAACCACTTTTCGCACTTGTGTTGGTGCAGGAAACCACTTTTGCACTTGTATTAGTGTGGAAAAAACACTTTTTGCACTTGTGATAGTGTTGAAAAACCACTTTTCGCACTTGTGTTAGTGTTGAAAAATCACTTTTCGCACTTGTGTTGGTGCAGGAAACCACTTTTGCACTTGTATTAGTGTGGAAAAACCACATTTCGCACTTGTGTTAGTGTTGAAAAACCACTTTTCGCACTTGTGTTAGTGTTGAAAAACCACTTTTCGCACGTGTGTTGGTGCAGGAAACCACTTTTGCACTTGTATTAGTGTGGAAAAAACACTTTTTGCACTTGTGATAGTGTTGAAAAACCACTTTTCGCACTTGTGTTAGTGTTGAAAAACCACTTTTCGCACATGTGTTGGGGGCAGGAAACCACTTTGCACTTGTATTAGTGTGGAAAAACCACTTTTCGCGCTTGTGTTAGTGTTGAAAAACCACTTTTCGCACTTGTGTTAGTGTTGAAAAACCACTTTTCGCAGTTGTGTTGGTGCAGGAAACCACTTTTGCACTTGTATTAGTGTGGAAAAACCACTTTTCGCACTTGTGTTCGTGTTGAAAAACCACTTTTCGCACTTATGTTAGTCTTGAAAAACCACTTTTCGCACTTGTGTTAGTGTTGAAATCCACTTTTCGCACTTTTGTTGGTGCAGGAAACCACTTTTGCACTTGTATTAGTGTGGAAAAAACACTTTTTGCACTTGTGTTAGTGTTGAAAAACCACTTTTCGCACTTGTGTTGGTGCAGGAAACCACTTTTGCACTTGTATTAGTGTGGAAAAAACACTTTTTGCACTTGTGATAGTGTTGAAAAACCACATTTCGCACTTGTGTTAGTGTTGAAAAACCACTTTTCGCACTTGTGTTGGTGCAGGAAACCACTTTTGCACTTGTATTAGTGTGGAAAAACCACTTTTCGCACTTGTGTTAGTGTTGAAAAACCACTTTTCGCACTTGTGTTAGTGTTGAAAAACCACTTTTCGCACTTGTGTTGGTGCAGGAAACCACTTTTGCACTTGTATTAGTGTGACAAAAACACTTTTTGCACTTGTGATAGTGTTGAAAAACCACTTTTCGCACTTGTGTTAGTGTTGAAAAACCACTTTTCGCACATGTGTTGGGGCAGGAAACCACTTTTGCACTTGTATTAGTGTGGAAAAAACACTTTTCGCACTTGTGTTCGTGTTGAAAAACCACTTTTTGCACTTGTGTTAGTGTTGAAAAACCACTTTTCGCACTTGTGTTGGTGCAGGAAACCACTTTTGCACTTGTATTAGTGTGGAAAAAACACTTTTTGCACTTGTGATAGTGTTGAAAAACCACTTTTCGCACTTGTGTTAGTGTTGAAAAACCACTTTTTGCACTTGTTTTGGTGCAGGAAACCACTTTTGCACTTGTATTAGTGTGGAAAAACCACTTTTCGCACTTGTGTTAGTGTTGAAAAACCACTTTTCGCACTTGTGTTAGTGTTGAAAAACCACTTTTTGCACTTGTGTTGGTGCAGGAAACCACTTTTGCACTTGTATTAGTGTGGAAAAAACACTTTTCGCACTTGTGTTAGTGTTGAAAAACCACTTTTCGCACTTGTGTTGGTGCAGGAAACCACTTTTGCACTTGTATTAGTGTGGAAAAACCACTTTTCGCACTTGTGTTAGTGTTGAAAAACCACTTTTCGCACTTGTGTTAGTGTTGAAAAACCACTTTTCGCACTTGTGTTAGTGTTGAAAAACCACTTTTCGCACTTGTGTTGGTGCAGGAAACCACTTTTGCACTTGTATTAGTGTGGAAAAACCACTTTTCGCACTTGTGTTCGTGTTGAAAAACCACTTTTCGCACTTATGTTAGTCTTGAAAAACCACTTTTCGCACTTGTGTTAGTGTTGAAATCCACTTTTCGCACTTTTGTTGGTGCAGGAAACCACTTTTGCACTTGTATTAGTGTGGAAAAAACACTTTTTGCACTTGTGTTAGTGTTGAAAAACCACTTTTCGCACTTGTGTTGGTGCAGGAAACCACTTTTGCACTTGTATTAGTGTGGAAAAAACACTTTTTGCACTTGTGATAGTGTTGAAAAACCACTTTTTGCACTTGTGTTAGTGTTGAAAAACCACTTTTCGCACTTGTGTTGGTGCAGGAAACCACTTTTGCACTTGTATTAGTGTGGAAAAACCACTTTTCACACTTGTGTTAGTGTTGAAAAAACCACTTTTCGCACTTGTGTTAGTGTTGAAAAACCACTTTTCGCACTTGTGTTGGTGCAGGAAACCACTTTTGCACTTGTATTAGTGTGACAAAAACACTTTTTGCACTTGTGATAGTGTTGAAAAACCACTTTTCGCACTTGTGTTAGTGTTGAAAAACCACTTTTCGCACATGTGTTGGGGCAGGAAACCACTTTTGCACTTGTATTAGTGTGGAAAAACCACTTTTCGCACTTGTGTTCGTGTTGAAAAACCACTTTTTGCACTTGTGTTAGTGTTGAAAAACCACTTTTCGCACTTGTGTTGGTGCAGGAAACCACTTTTGCACTTGTATTAGTGTGGAAAAAACACTTTTTGCACTTGTGATAGTGTTGAAAAACCACTTTTCGCACTTGTGTTAGTGTTGAAAAACCACTTTTTGCACTTGTTTTGGTGCAGGAAACCACTTTTGCACTTGTATTAGTGTGGAAAAACCACTTTTCGCACTTGTGTTAGTGTTGAAAAACCACTTTTCGCACTTGTGTTAGTGTTGAAAAACCACTTTTTGCACTTGTGTTGGTGCAGGAAACCACTTTTGCACTTGTATTAGTGTGGAAAAAACACTTTTCGCACTTGTGTTAGTGTTGAAAAACCACTTTTCGCACTTGTGTTGGTGCAGGAAACCACTTTTGCACTTGTATTAGTGTGGAAAAACCACTTTTTGCACTTGTGTTAGTGTTGAAAAACCACTTTTCGCACTTGTGTTAGTGTTGAAAAACCACTTTTCGCACTTGTGTTAGTGTTGAAAAACCACTTTTCGCACTTGTGTTGGTGCAGGAAACCACTTTTGCACTTATATTAGTGTGGAAAAACCACTTTTCGCACTTGTGTTCGTGTTGAAAAACCACTTTTCGCACTTGTGTTAGTGTTGAAAAACCACTTTTCGCACTTGTGTTAGTGTTGAAAAACCACTTTTCGCACTTGTGTTGGTGAAGGAAACCACTTTTGCACTTGTATTAGTGTGGAAAAAACACTTTTCGCACTTGTGTTAGTGTTGAAAAACAACTTTTCGCACTTGTGTTAGTGTTGAAAAACCATTTTTCACACTTGTGTTGGTGCAGGAAACCACTTTTGCACTTGTATTAGTGTGGAAAAAACACTTTTTGCACTTGTGATAGTGTTGAAAAACCACTTTTCGCACTTGTGTTAGTGTTGAAAAACCACTTGTCGCACTTGTGTTGGTGCAGGAAACCACTTTTGCACTTGTATTAGTGTGGAAAAAACACTTTTTGCACTTGTGATAGTGTTGAAAAACCACTTTTCGCACTTGTGTTAGTGTTGAAAAACCACTTTTCGCACTTGTGTTGGTGCAGGAAACCACTTTTGCACTTGTATTAGTGTGGAAAAACCACTTTTCGCACTTGTGTTAGTGTTGAAAAACCACTTTTCGCACTTGTGTTAGTGTTGAAAAACCACTTTTTGCACTTGTGTTGGTGCAGGAAACCACTTTTGCACTTGTATTAGTGTGGAAAAAACACTTTTTGCACTTGTGATAGTGTTGAAAAACCACTTTTCGCACTTGTGTTAGTGTTGAAAAACCACTTTTCGCACATGTGTTGGGGCAGGAAACCACTTTTGCACTTGTATTAGTGTGGAAAAACCACTTTTCACACTTGTGTTAGTGTTGAAAAACCACTTTTCGCACTTGTGTTAGTGTTGAAAAACCACTTTTCGCAGTTGTGTTGGTGCAGGAAACCACTTTTGCACTTGTATTAGTGTGGAAAAACCACTTTTCGCACTTGTGTTAGTGTTGAAAAACCACTTTTCACACTTGTGTTAGTGTTGAAAAACCACTTTTCGCACTTGTGTTGGTGCAGGAAACCACTTTTGCACTTGTATTAGTGTGGAAAAACCACTTTTCGCACTTGTGTTAGTGTTGAAAAACCACTTTTCGCACTTGTGTTAGTGTTGAAAAACCACTTTTCGCACTTGTGTTGGTGCAGGAAACCACTTTTGCACTTGTATTAGTGTGGAAAAAACACTTTTTGCACTTGTGATAGTGTTGAAAAACCACTTTTCGCACTTGTGTTAGTGTTGAAAAACCACATTTCGCACTTGTGTTAGTGTTGAAAAACCACTTTTCGCACTTGCGTTGGTGCAGGAAACCACTTTTGCACTTGTATTAGTGTGGAAAAAACACTTTTTGCACTTGTGATAGTGTTGAAAAACCAGTTTTCGCACTTGTGTTAGTGTTGAAAAACCACTTTTCGCACTTGTGTTGGTGCAGGAAACCACTTTTGCACTTGTATTAGTGTGGAAAAACCACTTTTCGCACTTGTGTTAGTGTTGAAAAACCACTTTTCGCACTTGTGTTAGTCTTGAAAAACCACTTTTCGCACCTGTGTTAGTGTTGAAAAACCACTTTTCGCACTTGTGTTGGTGCAGGAAACCACTTTTGCACTTGCATTAGTGTGGAAAAAACACTTTTCGCACTTGTGTTAGTGTTGAAAAACCACTTTTTGCACTTGTGTTAGTGTTGAAAAACCACTTTTCGCACTTGTGTTGGTGCAGGAAACCACTTTTGCACTTGTAAGTGTGGAAAAAAACACTTTTTGCACTTGTGATAGTGTTGAAAAACCACTTTTCGCACTTGTGTTAGTGTTGAAAAATCACTTTTCGCACTTGTGTTGGTGCAGGAAACCACTTTTGCACTTGTATTAGTGTGGAAAAACCACATTTCGCACTTGTGTTAGTGTTGAAAAACCACTTTTCGCACTTGTGTTAGTGTTGAAAAACCACTTTTCGCACTTGTGTTGGTGCAGGAAACCACTTTTGCACTTGTATTAGTGTGGAAAAAACACTTTTTTGCACTTGTGATAGTGTTGAAAAAACCACTTTTCGCACTTGTGTTAGTGTTGAAAAACCACTTTTCGCACATGTGTTGGGGGCAGGAAACCACTTTGCACTTGTATTAGTGTGGAAAAACCACTTTTCGCGCTTGTGTTAGTGTTGAAAAACCACTTTTCGCACTTGTGTTAGTGTTGAAAAACCACTTTTCGCAGTTGTGTTGGTGCAGGAAACCACTTTTGCACTTGTGTTAGTGTTGAAAAACCACTTTTCGCACATGTGTTGGGGGCAGGAAACCACTTTGCACTTGTATTAGTGTGGAAAAACCACTTTTCGCGCTTGTGTTAGTGTTGAAAAACCACTTTTTGCACTTGTGTTAGTGTTGAAAAACCACTTTTACTTTTCGCACTTGTGTTGGTGCAGGAAAACACTTTTGCACTTGTATTAGTGTGGAAAAAACACTTTTTGCACTAGTGATAGTGTTGAAAAACCACTTTTCGCACTTGTGTTAGTGTTGAAAAACCACTTTTCGCAGTTGTGTTGGTGCAGGAAACCACTTTTGCACTTGTATTAGTGTGGAAAAACCACTTTTTGCACTTGTGTTAGTGTTGAAAAACCACTTTTCGCACTTGTGTTAGTGTTGAAAAAACACTTTTCGCACTTGTGTTGGTGCAGGAAACCACTTTTGCACTTGTATTAGTGTGGAAAAACCACTTTTCGCACTTGTGTTAGTGTTGAAAAACCACTTTTCGCACTTGTGTTAGTGTTGAAAAACCACTTTTCGCACTTGTGTTGGTGCAGGAAACCACTTTTGCACTTGTATTAGTGTGGAAAAAACACTTTTTGCACTTGTGATAGTGTTGAAAAACCACTTTTCGCACTTGTGTTAGTGTTGAAAAACCACTTTTCGCACTTGTGTTAGTGTTGAAAAACCACTTTTCGCACTTGTGTTGGTGAAGGAAACCACTTTTGCACTTGTATTAGTGTGGAAAAAACACTTTTCGCACTTGTGTTAGTGTTGAAAAACCATTTTTCACACTTGTGTTGGTGCAGGAAACCACTTTTGCACTTGTATTAGTGTGGAAAAAACACTTTTTGCACTTGTGATAGTGTTGAAAAACCACTTTTCGCACTTGTGTTAGTGTTGAAAAACAATTTTTCGCACATGTGTTGGGGCAGGAAACCACTTTTGTACTTGTATTAGTGTGGAAAAACCACTTTTCGCACTTGTGTTAGTGTTGAAAAACCACTTTTCGCACTTGTTTTAGTGTTGAAAAACCACTTGTCGCACTTGTGTTGGTGCAGGAAACCACTTTTGCACTTGTATTAGTGTGGAAAAAACACTTTTTGCACTTGTGATAGTGTTGAAAAACCACTTTTCGCACTTGTGTTAGTGTTGAAAAACCACTTTTCGCACTTGTGTTGGTGCAGGAAACCACTTTTGCACTTGTATTAGTGTGGAAAAACCACTTTTCGCACTTGTGTTAGTGTTGAAAAACCACTTTTCGCACTTGTGTCAGTGTTGAAAAACCACTTTTCGCACTTGTGTTGGTGCAGGAAACCACTTTTGCACTTGTATTAGTGTGGAAAAAACACTTTTCGCACTTGTGTTAGTGTTGAAAAACCACTTTTCGCACTTGTGTTAGTGTTGAAAAACCACTTTTCGCACTTGTGTTGGTGCAGGAAACCACTTTTGCACTTGTATTAGTGTGGAAAAAACACTTTTTGCACTTGTGATAGTGTTGAAAAACCACTTTTCGCACTTGTGTTAGTGTTGAAAAACCACTTTTTGCACTTGTTTTGGTGCAGGAAACCACTTTTGCACTTGTATTAGTGTGGAAAAACCACTTTTCGCACTTGTGTTAGTGTTGAAAAACCACTTTTCGCACTTGTGTTAGTGTTGAAAAACCACTTTTTGCACTTGTGTTGGTGCAGGAAACCACTTTTGCACTTGTATTAGTGTGGAAAAAACACTTTTCGCACTTGTGTTAGTGTTGAAAAACCACTTTTCGCACTTGTGTTGGTGCAGGAAACCACTTTTGCACTTGTATTAGTGTGGAAAAACCACTTTTTGCACTTGTGTTAGTGTTGAAAAACCACTTTTCGCACTTGTGTTAGTGTTGAAAAACCACTTTTCGCACTTGTGTTAGTGTTGAAAAACCACTTTTCGCACTTGTGTTGGTGCAGGAAACCACTTTTGCACTTGTATTAGTGTGGAAAAACCACTTTTCGCACTTGTGTTCGTGTTGAAAAACCACTTTTCGCACTTGTGTTAGTGTTGAAAAACCACTTTTCGCACTTGTGTTAGTGTTGAAAAACCACTTTTCGCACTTGTGTTGGTGAAGGAAACCACTTTTGCACTTGTATTAGTGTGGAAAAAACACTTTTCGCACTTGTGTTAGTGTTGAAAAACAACTTTTCGCACTTGTGTTAGTGTTGAAAAACCATTTTTCACACTTGTGTTGGTGCAGGAAACCACTTTTGCACTTGTATTAGTGTGGAAAAAACACTTTTTGCACTTGTGATAGTGTTGAAAAACCACTTTTCGCACTTGTGTTAGTGTTGAAAAACCACTTGTCGCACTTGTGTTGGTGCAGGAAACCACTTTTGCACTTGTATTAGTGTGGAAAAAACACTTTTTGCACTTGTGATAGTGTTGAAAAACCACTTTTCGCACTTGTGTTAGTGTTGAAAAACCACTTTTCGCACTTGTGTTGGTGCAGGAAACCACTTTTGCACTTGTATTAGTGTGGAAAAACCACTTTTCGCACTTGTGTTAGTGTTGAAAAACCACTTTTCGCACTTGTGTTAGTGTTGAAAAACCACTTTTCGCAGTTGTGTTGGTGCAGGAAACCACTTTTGCACTTGTATTAGTGTGGAAAAACCACTTTTCGCACTTGTGTTAGTGTTGAAAAACCACTTTTCACACTTGTGTTAGTGTTGAAAAACCACTTTTCGCACTTGTGTTGGTGCAGGAAACCACTTTTGCACTTGTATTAGTGTGGAAAAACCACTTTTCGCACTTGTGTTAGTGTTGAAAAACCACTTTTCGCACTTGTGTTAGTGTTGAAAAACCACTTTTCGCACTTGTGTTGGTGCAGGAAACCACTTTTGCACTTGTATTAGTGTGGAAAAAACACTTTTTGCACTTGTGATAGTGTTGAAAAACCACTTTTCGCACTTGTGTTAGTGTTGAAAAACCACATTTCGCACTTGTGTTAGTGTTGAAAAACCACTTTTCGCACTTGCGTTGGTGCAGGAAACCACTTTTGCACTTGTATTAGTGTGGAAAAAACACTTTTTGCACTTGTGATAGTGTTGAAAAACCACTTTTCGCACTTGTGTTAGTGTTGAAAAACCACTTTTCGCACTTGTGTTGGTGCAGGAAACCACTTTTGCACTTGTATTAGTGTGGAAAAACCACTTTTCGCACTTGTGTTAGTGTTGAAAAACCACTTTTCGCACTTGTGTTAGTCTTGAAAAACCACTTTTCGCACCTGTGTTAGTGTTGAAAAACCACTTTTCGCACTTGTGTTGGTGCAGGAAACCACTTTTGCACTTGCATTAGTGTGGAAAAAACACTTTTCGCACTTGTGTTAGTGTTGAAAAACCACTTTTTGCACTTGTGTTAGTGTTGAAAAACCACTTTTCGCACTTGTGTTGGTGCAGGAAACCACTTTTGCACTTGTATTAGTGTGGAAAAAACACTTTTTGCACTTGTGATAGTGTTGAAAAACCACTTTTCGCACTTGTGTTAGTGTTGAAAAATCACTTTTCGCACTTGTGTTGGTGCAGGAAACCACTTTTGCACTTGTATTAGTGTGGAAAAACCACATTTCGCACTTGTGTTAGTGTTGAAAAACCACTTTTCGCACTTGTGTTAGTGTTGAAAAACCACTTTTCGCACTTGTGTTGGTGCAGGAAACCACTTTTGCACTTGTATTAGTGTGGAAAAAACACTTTTTGCACTTGTGATAGTGTTGAAAAACCACTTTTCGCACTTGTGTTAGTGTTGAAAAACCACTTTTCGCACATGTGTTGGGGGCAGGAAACCACTTTTGCACTTGTATTAGTGTGGAAAAACCACTTTTCGCGCTTGTGTTAGTGTTGAAAAACCACTTTTCGCACTTGTGTTAGTGTTGAAAAACCACTTTTCGCAGTTGTGTTGGTGCAGGAAACCACTTTTGCACTTGTATTAGTGTGGAAAAACCACTTTTCGCACTTGTGTTAGTGTTGAAAAACCACTTTTTGCACTTGTGTTAGTGTTGAAAAACCACTTTTCGCACTTGTGTTGGTGCAGGAAAACACTTTTGCACTTGTATTAGTGTGGAAAAAACACTTTTTGCACTAGTGATAGTGTTGAAAAACCACTTTTCGCACTTGTGTTAGTGTTGAAAAACCACTTTTCGCAGTTGTGTTGGTGCAGGAAACCACTTTTGCACTTGTATTAGTGTGGAAAAACCACTTTTCGCACTTGTGTTAGTGTTGAAAAACCACTTTTCGCACTTGTGTTAGTGTTGAAAAAACACTTTTCGCACTTGTGTTGGTGCAGGAAACCACTTTTGCACTTGTATTAGTGTGGAAAAACCACTTTTCGCACTTGTGTTAGTGTTGAAAAACCACTTTTCGCACTTGTGTTAGTGTTGAAAAACCACTTTTCGCACTTGTGTTGGTGCAGGAAACCACTTTTGCACTTGTATTAGTGTGGAAAAAACACTTTTTGCACTTGTGATAGTGTTGAAAAACCACTTTTCGCACTTGTGTTAGTGTTGAAAAACCACTTTTCGCACTTGTGTTAGTGTTGAAAAACCACTTTTCGCACTTGTGTTGGTGAAGGAAACCACTTTTGCACTTGTATTAGTGTGGAAAAAACACTTTTCGCACTTGTGTTAGTGTTGAAAAACCATTTTTCACACTTGTGTTGGTGCAGGAAACCACTTTTGCACTTGTATTAGTGTGGAAAAAACACTTTTTGCACTTGTGATAGTGTTGAAAAACCACTTTTCGCACTTGTGTTAGTGTTGAAAAACAATTTTTCGCACATGTGTTGGGGCAGGAAACCACTTTTGTACTTGTATTAGTGTGGAAAAACCACTTTTCGCACTTGTGTTAGTGTTGAAAAACCACTTTTCGCACTTGTGTTAGTGTTGAAAAACCACTTGTCGCACTTGTGTTGGTGCAGGAAACCACTTTTGCACTTGTATTAGTGTGGAAAAAACACTTTTTGCACTTGTGATAGTGTTGAAAAACCACTTTTCGCACTTGTGTTAGTGTTGAAAAACCACTTTTCGCACTTGTGTTGGTGCAGGAAACCACTTTTGCACTTGTATTAGTGTGGAAAACCACTTTTCGCACTTGTGTTAGTGTTGAAAAACCACTTTTCGCACTTGTGTCAGTGTTGAAAAACCACTTTTCGCACTTGTGTTGGTGCAGGAAACCACTTTTGCACTTGTATTAGTGTGGAAAAAACACTTTTCGCACTTGTGTTAGTGTTGAAAAACCACTTTTCGCACTTGTGTCAGTGTTGAAAAACCACTTTTCGCACTTGTGTTGGTGCAGGAAACCACTTTTGCACTTGTATTAGTGTGGAAAAAACACTTTTCGCACTTGTGTTAGTGTTGAAAAACCACTTTTCGCACTTGTGTTAGTGTTGAAAAACCACTTTTCGCACTTGTGTTGGTGCAGGAAACCACTTTTGCACTTGTATTAGTGTGGAAAACCACTTTTCGCACTTGTGTTAGTGTTGAAAAACCACTTTTCGCACTTGTATTAGTGTTGAAAAACCACTTTTCGCACTTGTGTTGGTGCAGGAAACCACTTTTGCACTTGTATTAGTGTGGAAAAAACACTTTTTGCACTTGTGATAGTGTTGAAAAACCACTTTTCGCACTTGTGTTAGTGTTGAAAAACCACTTTTCGCACTTGTGTTAGTGTTGAAAAACCACTTTTCGCACTTGTGTTGGTGCAGGAAACCACTTTTGCACTTGTATTAGTGTGGAAAACCACTTTTCGCACTTGTGTTAGTGTTGAAAAACCACTTTTCGCACTTGTATTAGTGTTGAAAAACCACTTTTCGCACTTGTGTTGGTGCAGGAAACCACTTTTGCACTTGTATTAGTGTGGAAAAAACACTTTTTGCACTTGTGATAGTGTTGAAAAACCACTTTTCGCACTTGTGTTAGTGTTGAAAAACCACTTTTCGCACTTGTGTTAGTGTTGAAAAACCACTTTTCGCACTTGTGTTGGTGAAGGAAACCACTTTTGCACTTGTATTAGTGTGGAAAAAACACTTTTCGCACTTGTGTTAGTGTTGAAAAACCATTTTTCACACTTGTGTTGGTGCAGGAAACCACTTTTGCACTTGTATTAGTGTGGAAAAAACACTTTTTGCACTTGTGATAGTGTTGAAAAACCACTTTTCGCACTTGTGTTAGTGTTGAAAAACAATTTTTCGCACATGTGTTGGGGCAGGAAACCACTTTTGTACTTGTATTAGTGTGGAAAAACCACTTTTCGCACTTGTGTTAGTGTTGAAAAACCACTTTTCGCACTTGTGTTAGTGTTGAAAAACCACTTGTCGCACTTGTGTTGGTGCAGGAAACCACTTTTGCACTTGTATTAGTGTGGAAAAAACACTTTTTGCACTTGTGATAGTGTTGAAAAACCACTTTTCGCACTTGTGTTAGTGTTGAAAAACCACTTTTCGCACTTGTGTTGGTGCAGGAAACCACTTTTGCACTTGTATTAGTGTGGAAAACCACTTTTCGCACTTGTGTTAGTGTTGAAAAACCACTTTTCGCACTTGTGTCAGTGTTGAAAAACCACTTTTCGCACTTGTGTTGGTGCAGGAAACCACTTTTGCACTTGTATTAGTGTGGAAAAACCACTTTTCGCACTTGTGTTAGTGTTGAAAAACCACTTTTCGCACTTGTGTCAGTGTTGAAAAACCACTTTTCGCACTTGTGTTGGTGCAGGAAACCACTTTTGCACTTGTATTAGTGTGGAAAAAACACTTTTCGCACTTGTGTTAGTGTTGAAAAACCACTTTTCGCACTTGTGTTAGTGTTGAAAAACCACTTTTCGCACTTGTGTTGGTGCAGGAAACCACTTTTGCACTTGTATTAGTGTGGAAAACCACTTTTCGCACTTGTGTTAGTGTTGAAAAACCACTTTTCGCACTTGTATTAGTGTTGAAAAACCACTTTTCGCACTTGTGTTGGTGCAGGAAACCACTTTTGCACTTGTATTAGTTTGGAAAAAACACTTTTTGCACTTGTGATAGTGTTGAAAAACCACTTTTCGCACTTGTGTTAGTGTTGAAAAAACACTTTTCGCACTTGTGTTGGTGCAGGAAACCACTTTTGCACTTGTATTAGTGTGGAAAAAACACTTTTTGCACTTGTGATAGTGTTGAAAAACCACTTTTCGCACTTGTGTTAGTGTTGAAAAACCACTTTTCGCACATGTGTTGGGGGCAGGAAACCACTTTTGCACTTGTATTAGTGTGGAAAACCACTTTTCGCACTTGTGTTAGTGTTGAAAAACCACTTTTCGCACTTGTGTTAGTGTTGAAAAACCACTTGTCGCACTTGTGTTGGTGCAGGAAACCACTTTTGCACTTGTATTAGTGTGGAAAAAACACTTTTTGCAGTTGTGATAGTGTTGAAAAACCACTTTTCGCACTTGTGTTAGTGTTGAAAAACCACTTTTCGCACTTGTGTTGGTGCAGGAAATCACTTTTGCACTTGTATTAGTGTGGAAAAACCACTTTTCGCACTTGTGTTAGTGTTGAAAAACCACTTTCCGCACTTGTGTTAGTGTTGAAAAACCACTTTTCGCACTTGTGTTAGTGTTGAAAAACCACTTTTCGCACTTGTGTTAGTGTTGAAAAACCACTTTTCGCACTTGTGTTGGTGCAGGAAACCACTTTTGCACTTGTATTAGGGTGGAAAAAACACTTTTTGCACTTGTGATAGTGTTGAAAAACCACTTTTCGCACTTGTGTTAGTGTTGAAAAACCACTTTTCGCACATGTGTTGGGGCAGGAAACCACTTTTGCACTTGTATTAGTGTGGAAAAACCACTTTTCGCACTTGTGTTAGTGTTGAAAAACCACTTTTCGCACTTGTGTTAGTGTTGAAAAACCACTTTTCGCAGTTGTGTTGGTGCAGGAAACCACTTTTGCACTTGTATTAGTGTGGAAAAACCACTTTTCGCACTTGTGTTAGTGTTGAAAAACCACTTTTCGCACTTGTGTTAGTGTTGAAAAACCACTTTTCGCACTTGTTTTGGTGCAGGAAACCACTTTTGCACTTGTATTAGTGTGGAAAAAACACTTTTTGCACTAGTGATAGTGTTGAAAAACCACTTTTCGCACTTGTGTTAGTGTTGAAAAACCACTTTTCGCAGTTGTGTTGGTGCAGGAAACCACTTTTGCACTTGTATTAGTGTGGAAAAACCACTTTTCGCACTTGTGTTAGTGTTGAAAAACCACTTTTCGCACTTGTGTTAGTGTTGAAAAACCACTTTTCGCACTTGTGTTGGTGCAGGAAACCACTTTTGCACTTGTATTAGTGTGGAAAAACCACTTTTCGCACTTGTGTTAGTGTTGAAAAACCACTTTTCGCACCTTGTGTTAGTGTTGAAAAACCACTTTTCGCACTTGTGTTGGTGCAGGAAACCACTTTTGCACTTGTATTAGTGTGGAAAAACACTTTTTGCACTTGTGATAGTGTTGAAAAACCACTTTTCGCACTTGTGTTAGTGTTGAAAAACCACTTTTCGCACTTGTGTTAGTGTTGAAAAACCACTTTTCGCACTTGTGTTGGTGAAGGAAACCACTTTTGCACTTGTATTAGTGTGGAAAAAACACTTTTCGCACTTGTGTTAGTGTTGAAAAACAACTTTTCGCACTTGTGTTAGTGTTGAAAAACCATTTTTCACACTTGTGTTGGTGCGGGAAACCACTTTTGCACTTGTATTAGTGTGGAAAAAACACTTTTTGCACTTGTGATAGTGTTGAAAAACCACTTTTCGCACTTGTGTTAGTGTTGAAAAACCACTTTTCGCACATGTGTTGGGGCAGGAAACCACTTTTGTACTTGTATTAGTGTGGAAAAACCACTTTTCGCACTTGTGTTAGTGTTGAAAAACCACTTTTCGCACTTGTGTTAGTGTTGAAAAACCACTTGTCGCACTTGTGTTGGTGCAGGAAACCACTTTTGCACTTGTATTAGTGTGGAAAAAACACTTTTTGCACTTGTGATAGTGTTGAAAAACCACTTTTCGCACTTGTGTTAGTGTTGAAAAACCACTTTTCGCACTTGTGTTGGTGCAGGAAACCACTTTTGCACTTGTATTAGTGTGGAAAAACCACTTTTCGCACTTGTGTTAGTGTTGAAAAACCACTTTTCGCACTTGTGTTAGTGTTGAAAAACCACTTTTTGCACTTGTGTTGGTGCAGGAAACCACTTTTGCACTTGTATTAGTGTGGAAAAAACACTTTTTGCACTTGTGATAGTGTTGAAAAACCACTTTTCGCACTTGTGTTAGTGTTGAAAAACCACTTTTCGCACATGTGTTGGGGCAGGAAACCACTTTTGCACTTGTATTAGTGTGGAAAAACCACTTTTCGCACTTGTGTTAGTGTTGAAAAACCACTTTTCACACTTGTGTTAGTGTTGAAAAACCACTTTTCGCAGTTGTGTTGGTGCAGGAAACCACTTTTGCACTTGTATTAGTGTGGAAAAACCACTTTTCGCACTTGTGTTAGTGTTGAAAAACCACTTTTCGCACTTGTGTTAGTGTTGAAAAACCACTTTTCGCACTTGTGTTGGTGCAGGAAACCACTTTTGCACTTGTATTAGTGTGGAAAAACCACTTTTCGCACTTGTGTTAGTGTTGAAAAACCACTCTTCGCACTTGTGTTAGTGTTGAAAAACCACTTTTCGCACTTGTGTTGGTGCAGGAAACCACATTTGCACTTGTATTAGTGTGGAAAAACCACTTTTCGCACTTGTGTTAGTGTTGAAAAACCACTTTTCGCACTTGTGTTAGTGTTGAAAAACCACTTTTCGCACTTGTTTTGGTACAGGAAACCACTTTTGCACTTGTATTAGTGTGGAAAAAACACTTTTTGCACTAGTGATAGTGTTGAAAAACCACTTTTCGCACTTGTGTTAGTGTTGAAAAACCACTTTTCGCAGTTGTGTTGGTGCAGGAAACCACTTTTGCACTTGTATTAGTGTGGAAAAACCACTTTTCGCACTTGTGTTAGTGTTGAAAAACCACTTTTCGCACTTGTGTTAGTGTTGAAAAACCACTTTTCGCACTTGTGTTGGTGCAGGAAACCACTTTTGCACTTGTATTAGTGTGGAAAAACCACTTTTCGCACTTGTGTTAGTGTTGAAAAACCACTTTTCGCACTTGTGTTAGTGTTGAAAAACCACTTTTCGCACTTGTGTTGGTGCAGGTAACCACTTTTGCACTTGTATTAGTGTGGAAAAACACTTTTTGCACTTGTGATAGTGTTGAAAAACAACTTTTCGCACTTGTGTTAGTGTTGAAAAACCATTTTTCACACTTGTGTTGGTGCGGGAAACCACTTTTGCACTTGTATTAGTGTGGAAAAAACACTTTTTGCACTTGTGATAGTGTTGAAAAACCACTTTTCGCACTTGTGTTAGTGTTGAAAAACCACTTTTCGCACATGTGTTGGGGCAGGAAACCACTTTTGTACTTGTATTAGTGTGGAAAAACCACTTTTCGCACTTGTGTTAGTGTTGAAAAACCACTTTTCGCACTTGTGTTAGTGTTGAAAAACCACTTGTCGCACTTGTGTTGGTGCAGGAAACCACTTTTGCACTTGTATTAGTGTGGAAAAAACACTTTTTGCACTTGTGATAGTGTTGAAAAACCACTTTTCGCACTTGTGTTAGTGTTGAAAAACCACTTTTCGCACTTGTGTTGGTGCAGGAAACCACTTTTGCACTTGTATTAGTGTGGAAAAACCACTTTTCGCACTTGTGTTAGTGTTGAAAAACCACTTTTCGCACTTGTGTTAGTGTTGAAAAACCACTTTTTGCACTTGTGTTGGTGCAGGAAACCACTTTTGCACTTGTATTAGTGTGGAAAAAACACTTTTTGCACTTGTGATAGTGTTGAAAAACCACTTTTCGCACTTGTGTTAGTGTTGAAAAACCACTTTTCGCACATGTGTTGGGGCAGGAAACCACTTTTGCACTTGTATTAGTGTGGAAAAACCACTTTTCGCACTTGTGTTAGTGTTGAAAAACCACTTTTCACACTTGTGTTAGTGTTGAAAAACCACTTTTCGCAGTTGTGTTGGTGCAGGAAACCACTTTTGCACTTGTATTAGTGTGGAAAAACCACTTTTCGCACTTGTGTTAGTGTTGAAAAACCACTTTTCGCACTTGTGTTAGTGTTGAAAAACCACTTTTCGCACTTGTGTTGGTGCAGGAAACCACTTTTGCACTTGTATTAGTGTGGAAAAACCACTTTTCGCACTTGTGTTAGTGTTGAAAAACCACTCTTCGCACTTGTGTTAGTGTTGAAAAACCACTTTTCGCACTTGTGTTGGTGCAGGAAACCACATTTGCACTTGTATTAGTGTGGAAAAACCACTTTTCGCACTTGTGTTAGTGTTGAAAAACCACTTTTCGCACTTGTGTTAGTGTTGAAAAACCACTTTTCGCACTTGTTTTGGTACAGGAAACCACTTTTGCACTTGTATTAGTGTGGAAAAAACACTTTTTGCACTAGTGATAGTGTTGAAAAACCACTTTTCGCACTTGTGTTAGTGTTGAAAAACCACTTTTCGCAGTTGTGTTGGTGCAGGAAACCACTTTTGCACTTGTATTAGTGTGGAAAAACCACTTTTCGCACTTGTGTTAGTGTTGAAAAACCACTTTTCGCACTTGTGTTAGTGTTGAAAAACCACTTTTCGCACTTGTGTTGGTGCAGGAAACCACTTTTGCACTTGTATTAGTGTGGAAAAACCACTTTTCGCACTTGTGTTAGTGTTGAAAAACCACTTTTCGCACTTGTGTTAGTGTTGAAAAACCACTTTTCGCACTTGTGTTGGTGCAGGTAACCACTTTTGCACTTGTATTAGTGTGGAAAAACACTTTTTGCACTTGTGATAGTGTTGAAAAACCACTTTTCGCACTTGTGTTAGTGTTGAAAAACCACTTTTCGCACTTGTGTTAGTGTTGAAAAACCACTTTTCGCACTTGTGTTGGTGAAGGAAACCACTTTTGCACTTGTATTAGTGTGGAAAATACACTTTTCGCACTTGTGTTAGTGTTGAAAAACAACTTTTCGCACTTGTGTTAGTGTTGAAAAACCATTTTTCACACTTGTGTTGGTGCAGGAAACCACTTTTGCACTTGTATTAGTGTGGAAAAACCACTTTTCGCACTTGTGTTAGTGTTGAAAAACCACTTTTCGCACTTGTGTTAGTGTTGAAAAACCACTTTTCGCACTTGTGTTGGTGCAGGAAACCACTTTTGCACTTGTATTAGTGTGGAAAAAACACTTTTTGCACTTGTGATAGTGTTGAAAAACCACTTTTCGCACTTGTGTTAGTGTTGAAAAACCACTTTTCGCACATGTGTTGGGGCAGGAAACCACTTTTGTACTTGTATTAGTGTGGAAAAACCACTTTTCGCACTTGTGTTAGTGTTGAAAAACCACTTTTCGCACTTGTGTTAGTGTTGAAAAACCACTTGTCGCACTTGTGTTGGTGCAGGAAACCACTTTTGCACTTGTATTAGTGTGGAAAAAACACTTTTTGCACTTGTGATAGTGTTGAAAAACCACTTTTCGCACTTGTGTTAGTGTTGAAAAACCACTTTTCGCACTTGTGTTGGTGCAGGAAACCACTTTTGCACTTGTATTAGTGTGGAAAAACCACTTTTCGCACTTGTGTTAGTGTTGAAAAACCACTTTTCGCACTTGTGTTAGTGTTGAAAAACCACTTTTTGCACTTGTGTTGGTGCAGGAAACCACTTTTGCACTTGTATTAGTGTGGAAAAAACACTTTTTGCACTTGTGATAGTGTTGAAAAACCACTTTTCGCACTTGTGTTAGTGTTGAAAAACCACTTTTCGCACATGTGTTGGGGCAGGAAACCACTTTTGCACTTGTATTAGTGTGGAAAAACCACTTTTCGCACTTGTGTTAGTGTTGAAAAACCACTTTTCACACTTGTGTTAGTGTTGAAAAACCACTTTTCGCAGTTGTGTTGGTGCAGGAAACCACTTTTGCACTTGTATTAGTGTGGAAAAACCACTTTTCGCACTTGTGTTAGTGTTGAAAAACCACTTTTCGCACTTGTGTTAGTGTTGAAAAACCACTTTTCGCACTTGTGTTGGTGCAGGAAACCACTTTTGCACTTGTATTAGTGTGGAAAAACCACTTTTCGCACTTGTGTTAGTGTTGAAAAACCACTCTTCGCACTTGTGTTAGTGTTGAAAAACCACTTTTCGCACTTGTGTTGTTGCAGGAAACCACTTTTGCACTTGTATTAGTGTGGAAAAAACACTTTTCGCACTTGTGTTAGTGTTGAAAAACCACTTTTCGCACTTGTGTTAGTGTTGAAAAACCACTTTTCGCACTTGTGTTGGTGCAGGAAACCACTTTTGCACTTGTATTAGTGTGGAAAAACCACTTTTCGCACTTGTGTTAGTGTTGAAAAACCACTTTTCGCACTTGTATTAGTGTTGAAAAACCACTTTTCGCACTTGTGTTGGTGCAGGAAACCACTTTTGCACTTGTATTAGTTTGGAAAAAACACTTTTTGCACTTGTGATAGTGTTGAAAAACCACTTTTCGCACTTGTGTTAGTGTTGAAAAACCACTTTTCGCACTTGTGTTGGTGCAGGAAACCACTTTTTCACTTGTATTAGTGTGGAAAAAACACTTCTTGCACTTGTGATAGTGTTGAAAAACCACTTTTCGCACTTGTGTTAGTGTTGAAAAAACACTTTTCGCACATGTGTTGGGGCAGGAAACCACTTTTGCACTTGTATTAGTGTGGAAAAACCACTTTTCGCACTTGTGTTAGTGTTGAAAAACCACTTTTCGCACTTGTGTTAGTGTTGAAAAACCACTTTTCGCACTTGTGTTGGTGCAGGAAATCACTTTTGCACTTGTATTAGTGTGGAAAAACCACTTTTCGCACTTGTGTTATTGTTGAAAAACCACTTTTCGCACTTGTGTTAGTGTTGAAAAACCACTTTTCGCACTTGTGTTGGTGCAGGAAATCACTTTTGCACTTGTATTAGTGTGGAAAAACCACTTTTCGCACTTGTGTTAGTGTTGAAAAACCACTTTTCGCACTTGTGTTAGTGTTGAAAAACCACTTTTCGCACTTGTGTTGGTGCAGGAAACCACTTTTGCACTTGTATTAGTGTGGAAAACCACTTTTCGCACTTGTGTTAGTGTTGAAAAACCACTTTTCGCACTTGTATTAGTGCTGAAAAACCACTTTTCGCACTTGTGTTGGTGCAGGAAACCACTTTTGCACTTGTATTAGTGTGGAAAAAACACTTTTTGCACTTGTGATAGTGTTGAAAAACGACTTTTCGCACTTGTGTTAGTGTTGAAAAACCACTTTTCGCACTTGTGTTGGTGCAGGAAACCACTTTTGCACTTGTATTAGTGTGGAAAAAACACTTTTTGCACTTGTGATAGTGTTGAAAAACCACTTTTCGCACTTGTGTTAGTGTTGAAAAACCACTTTTCGCACATGTGTTGGGGCAGGAAACCACTTTTGCACTTGTATTAGTGTGGAAAAACCACTTTTCGCACTTGTGTTAGTGTTGAAAAACCACTTTTCGCACTTGTGTTAGTGTTGAAAAACCACTTGTCGCACTTGTGTTGGTGCAGGAAACCACTTTTGCACTTGTATTAGTGTGGAAAAACCACTTTTCGCACTTGTGTTAGTGTTGAAAAACCACTTTTCGCACTTGTGTTAGTGTTGAAAAACCACTTTTCGCACTTGTGTTATTGTTGAAAAACCACTTTTCGCACTTGTGTTGGTGCAGGAAACCACTTTTGCACTTGTATTAGTGTGGAAAAAACACTTTTTGCACTTGTGATAGTGTTGAAAAACCACTTTTCGCACTTGTGTTAGTGTTGAAAAACCACTTTTCGCACTTGTGTTGGTGCAGTAAACCACTTTTGCACTTGTATTAGTTTGGAAAAAACACTTTTTGCACTTGTGATAGTGTTGAAAAACCACTTGTCGCACTTGTGTTGGTGCAGGAAACCACTTTTGCACTTGTATTAGTGTGGAAAAACCACTTTTCGCACTTGTGTTAGTGTTGAAAAACCACTTTTCGCACTTGTGTTAGTGTTGAAAAACCACTTTTCGCACTTGTGTTAGTGTTGAAAAACCACTTTTCGCACTTGTGTTGGTGCAGGAAACCACTTTTGCACTTGTATTAGTGTGGAAAAACCACTTTTCGCACTTGTGTTAGTGTTGAAAAACCACTTTTCGCACTTGTATTAGTGTTGAAAAACCACTTTTCGCACTTGTGTTGGTGCAGGAAACCACTTTTGCACTTGTATTAGTTTGGAAAAAACACTTTTTGCACTTGTGATTGTGTTGAAAAACCACTTTTCGCACTTGTGTTAGTGTTGAAAAACCACTTTTCGCACTTGTGTTGGTGCAGGAAACCACTTTTGCACTTGTATTAGTGTGGAAAAAACACTTTTTGCACTTGTGATAGTGTTGAAAAACCACTTTTCGCACTTGTGTTAGTGTTGAAAAACCACTTTTCGCACATGTGTTGGGGGCAGGAAACCACTTTTGCACTTGTATTAGTGTGGAAAAACCACTTTTCGCACTTGTGTTAGTGTTGAAAAACCACTTTTCGCACTTGTGTTAGTGTTGAAAAACCACTTGTCGCACTTGTGTTGGTGCAGGAAACCACTTTTGCACTTGTATTAGTGTGGAAAAAACACTTTTTGCACTTGTGATAGTGTTGAAAAACCACTTTTCGCACTTGTGTTAGTGTTGAAAAACCACTTTTCGCACTTGTGTTGGTGCAGGAAATCACTTTTGCACTTGTATTAGTGTGGAAAAACCACTTTTCGCTCTTGTGTTAGTGTTGAAAAACCACTTTTCGCACTTGTGTTAGTGTTGAAAAACCACTTTTCGCACTTGTGTTGGTGCAGGAAACCACTTTTGCACTTGTATTAGTGTGGAAAACCACTTTTCGCACTTGTGTTAGTGTTGAAAAACCACTTTTCGCATTTGTATTAGTGCTGAAAAACCACTTTTCGCACTTGTGTTGGTGCAGGAAACCACTTTTGCACTTGTATTAGTGTGGAAAAACCACTTTTCGCACTTGTGTTAGTGTTGAAAAACAACTTTTTGCACTTGTGTTAGTGTTGAAAAACCACTTTTCGCACTTGTGTTAGTGTTGAAAAACCACTTTTTGCACTTGTGTTGGTGCAGGAAACCACTTTTGCACTTGTATTAGTGTGGGAAAAACCACTTTTCGCACTTGTGTTAGTGTTGAAAAACCACTTTTCGCACTTGTGTTGGTGCAGGAAACCACTTTTGCACTTGTATTAGTGTGGAAAAACTACTTTTCGCACTTGTGTTAGTGTTGAAAAACCACTTTTCGCACTTGTGTTAGTGTTGAAAAACCACTTTTCGCACTTGTGTTGGTGCAGGAAACCACTTTTGCACTTGTATTAGTGTGGAAAAAACACTTTTTGCACTTGTGATAGTGTTGAAAAACCACTTTTCGCACTTGTGTTAGTGTTGAAAAACCACTTTTCGCACTTGTGTTAGTGTTGAAAAACCACTTTTCGCACTTGTGTTGGTGAAGGAAACCACTTTTGCACTTGTATTAGTGTGGAAAAAACACTTTTCGCACTTGTGTTAGTGTTGAAAAACAACTTTTCGCACTTGTGTTAGTGTTGAAAAACGATTTTTCACACTTGTGTTGGTGCAGGAAACCACTTTTGCACTTGTATTAGTGTGGAAAAAACACTTTTTGCACTTGTGATAGTGTTGAAAAACCACTTTTCGCACTTGTGTTAGTGTTGAAAAACCACTTTTCGCACATGTGTTGGGGCAGGAAACCACTTTTGTACTTGTATTAGTGTGGAAAAACCACTTTTCGCACTTGTGTTAGTGTTGAAAAACCACTTTTCGCACTTGTGTTAGTGTTGAAAAACCACTTGTCGCACTTGTGTTGGTGCAGGAAACCACTTTTCCACTTGTATTAGTGTGGCAAAAACACTTTTTGCACTTGTGATAGTGTTGAAAAACCACTTTTCGCACTTGTGTTAGTGTTGAAAAACCACTTTTCGCACATGTGTTGGGGCAGGAAACCACTTTTGCACTTGTATTAGTGTGGAAAAACCACTTTTCGCACTTGTGTTAGTGTTGAAAAACCACTTTTCACACTTGTGTTAGTGTTGAAAAACCACTTTTCGCAGTTGTGTTGGTGCAGGAAACCACTTTTGCACTTGTATTAGTGTGGAAAAACCACTTTTCGCACTTGTGTTAGTGTTGAAAAACCACTTTTCGCACTTGTGTTAGTGTTGAAAAACCACTTTTCGCACTTGTGTTGGTGCAGGAAACCACTTTTGCACTTGTATTAGTGTGGAAAAAACCACTTTTCGCACTTGTGTTAGTGTTGAAAAACCACTCTTCGCACTTGTGTTAGTGTTGAAAAACCACTTTTCGCACTTGTGTTGGTGCAGGAAACCACTTTTGCACTTGTATTAGTGTGGAAAAAACACTTTTCGCACTTGTGTTAGTGTTGAAAAACCACTTTTCGCACTTGTGTTAGTGTTGAAAAACCACTTTTCGCACTTGTGTTGGTGCAGGAAACCACTTTTGCACTTGTATTAGTGTGGAAAAACCACTTTTCGCACTTGTGTTAGTGTTGAAAAACCACTTTTCGCACTTGTATTAGTGTTGAAAAACCACTTTTCGCACTTGTGTTGGTGCAGGAAACCACTTTTGCACTTGTATTAGTTTGGAAAAAACACTTTTTGCACTTGTGATAGTGTTGAAAAACCACTTTTCGCACTTGTGTTAGTGTTGAAAAACCACTTTTCGCACTTGTGTTGGTGCAGGAAACCACTTTTGCACTTGTATTAGTGTGGAAAAAACACTTTTTGCACTTGTGATAGTGTTGAAAAACCACTTTTCGCACTTGTGTTAGTGTTGAAAAACCACTTTTCGCACATGTGTTGGGGCAGGAAACCACTTTTGCACTTGTATTAGTGTGGAAAAACTACTTTTCGCACTTGTGTTAGTGTTGAAAAACCACTTTTCGCACTTGTGTTAGTGTTGAAAAACCACTTGTCGCACTTGTGTTGGTGCAGGAAACCACTTTTGCACTTGTATTAGTGTGGAAAAACCACTTTTCGCACTTGTGTTAGTGTTGAAAAACCACTTTTCGCACTTGTGTTAGTGTTGAAAAACCACTTTTCGCACTTGTGTTATTGTTGAAAAACCACTTTTCGCACTTGTGTTGGTGCAGGAAACCACTTTTGCACTTGTATTAGTGTGGAAAAAAACACTTTTTGCACTTGTGATAGTGTTGAAAAACCACTTTTCGCACTTGTGTTAGTGTTGAAAAACCACTTTTCGCACTTGTGTTGGTGCAGTAAACCACTTTTGCACTTGTATTAGTTTGGAAAAAACACTTTTTGCACTTGTGATAGTGTTGAAAAACCACTTGTCGCACTTGTGTTGGTGCAGGAAACCACTTTTGCACTTGTATTAGTGTGGAAAAACCACTTTTCGCACTTGTGTTAGTGTTGAAAAACCACTTTTCGCACTTGTGTTAGTGTTGAAAAACCACTTTTCGCACTTGTGTTAGTGTTGAAAAACCACTTTTCGCACTTGTGTTGGTGCAGGAAACCACTTTTGCACTTGTATTAGTGTGGAAAAACCACTTTTCGCACTTGTGTTAGTGTTGAAAAACCACTTTTCGCACTTGTATTAGTGTTGAAAAACCACTTTTCGCACTTGTGTTGGTGCAGGAAACCACTTTTGCACTTGTATTAGTTTGGAAAAAACACTTTTTGCACTTGTGATTGTGTTGAAAAACCACTTTTCGCACTTGTGTTAGTGTTGAAAAACCACTTTTCGCACTTGTGTTGGTGCAGGAAACCACTTTTGCACTTGTATTAGTGTGGAAAAAACACTTTTTGCACTTGTGATAGTGTTGAAAAACCACTTTTCGCACTTGTGTTAGTGTTGAAAAACCACTTTTCGCACATGTGTTGGGGGCAGGAAACCACTTTTGCACTTGTATTAGTGTGGAAAAACCACTTTTCGCACTTGTGTTAGTGTTGAAAAACCACTTTTCGCACTTGTGTTAGTGTTGAAAAACCACTTGTCGCACTTGTGTTGGTGCAGGAAACCACTTTTGCACTTGTATTAGTGTGGAAAAAACACTTTTTGCACTTGTGATAGTGTTGAAAAACCACTTTTCGCACTTGTGTTAGTGTTGAAAAACCACTTTTCGCACTTGTGTTGGTGCAGGAAATCACTTTTGCACTTGTATTAGTGTGGAAAAACCACTTTTCGCTCTTGTGTTAGTGTTGAAAAACCACTTTTCGCACTTGTGTTAGTGTTGAAAAACCACTTTTCGCACTTGTGTTGGTGCAGGAAACCACTTTTGCACTTGTATTAGTGTGGAAAACCACTTTTCGCACTTGTGTTAGTGTTGAAAAACCACTTTTCGCATTTGTATTAGTGCTGAAAAACCACTTTTCGCACTTGTGTTGGTGCAGGAAACCACTTTTGCACTTGTATTAGTGTGGAAAAACCACTTTTCGCACTTGTGTTAGTGTTGAAAAACAACTTTTTGCACTTGTGTTAGTGTTGAAAAACCACTTTTCGCACTTGTGTTAGTGTTGAAAAACCACTTTTTGCACTTGTGTTGGTGCAGGAAACCACTTTTGCACTTGTATTAGTGTGGGAAAAACCACTTTTCGCACTTGTGTTAGTGTTGAAAAACCACTTTTCGCACTTGTGTTGGTGCAGGAAACCACTTTTGCACTTGTATTAGTGTGGAAAAACTACTTTTCGCACTTGTGTTAGTGTTGAAAAACCACTTTTCGCACTTGTGTTAGTGTTGAAAAACCACTTTTCGCACTTGTGTTGGTGCAGGAAACCACTTTTGCACTTGTATTAGTGTGGAAAAAACACTTTTTGCACTTGTGATAGTGTTGAAAAACCACTTTTCGCACTTGTGTTAGTGTTGAAAAACCACTTTTCGCACTTGTGTTAGTGTTGAAAAACCACTTTTCGCACTTGTGTTGGTGAAGGAAACCACTTTTGCACTTGTATTAGTGTGGAAAAAACACTTTTCGCACTTGTGTTAGTGTTGAAAAACAACTTTTCGCACTTGTGTTAGTGTTGAAAAACGATTTTTCACACTTGTGTTGGTGCAGGAAACCACTTTTGCACTTGTATTAGTGTGGAAAAAACACTTTTTGCACTTGTGATAGTGTTGAAAAACCACTTTTCGCACTTGTGTTAGTGTTGAAAAACCACTTTTCGCACATGTGTTGGGGCAGGAAACCACTTTTGTACTTGTATTAGTGTGGAAAAACCACTTTTCGCACTTGTGTTAGTGTTGAAAAACCACTTTTCGCACTTGTGTTAGTGTTGAAAAACCACTTGTCGCACTTGTGTTGGTGCAGGAAACCACTTTTCCACTTGTATTATTGTGGCAAAAACACTTTTTGCACTTGTGATAGTGTTGAAAAACCACTTTTCGCACTTGTGTTAGTGTTGAAAAACCACTTTTCGCACATGTGTTGGGGCAGGAAACCACTTTTGCACTTGTATTAGTGTGGAAAAACCACTTTTCGCACTTGTGTTAGTGTTGAAAAACCACTTTTCACACTTGTGTTAGTGTTGAAAAACAACTTTTCGCAGTTGTGTTGGTGCAGGAAACCACTTTTGCACTTGTATTAGTGTGGAAAAACCACTTTTCGCACTTGTGTTAGTGTTGAAAAACCACTTTTCGCACTTGTGTTAGTGTTGAAAAACCACTTTTCGCACTTGTGTTGGTGCAGGAAACCACTTTTGCACTTGTATTAGTGTGGAAAAAACCACTTTTCGCACTTGTGTTAGTGTTGAAAAACCACTCTTCGCACTTGTGTTAGTGTTGAAAAACCACTTTTCGCACTTGTGTTGGTGCAGGAAACCACTTTTGCACTTGTATTAGTGTGGAAAAAACACTTTTCGCACTTGTGTTAGTGTTGAAAAACCACTTTTCGCACTTGTGTTAGTGTTGAAAAACCACTTTTCGCACTTGTGTTGGTGCAGGAAACCACTTTTGCACTTGTATTAGTGTGGAAAAACCACTTTTCGCACTTGTGTTAGTGTTGAAAAACCACTTTTCGCACTTGTATTAGTGTTGAAAAACCACTTTTCGCACTTGTGTTGGTGCAGGAAACCACTTTTGCACTTGTATTAGTTTGGAAAAAACACTTTTTGCACTTGTGATAGTGTTGAAAAACCACTTTTCGCACTTGTGTTAGTGTTGAAAAACCACTTTTCGCACTTGTGTTGGTGCAGGAAACCACTTTTGCACTTGTATTAGTGTGGAAAAAACACTTTTTGCACTTGTGATAGTGTTGAAAAACCACTTTTCGCACTTGTGTTAGTGTTGAAAAACCACTTTTCGCACATGTGTTGGGGCAGGAAACCACTTTTGCACTTGTATTAGTGTGGAAAAACTACTTTTCGCACTTGTGTTAGTGTTGAAAAACCACTTTTCGCACTTGTGTTAGTGTTGAAAAACCACTTGTCGCACTTGTGTTGGTGCAGGAAACCACTTTTGCACTTGTATTAGTGTGGAAAAAACACTTTTTGCACTTGTGATAGTGTTGAAAAACCACTTTTCGCACTTGAGTTAGTGTTGAAAAACCACTTTTCGCACTTGTGTTGGTGCAGGAAATCACTTTTGCACTTGTATTAGTGTAGAAAAACCACTTTTCGCACTTGTGTTAGTGTTGAAAAACCACTTTTCGCACTTGTGTTAGTGTTGAAAAACCACTTTTCGCACTTGTGTTGGTGCAGGAAACCACTTTTGCACTTGTATTAGTGTGGAAAAACCACTTTTCGCACTTGTGTTAGTGTTGAAAAACCACTTTTCGCACTTGTATTAGTGCTGAAAAACCACTTTTCGCACTTGTGTTGGTGCAGGAAACCACTTTTGCACTTGTATTAGTGTGGAAAAAACACTTTTTGCACTTGTGATAGTGTTGAAAAACGACTTTTCGCACTTGTGTTAGTGTTGAAAAACCACTTTTCGCACATGTGTTGGGGGCAGGAAACCACTTTTGCACTTGTATTAGTGTGGAAAAACCACTTTTCGCACTTGTGTTAGTGTTGAAAAACCACTTTTCGCACTTGTGTTAGTGTTGAAAAACCACTTGTCGCACTTGTGTTGGTGCAGGAAACCACTTTTGCACTTGTATTAGTGTGGAAAAACCACTTTTCGCACTTGTGTTAGTGTTGAAAAACCACTTTTCGCACTTATGTTAGTGTTGAAAAACCACTTTTCGCACTTGTGTTAGTGTTGAAAAACCACTTTTCGCACTTGTGTTGGTGCAGGAAACCACTTTTGCACTTGTATTAGTGTGGAAAAAACACTTTTTGCACTTGTGATAGTGTTGAAAAACCACTTTTGCACTTGTGTTAGTGTTGAAAAACCACTTTTCGCACTTGTGTTGGTGCAGTAAACCACTTTTGCACTTGTATTAGTGTGGAAAAACCATTTTCGCACTTGTGTTAGTGTTGAAAAACAACTTTTTGCACTTGTGTTAGTGTTGAAAAACCACTTTTCGCACTTGTGTTAGTGTTGTAAAACCACTTTTTGCACTTGTGTTGGTGCAGGAAACCACATTTGCACTTGTATTAGTGTGGAAAAACCACTTTTCGCACTTGTGTTAGTGTTGAAAAACCACTTTTCGCACTTGTGTTAGTGTTGAAAAACCACTTTTCGCACTTGTGTTGGTGCAGGAAACCACTTTTACACTTGTATTAGTGTGGAAAAACCACTTTTCGCACTTGTGATAGTGTTGAAAAACCACATTTCGCACTTGTATTAGTGTTGAAAAACCACTTTTCGCACTTGTGTTGGTGCAGGAAACCACTTTTGCACTTGTATTAGTTTGGAAAAAACACTTTTTGCACTTGTGATAGTGTTGAAAAACCACTTTTCGCACTTGTGTTAGTGTTGAAAAACCACTTTTGGCACTTGTGTTGGTGCAGGAAACCACTTTTGCACTTGTATTAGTGTGGAAAAAACACTTTTGGCACTTGTGATAGTGTTGAAAAACCACTTTTCGCACTTGTGTTAGTGTTGAAAAACCACTTTTCGCACTTGTGTTGGTGCAGGAAACCACTTTTGCACTTGTATTAGTGTGGAAAAAACACTTTTGCACTTGTGATAGTGTTGAAAAACCACTTTTCGCACTTGTGTTAGTGTTGAAAAACCACTTTTCGCACTTGTGTTGGTGCAGGAAACCACTTTTGCACTTGTATTAGTGTGGAAAAACCACTTTTCGCACTTGTGTTAGTGTTGAAAAACCACTTTTCGCACTTGTGTTAGTGTTGAAAAACCACTTTTTGCACTTGTGTTGGTGCAGGAAACCACTTTTGCACTTGTATTAGTGTGGAAAAAACACTTTTTGCACTTGTGATAGTGTTGAAAAACCACTTTTCGCACTTGTGTTAGTGTTGAAAAACCACTTTTCGCACATGTGTTGGGGCAGGAAACCACTTTTGCACTTGTATTAGTGTGGAAAAACCACTTTTCGCACTTGTGTTAGTGTTGAAAAACCACTTTTCGCACTTGTGTTAGTGTTGAAAAACCACTTTTCGCAGTTGTGTTGGTGCAGGAAACCACTTTTGCACTTGTATTAGTGTGGAAAAACCACTTTTCGCACTTGTGTTAGTGTTGAAAAACCACTTTTCGCACTTGTGTTAGTGTTGAAAAACCACTTTTCGCACTTGTGTTGGTGCAGGAAACCACTTTTGCACTTGTATTAGTGTGGAAAAACCACTTTTCGCACTTGTGTTAGTGTTGAAAAACCACTTTTCGCACTTGTGTTAGTGTTGAAAAACCACTTTTCGCACTTGTGTTGGTGCAGGAAACCACTTTTGCACTTGTATTAGTGTGGAAAAAACACTTTTTGCACTTCTGATAGTGTTGAAAAACCACTTTTCGCACTTGTGTTAGTGTTGAAAAACCACTTTTCGCACTTGTGTTAGTGTTGAAAAACCACTTTTCGCACTTGTGTTGGTGCAGGAAACCACTTTTGCACTTGTATTAGTGTGGAAAAAACACTTTTTGCACTTGTGATAGTGTTGAAAAACCACTTTTCGCACTTGTGTTAGTGTTGAAAAACCACTTTTCGCACTTGTGTTGGTGCAGGAAACCACTTTTGCACTTGTATTAGTGTGGAAAAAACCACTTTTCGCACTTGTGTTAGTGTTGAAAAACCACTTTTCGCACTTGTGTTAGTCTTGAAAAACCACTTTTCGCACCTGTGTTAGTGTTGAAAAACCACTTTTCGCACTTGTGTTGGTGCAGGAAACCACTTTTGCACTTGTATTAGTGTGGAAAAACCACTTTTCGCACTTGTGTTAGTGTTGAAAAACCACTTTTGCACTTGTGTTAGTGTTGAAAAACCACTTTTCGCACTTGTGTTGGTGCAGGAAACCACTTTTGCACTTGTATTAGTGTGGAAAAACCACTTTTCGCACTTGTGTTAGTGTTGAAAAACCACTTTTCGCACTTGTGTTAGTGTTGAAAAACCACTTTTCGCACTTGTGTTGGTGCAGGAAACCACTTTTGCACTTGTATTAGTGTGGAAAAAACACTTTTTGCACTTGTGATAGTGTTGAAAAACCACTTTTCGCACTTGTGTTAGTGTTGAAAAACCACTTTTCGCACTTGTGTTAGTGTTGAAAAACCACTTTTCGCACTTGTGTTGGTGCAGGAAACCACTTTTGCACTTGTATTAGTGTGGAAAAAACACTTTTTGCACTTGTGATAGTGTTGAAAAACCACTTTTCGCACTTGTGTTAGTGTTGAAAAACCACTTTTCGCACTTGTGTTGGTGCAGGAAACCACTTTTGCACTTGTATTAGTGTGGAAAAACCACTTTTCGCACTTGTGTTAGTGTTGAAAAACCACTTTTCGCACTTGTGTTAGTCTTGAAAAACCACTTTTCGCACCTGTGTTAGTGTTGAAAAACCACTTTTCGCACTTCTGTTGATGCAGGAAACCACTTTTGCACTTGTATTAGTGTGGAAAAACCACTTTTCGCACTTGTGTTAGTGTTGAAAAACCACTTTTTGCACTTGTGTTAGTGTTGAAAAACCACTTTTCGCACTTGTGTTGGTGCAGGAAACCACTTTTGCACTTGTATTAGTGTGGAAAAAACACTTTTTGCACTTGTGATAGTGTTGAAAAACCACTTTTCGCACTTGTGTTAGTGTTGAAAAATAAATTTTCGCACTTGTGTTGGTGCAGGAAACCACTTTTGCACTTGTATTAGTGTGGAAAAACCACTTTTCGCACTTGTGTTAGTGTTGAAAAACCACTTTTCGCATTTGTGTTAGTGTTGAAAAACCACTTTTCGCACTTGTGTTGGTGCAGGAAACCACTTTTGCACTTGTATTAGTGTGGAAAAAACACTTTTTGCACTTGTGATAGTGTTGAAAAACCACTTTTCGCACTTGTGTTAGTGTTGAAAAACCACTTTTCGCACATGTGTTGGGGCAGGAAACCACTTTTGCACTTGTATTCGTGTGGAAAAACCACTTTTCGCACTTGTGTTAGTGTTGAAAAACCACTTTTCGCACTTGTGTTAGTGTTGAAAAACAACTTTTCGCAGTTGTGTTGGTGCAGGAAACCACTTTTGCACTTGTATTAGTGTGGAAAAACCACTTTTCGCACTTGTGTTAGTGTTGAAAAACCACTTTTCGCACTTGTGTTAGTGTTGAAAAACAACTTTTCGCAGTTGTGTTGGTGCAGGAAACCACTTTTGCACTTGTATTAGTGTGGAAAAACCACTTTTCGCACTTGTGTTAGTGTTGAAAAACCACTTTTCGCACTTGTGTTAGTGTTGAAAAACCACTTTTCGCACTTGTGTTGGTGCAGGAAACCACTTTTGCACTTGTATTAGTGTGGAAAAAACACTTTTTGCACTAGTGATAGTGTTGAAAAACCACTTTTCGCAGTTGTGTTGGTGCAGGAAACCACTTTTGCACTTGTATTAGTGTGGAAAAACCACTTTTCGCACTTGTGTTAGTGTTGAAAAACCACTTTTCGCACTTGTGTTAGTGTTGAAAAACCACTTTTCGCACTTGCGTTGGTGCAGGAAACCACTTTTGCACTTGTAATAGTGTGGAAAAACCACTTTTCGCACTTGTGTTAGTGTTGAAAAACCACTTTTCGCACTTGTGTTAGTGTTGAAAAACCACTTTTTGCACTTGTGTTGGTGCAGGAAACCACTTTTGCACTTGTATTAGTGTGGAAAAAACACTTTTTGCACTTGTGATAGTGTTGAAAAACCACTTTTCGCACTTGTGTTGGTGCAGGAAACCACTTTTGCACTTGTATTAGTGTGGAAAAAACACTTTTTGCACTTGTGATAGTGTTGAAAAACCACTTTTCGCACTTGAGTTAGTGTTGAAAAACCACTTTTCGCACTTGTGTTGGTGCAGGAAATCACTTTTGCACTTGTATTAGTGTAGAAAAACCACTTTTCGCACTTGTGTTAGTGTTGAAAAACCACTTTTCGCACTTGTGTTAGTGTTGAAAAACCACTTTTCGCACTTGTGTTGGTGCAGGAAACCACTTTTGCACTTGTATAAGTGTGGAAAAACCACTTTTCGCACTTGTGTTAGTGTTGAAAAACCACTTTTCGCACTTGTATTAGTGCTGAAAAACCACTTTTCGCACTTGTGTTGGTGCAGGAAACCACTTTTGCACTTGTATTAGTGTGGAAAAAACACTTTTTGCACTTGTGATAGTGTTGAAAAACGACTTTTCGCACTTGTGTTAGTGTTGAAAAACCACTTTTCGCACATGTGTTGGGGGCAGGAAACCACTTTTGCACTTGTATTAGTGTGGAAAAACCACTTTTCGCACTTGTGTTAGTGTTGAAAAACCACTTTTCGCACTTGTGTTAGTGTTGAAAAACCACTTGTCGCACTTGTGTTGGTGCAGGAAACCACTTTTGCACTTGTATTAGTGTGGAAAAACCACTTTTCGCACTTGTGTTAGTGTTGAAAAACCACTTTTCGCACTTATGTTAGTGTTGAAAAACCACTTTTCGCACTTGTGTTAGTGTTGAAAAACCACTTTTCGCACTTGTGTTGGTGCAGGAAACCACTTTTGCACTTGTATTAGTGTGGAAAAAACACTTTTTGCACTTGTGATAGTGTTGAAAAACCACGTTTTGCACTTGTGTTAGTGTTGAAAAACCACTTTTCGCACTTGTGTTGGTGCAGTAAACCACTTTTGCACTTGTATTAGTGTGGAAAAACCATTTTCGCACTTGTGTTAGTGTTGAAAAACAACTTTTTGCACTTGTGTTAGTGTTGAAAAACCACTTTTCGCACTTGTGTTAGTGTTGTAAAACCACTTTTTGCACTTGTGTTGGTGCAGGAAACCACTTTTGCACTTGTATTAGTGTGGAAAAACCACTTTTCGCACTTGTGTTAGTGTTGAAAAACCACTTTTCGCACTTGTGTTAGTGTTGAAAAACCACTTTTCGCACTTGTGTTGGTGCAGGAAACCACTTTTACACTTGTATTAGTGTGGAAAAACCACTTTTCGCACTTGTGATAGTGTTGAAAAACCACATTTCGCACTTGTATTAGTGTTGAAAAACCACTTTTCGCACTTGTGTTGGTGCAGGAAACCACTTTTGCACTTGTATTAGTTTGGAAAAAACACTTTTTGCACTTGTGATAGTGTTGAAAAACCACTTTTCGCACTTGTGTTAGTGTTGAAAAACCACTTTTGGCACTTGTGTTGGTGCAGGAAACCACTTTTGCACTTGTATTAGTGTGGAAAAAACACTTTTGGCACTTGTGATAGTGTTGAAAAACCACTTTTCGCACTTGTGTTAGTGTTGAAAAACCACTTTTCGCACTTGTGTTGGTGCAGGAAACCACTTTTGCACTTGTATTAGTGTGGAAAAAACACTTTTGCACTTGTGATAGTGTTGAAAAACCACTTTTCGCACTTGTGTTAGTGTTGAAAAACCACTTTTCGCACTTGTGTTGGTGCAGGAAACCACTTTTGCACTTGTATTAGTGTGGAAAAACCACTTTTCGCACTTGTGTTAGTGTTGAAAAACCACTTTTCGCACTTGTGTTAGTGTTGAAAAACCACTTTTTGCACTTGTGTTGGTGCAGGAAACCACTTTTGCACTTGTATTAGTGTGGAAAAAACACTTTTTGCACTTGTGATAGTGTTGAAAAACCACTTTTCGCACTTGTGTTAGTGTTGAAAAACCACTTTTCGCACATGTGTTGGGGCAGGAAACCACTTTTGCACTTGTATTAGTGTGGAAAAACCACTTTTCGCACTTGTGTTAGTGTTGAAAAACCACTTTTCGCACTTGTGTTAGTGTTGAAAAACCACTTTTCGCAGTTGTGTTGGTGCAGGAAACCACTTTTGCACTTGTATTAGTGTGGAAAAACCACTTTTCGCACTTGTGTTAGTGTTGAAAAACCACTTTTCGCACTTGTGTTAGTGTTGAAAAACCACTTTTCGCACTTGTGTTGGTGCAGGAAACCACTTTTGCACTTGTATTAGTGTGGAAAAACCACTTTTCGCACTTGTGTTAGTGTTGAAAAACCACTTTTCGCACTTGTGTTAGTGTTGAAAAACCACTTTTCGCACTTGTGTTGGTGCAGGAAACCACTTTTGCACTTGTATTAGTGTGGAAAAAACACTTTTTGCACTTCTGATAGTGTTGAAAAACCACTTTTCGCACTTGTGTTAGTGTTGAAAAACCACTTTTCGCACTTGTGTTAGTGTTGAAAAACCACTTTTCGCACTTGTGTTGGTGCAGGAAACCACTTTTGCACTTGTATTAGTGTGGAAAAAACACTTTTTGCACTTGTGATAGTGTTGAAAAACCACTTTTCGCACTTGTGTTAGTGTTGAAAAACCACTTTTCGCACTTGTGTTGGTGCAGGAAACCACTTTTGCACTTGTATTAGTGTGGAAAAAACCACTTTTCGCACTTGTGTTAGTGTTGAAAAACCACTTTTCGCACTTGTGTTAGTCTTGAAAAACCACTTTTCGCACCTGTGTTAGTGTTGAAAAACCACTTTTCGCACTTGTGTTGGTGCAGGAAACCACTTTTGCACTTGTATTAGTGTGGAAAAACCACTTTTCGCACTTGTGTTAGTGTTGAAAAACCACTTTTGCACTTGTGTTAGTGTTGAAAAACCACTTTTCGCACTTGTGTTGGTGCAGGAAACCACTTTTGCACTTGTATTAGTGTGGAAAAACCACTTTTCGCACTTGTGTTAGTGTTGAAAAACCACTTTTCGCACTTGTGTTAGTGTTGAAAAACCACTTTTCGCACTTGTGTTGGTGCAGGAAACCACTTTTGCACTTGTATTAGTGTGGAAAAAACACTTTTTGCACTTGTGATAGTGTTGAAAAACCACTTTTCGCACTTGTGTTAGTGTTGAAAAACCACTTTTCGCACTTGTGTTAGTGTTGAAAAACCACTTTTCGCACTTGTGTTGGTGCAGGAAACCACTTTTGCACTTGTATTAGTGTGGAAAAAACACTTTTTGCACTTGTGATAGTGTTGAAAAACCACTTTTCGCACTTGTGTTAGTGTTGAAAAACCACTTTTCGCACTTGTGTTGGTGCAGGAAACCACTTTTGCACTTGTATTAGTGTGGAAAAACCACTTTTCGCACTTGTGTTAGTGTTGAAAAACCACTTTTCGCACTTGTGTTAGTCTTGAAAAACCACTTTTCGCACCTGTGTTAGTGTTGAAAAACCACTTTTCGCACTTCTGTTGATGCAGGAAACCACTTTTGCACTTGTATTAGTGTGGAAAAACCACTTTTCGCACTTGTGTTAGTGTTGAAAAACCACTTTTTGCACTTGTGTTAGTGTTGAAAAACCACTTTTCGCACTTGTGTTGGTGCAGGAAACCACTTTTGCACTTGTATTAGTGTGGAAAAAACACTTTTTGCACTTGTGATAGTGTTGAAAAACCACTTTTCGCACTTGTGTTAGTGTTGAAAAATCAATTTTCGCACTTGTGTTGGTGCAGGAAACCACTTTTGCACTTGTATTAGTGTGGAAAAACCACTTTTCGCACTTGTGTTAGTGTTGAAAAACCACTTTTCGCATTTGTGTTAGTGTTGAAAAACCACTTTTCGCACTTGTGTTGGTGCAGGAAACCACTTTTGCACTTGTATTAGTGTGGAAAAAACACTTTTTGCACTTGTGATAGTGTTGAAAAACCACTTTTCGCACTTGTGTTAGTGTTGAAAAACCACTTTTCGCACATGTGTTGGGGCAGGAAACCACTTTTGCACTTGTATTAGTGTGGAAAAACCACTTTTCGCACTTGTGTTAGTGTTGAAAAACCACTTTTCGCACTTGTGTTAGTGTTGAAAAACAACTTTTCGCAGTTGTGTTGGTGCAGGAAACCACTTTTGCACTTGTATTAGTGTGGAAAAACCACTTTTCGCACTTGTGTTAGTGTTGAAAAACCACTTTTCGCACTTGTGTTAGTGTTGAAAAACCACTTTTCGCACTTGTGTTGGTGCAGGAAACCACTTTTGCACTTGTATTAGTGTGGAAAAAACACTTTTTGCACTAGTGATAGTGTTGAAAAACCACTTTTCGCAGTTGTGTTGGTGCAGGAAACCACTTTTGCACTTGTATTAGTGTGGAAAAACCACTTTTCGCACTTGTGTTAGTGTTGAAAAACCACTTTTCGCACTTGTGTTAGTGTTGAAAAACCACTTTTCGCACTTGCGTTGGTGCAGGAAACCACTTTTGCACTTGTAATAGTGTGGAAAAACCACTTTTCGCACTTGTGTTAGTGTTGAAAAACCACTTTTCGCACTTGTGTTAGTGTTGAAAAACCACTTTTTGCACTTGTGTTGGTGCAGGAAACCACTTTTGCACTTGTATTAGTGTGGAAAAAACACTTTTTGCACTTGTGATAGTGTTGAAAAACCACTTTTCGCACTTGTGTTAGTGTTGAAAAACCACTTTTCGCACATGTGTTGGGGCAGGAAACCACTTTTGCACTTGTATTAGTGTGGAAAAACCACTTTTCGCACTTGTGTTAGTGTTGAAAAACCACTTTTCGCACTTGTGTTAGTGTTGAAAAACCACTTTTCGCAGTTGTGTTGGTGCAGGAAACCACTTTTGCACTTGTATTAGTGTGGAAAAACCACTTTTCGCACTTGTGTTAGTGTTGAAAAACCACTTTTCGCACTTGTGTTAGTGTTGAAAAACCACTTTTCGCACTTGTGTTGGTGCAGGAAACCACTTTTGCACTTGTATTAGTGTGGAAAAACCACTTTTCGCACTTGTGTTAGTGTTGAAAAACCACTTTTCGCACTTGTGTTAGTGTTGAAAAACCACTTTTCGCACTTGTGTTGGTGCAGGAAACCACTTTTGCACTTGTATTACTGTGGAAAAAACACTTTTTGCACTTCTGATAGTGTTGAAAAACCACTTTTCGCACTTGTGTTAGTGTTGAAAAACCACTTTTCGCACTTGTGTTAGTGTTGAAAAACCACTTTTCGCACTTGTGTTGGTGCAGGAAACCACTTTTGCACTTGTATTAGTGTGGAAAAAACACTTTTTGCACTTGTGATAGTGTTGAAAAACCACTTTTCGCACTTGTGTTAGTGTTGAAAAACCACTTTTCGCACTTGTGTTGGTGCAGGAAACCACTTTTGCACTTGTATTAGTGTGGAAAAAACCACTTTTCGCACTTGTGTTAGTGTTGAAAAACCACTTTTCGCACTTGTGTTAGTCTTGAAAAACCACTTTTCGCACCTGTGTTAGTGTTGAAAAACCACTTTTCGCACTTGTGTTGGTGCAGGAAACCACTTTTGCACTTGTATTAGTGTGGAAAAACCACTTTTCGCACTTGTGTTAGTGTTGAAAAACCACTTTTGCACTTGTGTTAGTGTTGAAAAACCACTTTTCGCACTTGTGTTGGTGCAGGAAACCACTTTTGCACTTGTATTAGTGTGGAAAAACCACTTTTCGCACTTGTGTTAGTGTTGAAAAACCACTTTTCGCACTTGTGTTAGTGTTGAAAAACCACTTTTCGCACTTGTGTTGGTGCAGGAAACCACTTTTGCACTTGTATTAGTGTGGAAAAAACACTTTTTGCACTTGTGATAGTGTTGAAAAACCACTTTTCGCACTTGTGTTAGTGTTGAAAAACCACTTTTCGCACTTGTGTTAGTGTTGAAAAACCACTTTTCGCACTTGTGTTGGTGCAGGAAACCACTTTTGCACTTGTATTAGTGTGGAAAAAACACTTTTTGCACTTGTGATAGTGTTGAAAAACCACTTTTTGCACTTGTGTTAGTGTTGAAAAACCACTTTTCGCACTTGTGTTGGTGCAGGAAACCACTTTTGCACTTGTATTAGTGTGGAAAAACCACTTTTCGCACTTGTGTTAGTGTTGAAAAACCACTTTTCGCACTTGTGTTAGTCTTGAAAAACCACTTTTCGCACCTGTGTTAGTGTTGAAAAACCACTTTTCGCACTTCTGTTGATGCAGGAAACCACTTTTGCACTTGTATTAGTGTGGAAAAACCACTTTTCGCACTTGTGTTAGTGTTGAAAAACCACTTTTTGCACTTGTGTTAGTGTTGAAAAACCACTTTTCGCACTTGTGTTGGTGCAGGAAACCACTTTTGCACTTGTATTAGTGTGGAAAAAACACTTTTTGCACTTGTGATAGTGTTGAAAAACCACTTTTCGCACTTGTGTTAGTGTTGAAAAATCAATTTTCGCACTTGTGTTGGTGCAGGAAACCACTTTTGCACTTGTATTAGTGTGGAAAAACCACTTTTCGCACTTGTGTTAGTGTTGAAAAACCACTTTTCGCATTTGTGTTAGTGTTGAAAAACCACTTTTCGCACTTGTGTTGGTGCAGGAAACCACTTTTGCACTTGTATTAGTGTGGAAAAAACACTTTTTGCACTTGTGATAGTGTTGAAAAACCACTTTTCGCACTTGTGTTAGTGTTGAAAAACCACTTTTCGCACATGTGTTGGGGCAGGAAACCACTTTTGCACTTGTATTAGTGTGGAAAAACCACTTTTCGCACTTGTGTTAGTGTTGAAAAACCACTTTTCGCACTTGTGTTAGTGTTGAAAAACAACTTTTCGCAGTTGTGTTGGTGCAGGAAACCACTTTTGCACTTGTATTAGTGTGGAAAAACCACTTTTCGCACTTGTGTTAGTGTTGAAAAACCACTTTTCGCACTTGTGTTAGTGTTGAAAAACCACTTTTCGCACTTGTGTTGGTGCAGGAAACCACTTTTGCACTTGTATTAGTGTGGAAAAAACACTTTTTGCACTAGTGATAGTGTTGAAAAACCACTTTTCGCAGTTGTGTTGGTGCAGGAAACCACTTTTGCACTTGTATTAGTGTGGAAAAACCACTTTTCGCACTTGTGTTAGTGTTGAAAAACCACTTTTCGCACTTGTGTTAGTGTTGAAAAACCACTTTTCGCACTTGCGTTGGTGCAGGAAACCACTTTTGCACTTGTAATAGTGTGGAAAAACCAATTTTCGCACTTGTGTTAGTGTTGAAAAACCACTTTTCGCACTTGTGTTAGTGTTGAAAAACCACTTTTCGCACTTGTGTTGGTGCAGGAAACCACTTTTGCACTTGTATTATTGTGGAAAAAACACTTTTTGCACTTGTGATAGTGTTGAAAAACCACTTTTCGCACTTGTGTTAGTGTTGAAAAACCACTTTTCGCACTTGTGTTAGTGTTGAAAAACCACTTTTCGCACTTGTGTTGGTGAAGGAAACCACTTTTGCACTTGTATTAGTGTGGAAAAAACACTTTTCGCACTTGTGTTAGTGTTGAAAAACAACTTTTCGCACTTGTGTTAGTGTTGAAAAACCACTTTTTGCACTTGTGTTAGTGTTGAAAAACCACTTTTCGCACTTGTGTTGGTGCAGGAAACCACTTTTGCACTTGTATTAGTGTGGAAAAAACACTTTTTGCACTTGTGATAGTGTTGAAAAACCACTTTTCGCACTTGTGTTAGTGTTGAAAATTCACTTTTCGCACTTGTGTTGGTGCAGGAAACCACTTTTGCACTTGTATTAGTGTGGAAAAAACACTTTTTGCACTTGTGTTAGTGTTGAAAAACCACTTTTCGCAGTTGTGTTGGTGCAGGAAACCACTTTTGCACTTGTATTAGTGTGGAAAAACCACTTTTCGCACTTGTGTTAGTGTTGAAAAACCACTTTTCGCACTTGTGTTAGTGTTGAAAAACCACTTTTCGCACTTGCGTTGGTGCAGGAAACCACTTTTGCACTTGTATTAGTGTTGAAAAACCACTTTTCGCACTTGTGTTAGTGTTGAAAAACCACTTTTCGCACTTGTGTTGGTGAAGGAAACCACTTTTGCACTTGTATTAGTGTGGAAAAAACACTTTTCGCACTTGTGTTAGTGTTGAAAAACAACTTTTCGCACTTGTGTTAGTGTTGAAAAACCATTTTTCACACTTGTGTTGGTGCAGGAAACCACTTTTGCACTTGTATTAGTGTGGAAAAAACACTTTTTGCACTTGTGATAGTGTTGAAAAACCACTTTTCGCACTTGTGTTAGTGTTGAAAAACCACTTTTCGCACATGTGTTGGGGCAGGAAACCACTTTTGTACTTGTATTAGTGTGGAAAAACCACTTTTCGCACTTGTGTTAGTGTTGAAAAACCACTTTTCGCACTTGTGTTAGTGTTGAAAAACCACTTGTCGCACTTGTTTTGGTGCAGGAAACCACTTTTGCACTTGTATTAGTGTGGAAAAAACACTTTTTGCACTTGTGATAGTGTTGAAAAACCACTTTTCGCACTTGTGTTAGTGTTGAAAAACCACTTTTCGCACTTGTGTTGGTGCAGGAAACCACTTTTGCACTTGTATTAGTGTGGAAAAACCACTTTTCGCACTTGTGTTAGTGTTGAAAAACCACTTTTCGCACTTGTGTTAGTGTTGAAAAACCACTTTTCGCACTTGTGTTGGTGCAGGAAACCACTTTTGCACTTGTATTAGTGTGACAAAAACACTTTTTGCACTTGTGATAGTGTTGAAAAACCACTTTTCGCACTTGTGTTAGTGTTGAAAAACCACTTTTCGCACATGTGTTGGGGCAGGAAACCACTTTTGCACTTGTATTAGTGTGGAAAAACCACTTTTCGCACTTGTGTTCGTGTTGAAAAACCACTTTTTGCACTTGTGTTAGTGTTGAAAAACCACTTTTCGCACTTGTGTTGGTGCAGGAAACCACTTTTGCACTTGTATTAGTGTGGAAAAAACACTTTTCGCACTTGTGTTAGTGTTGAAAAACCACTTTTTGCACTTGTTTTGGTGCAGGAAACCACTTTTGCGCTTGTATTAGTGTGGAAAAACCACTTTTCGCACTTGTGTTAGTGTTGAAAAACCACTTTTTGCACTTGTGTTAGTGTTGAAAAACCACTTTTCGCACTTGTGTTAGTGTTGAAAAACCACTTTTTGCACTTGTGTTGGTGCAGGAAACCACTTTTGCACTTGTATTAGTGTGGAAAAAACACTTTTCGCACTTGTGTTAGTGTTGAAAAACCACTTTTCGCACTTGTGTTGGTGCAGGAAACCACTTTTGCACTTGTATTAGTGTGGAAAAACCACTTTTCGCACTTGTGTTAGTGTTGAAAAACCACTTTTCGCACTTCTGTTAGTGTTGAAAAACCACTTTTCGCACTTGTGTTAGTGTTGAAAAACCACTTTTCGCACTTGTGTTGGTGCAGGAAACCACTTTTGCACTTGTATTAGTGTGGAAAAACCACTTTTCGCACTTGTGTTAGTGTTGAAAAACCCCTTTTCGCACTTGTGTTAGTGTTGAAAAACCACTTTTCGCACTTGTGTTAGTGTTGAAAAACCACTTTTCGCACTTGTGTTGGTGAAGGAAACCACTTTTGCACTTGTATTAGTGTGGAAAAAACACTTTTCGCACTTGTGTTAGTGTTGAAAAACAACTTTTCGCACTTGTGTTAGTGTTGAAAAACCATTTTTCACACTTGTGTTGGTGCAGGAAACCACTTTTGCACTTGTATTAGTGTGGAAAAAACACTTTTTGCACTTGTGATAGTGTTGAAAAACCACTTTTCGCACTTGTGTTAGTGTTGAAAAACCACTTGTCGCACTTGTGTTGGTGCAGGAAACCACTTTTGCACTTGTATTAGTGTGGAAAAAACACTTTTTGCACTTGTGATAGTGTTGAAAAACCACTTTTCGCACTTGTGTTAGTGTTGAAAAACCACTTTTCGCACTTGTGTTGGTGCAGGAAACCACTTTTGCACTTGTATTAGTGTGGAAAAACCACTTTTCGCACTTGTGTTAGTGTTGAAAAACCACTTTTCGCACTTGTGTTAGTGTTGAAAAGCCACTTTTTGCACTTGTGTTGGTGCAGGAAACCACTTTTGCACTTGTATTAGTGTGGAAAAAACACTTTTTGCACTTGTGATAGTGTTGAAAAACCACTTTTCGCACTTGTGTTAGTGTTGAAAAACCACTTTTCGCACATGTGTTGGGGCAGGAAACCACTTTTGCACTTGTATTAGTGTGGAAAAGCCACTTTTCACACTTGTGTTAGTGTTGAAAAACCACTTTTCGCACTTGTGTTAGTGTTGAAAAACCACTTTTCGCAGTTGTGTTGGTGCAGGAAACCACTTTTGCACTTGTAGTAGTGTGGAAAAACCACTTTTCGCACTTGTGTTAGTGTTGAAAAACCACTTTTCGCACTTGTGTTAGTGTTGAAAAACCACTTTTCGCACTTGCGTTGGTGCAGGAAACCACTTTTGCACTTGTATTAGTGTTGAAAAACCACTTTTCGCACTTGTGTTAGTGTTGAAAAACCACTTTTCGCACTTGTGTTGGTGAAGGAAACCACTTTTGCACTTGTATTAGTGTGGAAAAAACACTTTTCGCACTTGTGTTAGTGTTGAAAAACAACTTTTCGCACTTGTGTTAGTGTTGAAAAACCATTTTTCACACTTGTGTTGGTGCAGGAAACCACTTTTGCACTTGTATTAGTGTGGAAAAACCACTTTTCACACTTGTGTTAGTGTTGAAAAACCACTTTTCGCACTTGTGTTAGTGTTGAAAAACCACTTTTCGCACTTGTGTTGGTGCAGGAAACCACTTTTGCACTTGTATTAGTGTGGAAAAAACACTTTTTGCACTTGTGATAGTGTTGAAAAACCACTTTTCGCACTTGTGTTAGTGTTGAAAAACCACTTTTCGCACATGTGTTGGGGCAGGAAACCACTTTTGCACTTGTATTAGTGTGGAAAAGCCACTTTTCACACTTGTGTTAGTGTTGAAAAACCACTTTTCGCACTTGTGTTAGTGTTGAAAAACCACTTTTCGCAGTTGTGTTGGTGCAGGAAACCACTTTTGCACTTGTATTAGTGTGGAAAAACCACTTTTCGCACTTGTGTTAGTGTTGAAAAACCACTTTTCGCACTTGTGTTAGTGTTGAAAAACTACTTTTTGCACTTGCGTTGGTGCAGGAAACCACTTTTGCACTTGTATTAGTGTTGAAAAACCACTTTTCGCACTTGTGTTAGTGTTGAAAAACCACTTTTCGCACTTGTGTTGGTGAAGGAAACCACTTTTGCACTTGTATTAGTGTGGAAAAAACACTTTTCGCACTTGTGTTAGTGTTGAAAAACAACTTTTCGCACTTGTGTTAGTGTTGAAAAACCATTTTTCACACTTGTGTTGGTGCAGGAAACCACTTTTGCACTTGTATTAGTGTGGAAAAACCACTTTTCACACTTGTGTTAGTGTTGAAAAACCACTTTTCGCACTTGTGTTAGTGTTGAAAAACCACTTTTCGCACTTGTGTTGGTGCAGGAAACCACTTTTGCACTTGTATTAGTGTGGAAAAAACACTTTTTGCACTTGTGATAGTGTTGAAAAACCACTTTTCGCACTTATGTTAGTGTTGAAAAACCACTTTTCGCACTTGTGTTGGTGCAGGAAACCACTTTTGCACTTGTATTAGTGTGGAAAAACCACTTTTCGCACTTGTGTTAGTGATGAAAAACCACTTTTCGCACTTGTGTTAGTCTTGAAAAACCACTTTTCGCACCTGTGTTAGTGTTGAAAAACCACTTTTCGCACTTCTGTTGATGCAGGAAACCACTTTTGCACTTGTGTTAGTGTGGAAAAACCACTTTTCGCACTTGTGTTAGTGTTGAAAAACCACTTTTTGCACTTGTGTTAGTGTTGAAAAACCACTTTTCGCACTTGTGTTGGTGCAGGAAACCACTTTTGCACTTGTATTAGTGTGGAAAAAACACTTTTTGCACATGTGATAGTGTTGAAAAACCACTTTTCGCACTTGTGTTAGTGTTGAAAAATCAATTTTCGCACTTGTGTTGGTGCAGGAAACCACTTTTGCACTTGTATTAGTGTGGAAAAACCACTTTTCGCACTTGTGTTAGTGTTGAAAAACCACTTTTCGCATTTGTGTTAGTGTTGAAAAACCACTTTTCGCACTTGTGTTGGTGCAGGAAACCACTTTTGCACTTGTATTAGTGTGGAAAAAACACTTTTTGCACTTGTGATAGTGTTGAAAAACCACTTTTCGCACTTGTGTTAGTGTTGAAAAACCACTTTTCGCACATGTGTTGGGGCAGGAAACCACTTTTGCACTTGTATTAGTGTGGAAAAACCACTTTTCGCACTTGTGTTAGTGTTGAAAAACCACTTTTCGCACTTGTGTTAGTGTTGAAAAACCACTTTTCGCAGTTGTGTTGGTGCAGGAAACCACTTTTGCACTTGTATTAGTGTGGAAAAACCACTTTTCGCACTTGTGTTAGTGTTGAAAAACCACTTTTCGCACTTGTGATAGTGTTGAAAAACCACTTTTCGCAGTTGTGTTGGTGCAGGAAACCACTTTTGCACTTGTATTAGTGTGGAAAAACCACTTTTCGCACTTGTGTTAGTGTTGAAAAACCACTTTTCGCACTTGTGTTAGTGTTGAAAAACAACTTTTCGCAGTTGTGTTGGTGCAGGAAACCACTTTTGCACTTGTATTAGTGTGGAAAAACCACTTTTCGCACTTGTGTTAGTGTTGAAAAACCACTTTTCGCACTTGTGTTAGTGTTGAAAAACCACTTTTCGCACTTGTGTTCGTGCAGGAAACCACTTTTGCACTTGTATTAGTGTGGAAAAAACACTTTTTGCACTAGTGATAGTGTTGAAAAACCACTTTTCGCAGTTGTGTTGGTGCAGGAAACCACTTTTGCACTTGTATTAGTGTGGAAAAACCACTTTTCGCACTTGTGTTAGTGTTGAAAAACCACTTTTCGCACTTGTGTTAGTGTTGAAAAACCACTTTTCGCACTTGCGTTGGTGCAGGAAACCACTTTTGCACTTGTAATAGTGTGGAAAAACCACTTTTCGCACTTGTGTTAGTGTTGAAAAACCACTTTTCGCACTTGTGTTAGTGTTGAAAAACCACTTTTTGCACTTGTGTTGGTGCAGGAAACCACTTTTGCACTTGTATTAGTGTGGAAAAAACACTTTTTGCACTTGTGATAGTGTTGAAAAACCACTTTTCGCACTTGTGTTAGTGTTGAAAAACCACTTTTCGCACATGTGTTGGGGCAGGAAACCACTTTTGCACTTGTATTAGTGTGGAAAAACCACTTTTCGCACTTGTGTTAGTGTTGAAAAACCACTTTTCGCACTTGTGTTAGTGTTGAAAAACCACTTTTCGCAGTTGTGTTGGTGCAGGAAACCACTTTTGCACTTGTATTAGTGTGGAAAAACCACTTTTCGCACTTGTGTTAGTGTTGAAAAACCACTTTTCGCACTTGTGTTAGTGTTGAAAAACCACTTTTCGCACTTGTGTTGGTGTAGGAAACCACTTTTGCACTTGTATTAGTGTGGAAAAACCACTTTTCGCACTTGTGTTAGTGTTGAAAAACCACTTTTCGCACTTGTGTTAGTGTTGAAAAACCACTTTTCGCACTTGTGTTGGTGCAGGAAACCACTTTTGCACTTGTATTAGTGTGGAAAAAACACTTTTTGCACTTCTGATAGTGTTGAAAAACCACTTTTCGCACTTGTGTTAGTGTTGAAAAACCACTTTTCGCACTTGTGTTAGTGTTGAAAAACCACTTTTCGCACTTGTGTTGGTGCAGGAAACCACTTTTGCACTTGTATTAGTGTGGAAAAAACACTTTTTGCACTTGTGATAGTGTTGAAAAACCACTTTTCGCACTTGTGTTAGTGTTGAAAAACCACTTTTCGCACTTGTGTTGGTGCAGGAAACCACTTTTGCACTTGTATTAGTGTGGAAAAAACCACTTTTCGCACTTGTGTTAGTGTTGAAAAACCACTTTTCGCACTTGTGTTAGTCTTGAAAAACCACTTTTCGCACCTGTGTTAGTGTTGAAAAACCACTTTTCGCACTTGTGTTGGTGCAGGAAACCACTTTTGCACTTGTATTAGTGTGGAAAAACCACTTTTCGCACTTGTGTTAGTGTTGAAAAACCACTTTTGCACTTGTGTTAGTGTTGAAAAACCACTTTTCGCACTTGTGTTGGTGCAGGAAACCACTTTTGCACTTGTATTAGTGTGGAAAAACCACTTTTCGCACTTGTGTTAGTGTTGAAAAACCACTTTTCGCACTTGTGTTAGTGTTGAAAAACCACTTTTCGCACTTGTGTTGGTGCAGGAAACCACTTTTGCACTTGTATTAGTGTGGGAAAAACACTTTTTGCACTTGTGATAGTGTTGAAAAACCACTTTTCGCACTTGTGTTAGTGTTGAAAAACCACTTTTCGCACTTGTGTTAGTGTTGAAAAACCACTTTTCGCACTTGTGTTGGTGCAGGAAACCACTTTTGCACTTGTATTAGTGTGGAAAAAACACTTTTTGCACTTGTGATAGTGTTGAAAAACCACTTTTTGCACTTGTGTTAGTGTTGAAAAACCACTTTTCGCACTTGTGTTGGTGCAGGAAACCACTTTTGCACTTGTATTAGTGTGGAAAATCCACTTTTCGCACTTGTGTTAGTGTTGAAAAACCACTTTTCGCACTTGTGTTAGTCTTGAAAAACCACTTTTCGCACCTGTGTTAGTGTTGAAAAACCACTTTTCGCACTTCTGTTGATGCAGGAAACCACTTTTGCACTTGTATTAGTGTGGAAAAACCACTTTTCGCACTTGTGTTAGTGTTGAAAAACCACTTTTTGCACTTGTGTTAGTGTTGAAAACCACTTTTCGCACTTGTGTTGGTGCAGGAAACCACTTTTGCACTTGTAATAGTGTGGAAAAAACACTTTTTGCACTTGTGATAGTGTTGAAAAACCACTTTTCGCACTTGTGTTAGTGTTGAAAAATCAATTTTCGCACTTGTGTTGGTGCAGGAAACCACTTTTGCACTTGTATTAGTGTGGAAAAACCACTTTTCGCACTTGTGTTAGTGTTGAAAAACCACTTTTCGCATTTGTGTTAGTGTTGAAAAACCACTTTTCGCACTTGTGTTGGTGCAGGAAACCACTTTTGCACTTGTATTAGTGTGGAAAAAACACTTTTTGCACTTGTGATAGTGTTGAAAAACCACTTTTCGCACTTGTGTTAGTGTTGAAAAACCACTTTTCGCACATGTGTTGGGGCAGGAAACCACTTTTGCACTTGTATTAGTGTGGAAAAACCACTTTTCGCACTTGTGTTAGTGTTGAAAAACCACTTTTCGCACTTGTGTTAGTGTTGAAAAACAACTTTTCGCAGTTGTGTTGGTGCAGGAAACCACTTTTGCACTTGTATTAGTGTGGAAAAACCACTTTTCGCACTTGTGTTAGTGTTGAAAAACCACTTTTCGCACTTGTGTTAGTGTTGAAAAACCACTTTTCGCACTTGTGTTGGTGCAGGAAACCACTTTTGCACTTGTATTAGTGTGGAAAAAACACTTTTTGCACTAGTGATAGTGTTGAAAAACCACTTTTCGCAGTTGTGTTGGTGCAGGAAACCACTTTTGCACTTGTATTAGTGTGGAAAAACCACTTTTCGCACTTGTGTTAGTGTTGAAAAACCACTTTTCGCACTTGTGTTAGTGTTGAAAAACCACTTTTCGCACTTGCGTTGGTGCAGGAAACCACTTTTGCACTTGTAATAGTGTGGAAAAACCAATTTTCGCACTTGTGTTAGTGTTGAAAAACCACTTTTCGCACTTGTGTTAGTGTTGAAAAACCACTTTTCGCACTTGTGTTGGTGCAGGAAACCACTTTTGCACTTGTATTATTGTGGAAAAAACACTTTTTGCACTTGTGATAGTGTTGAAAAACCACTTTTCGCACTTGTGTTAGTGTTGAAAAACCACTTTTCGCACTTGTGTTAGTGTTGAAAAACCACTTTTCGCACTTGTGTTGGTGAAGGAAACCACTTTTGCACTTGTATTAGTGTGGAAAAAACACTTTTCGCACTTGTGTTAGTGTTGAAAAACAACTTTTCGCACTTGTGTTAGTGTTGAAAAACCACTTTTTGCACTTGTGTTAGTGTTGAAAAACCACTTTTCGCACTTGTGTTGGTGCAGGAAACCACTTTTGCACTTGTATTAGTGTGGAAAAAACACTTTTTGCACTTGTGATAGTGTTGAAAAACCACTTTTCGCACTTGTGTTAGTGTTGAAAATTCACTTTTCGCACTTGTGTTGGTGCAGGAAACCACTTTTGCACTTGTATTAGTGTGGAAAAAACACTTTTTGCACTTGTGTTAGTGTTGAAAAACCACTTTTCGCAGTTGTGTTGGTGCAGGAAACCACTTTTGCACTTGTATTAGTGTGGAAAAACCACTTTTCGCACTTGTGTTAGTGTTGAAAAACCACTTTTCGCACTTGTGTTAGTGTTGAAAAACCACTTTTCGCACTTGCGTTGGTGCAGGAAACCACTTTTGCACTTGTATTAGTGTTGAAAAACCACTTTTCGCACTTGTGTTAGTGTTGAAAAACCACTTTTCGCACTTGTGTTGGTGAAGGAAACCACTTTTGCACTTGTATTAGTGTGGAAAAAACACTTTTCGCACTTGTGTTAGTGTTGAAAAACAACTTTTCGCACTTGTGTTAGTGTTGAAAAACCATTTTTCACACTTGTGTTGGTGCAGGAAACCACTTTTGCACTTGTATTAGTGTGGAAAAAACACTTTTCGCACTTGTGTTAGTGTTGAAAAACCACTTTTCGCACTTGTGTTAGTGTTGAAAAACCACTTTTCGCACTTGTGTTGGTGCAGGAAACCACTTTTGCACTTGTATTAGTGTGGAAAAAACACTTTTTGCACTAGTGATAGTGTTGAAAAACCACTTTTCGCAGTTGTGTTGGTGCAGGAAACCACTTTTGCACTTGTATTAGTGTGGAAAAACCACTTTTCGCACTTGTGTTAGTGTTGAAAAACCACTTTTCGCACTTGTGTTAGTGTTGAAAAACCACTTTTCGCACTTGCGTTGGTGCAGGAAACCACTTTTGCACTTGTAATAGTGTGGAAAAACCACTTTTCGCACTTGTGTTAGTGTTGAAAAACCACTTTTCGCACTTGTGTTAGTGTTGAAAAACCACTTTTTGCACTTGTGTTGGTGCAGGAAACCACTTTTGCACTTGTATTAGTGTGGAAAAAACACTTTTTGCACTTGTGATAGTGTTGAAAAACCACTTTTCGCACTTGTGTTAGTGTTGAAAAACCACTTTTCGCACATGTGTTGGGGCAGGAAACCACTTTTGCACTTGTATTAGTGTGGAAAAACCACTTTTCGCACTTGTGTTAGTGTTGAAAAACCACTTTTCGCACTTGTGTTAGTGTTGAAAAACCACTTTTCGCAGTTGTGTTGGTGCAGGAAACCACTTTTGCACTTGTATTAGTGTGGAAAAACCACTTTTCGCACTTGTGTTAGTGTTGAAAAACCACTTTTCGCACTTGTGTTAGTGTTGAAAAACCACTTTTCGCACTTGTGTTGGTGCAGGAAACCACTTTTGCACTTGTATTAGTGTGGAAAAACCACTTTTCGCACTTGTGTTAGTGTTGAAAAACCACTTTTCGCACTTGTGTTAGTGTTGAAAAACCACTTTTCGCACTTGTGTTGGTGCAGGAAACCACTTTTGCACTTGTATTAGTGTGGAAAAAACACTTTTTGCACTTCTGATAGTGTTGAAAAACCACTTTTCGCACTTGTGTTAGTGTTGAAAAACCACTTTTCGCACTTGTGTTAGTTTTGAAAAACCACTTTTCGCACTTGTGTTGGTGCAGGAAACCACTTTTGCACTTGTATTAGTGTGGAAAAAACACTTTTTGCACTTGTGATAGTGTTGAAAAACCACTTTTCGCACTTGTGTTAGTGTTGAAAAACCACTTTTCGCACTTGTGTTGGTGCAGGAAACCACTTTTGCACTTGTATTAGTGTGGAAAAAACCACTTTTCGCACTTGTGTTAGTGTTGAAAAACCACTTTTCGCACTTGTGTTAGTCTTGAAAAACCACTTTTCGCACCTGTGTTAGTGTTGAAAAACCACTTTTCGCACTTGTGTTGGTGCAGGAAACCACTTTTGCACTTGTATTAGTGTGGAAAAACCACTTTTCGCACTTGTGTTAGTGTTGAAAAACCACTTTTGCACTTGTGTTAGTGTTGAAAAACCACTTTTCGCACTTGTGTTGGTGCAGGAAACCACTTTTGCACTTGTATTAGTGTGGAAAAACCACTTTTCGCACTTGTGTTAGTGTTGAAAAACCACTTTTCGCACTTGTGTTAGTGTTGAAAAACCACTTTTCGCACTTGTGTTGGTGCAGGAAACCACTTTTGCACTTGTATTAGTGTGGAAAAAACACTTTTTGCACTTGTGATAGTGTTGAAAAACCACTTTTCGCACTTGTGTTAGTGTTGAAAAACCACTTTTCGCACTTGTGTTAGTGTTGAAAAACCACTTTTCGCACTTGTGTTGGTGCAGGAAACCACTTTTGCACTTGTATTAGTGTGGAAAAAACACTTTTTGCACTTGTGATAGTGTTGAAAAACCACTTTTTGCACTTGTGTTAGTGTTGAAAAACCACTTTTCGCACTTGTGTTGGTGCAGGAAACCACTTTTGCACTTGTATTAGTGTGGAAAAACCACTTTTCGCACTTGTGTTAGTGTTGAAAAACCACTTTTCGCACTTGTGTTAGTCTTGAAAAACCACTTTTCGCACCTGTGTTAGTGTTGAAAAACCACTTTTCGCACTTCTGTTGATGCAGGAAACCACTTTTGCACTTGTATTAGTGTGGAAAAACCACTTTTCGCACTTGTGTTAGTGTTGAAAAACCACTTTTTGCACTTGTGTTAGTGTTGAAAAACCACTTTTCGCACTTGTGTTGGTGCAGGAAACCACTTTTGCACTTGTATTAGTGTGGAAAAAACACTTTTTGCACTTGTGATAGTGTTGAAAAACCACTTTTCGCACTTGTGTTAGTGTTGAAAAATCAATTTTCGCACTTGTGTTGGTGCAGGAAACCACTTTTGCACTTGTATTAGTGTGGAAAAACCACTTTTCGCACTTGTGTTAGTGTTGAAAAACCACTTTTCGCATTTGTGTTAGTGTTGAAAAACCACTTTTCGCACTTGTGTTGGTGCAGGAAACCACTTTTGCACTTGTATTAGTGTGGAAAAAACACTTTTTGCACTTGTGATAGTGTTGAAAAACCACTTTTCGCACTTGTGTTAGTGTTGAAAAACCACTTTTCGCACATGTGTTGGGGCAGGAAACCACTTTTGCACTTGTATTAGTGTGGAAAAACCACTTTTCGCACTTGTGTTAGTGTTGAAAAACCACTTTTCGCACTTGTGTTAGTGTTGAAAAACAACTTTTCGCAGTTGTGTTGGTGCAGGAAACCACTTTTGCACTTGTATTAGTGTGGAAAAACCACTTTTCGCACTTGTGTTAGTGTTGAAAAACCACTTTTCGCACTTGTGTTAGTGTTGAAAAACCACTTTTCGCACTTGTGTTGGTGCAGGAAACCACTTTTGCACTTGTATTAGTGTGGAAAAAACACTTTTTGCACTAGTGATAGTGTTGAAAAACCACTTTTCGCAGTTGTGTTGGTGCAGGAAACCACTTTTGCACTTGTATTAGTGTGGAAAAACCACTTTTCGCACTTGTGTTAGTGTTGAAAAACCACTTTTCGCACTTGTGTTAGTGTTGAAAAACCACTTTTCGCACTTGCGTTGGTGCAGGAAACCACTTTTGCACTTGTAATAGTGTGGAAAAACCAATTTTCGCACTTGTGTTAGTGTTGAAAAACCACTTTTCGCACTTGTGTTAGTGTTGAAAAACCACTTTTCGCACTTGTGTTGGTGCAGGAAACCACTTTTGCACTTGTATTATTGTGGAAAAAACACTTTTTGCACTTGTGATAGTGTTGAAAAACCACTTTTCGCACTTGTGTTAGTGTTGAAAAACCACTTTTCGCACTTGTGTTAGTGTTGAAAAACCACTTTTCGCACTTGTGTTGGTGAAGGAAACCACTTTTGCACTTGTATTAGTGTGGAAAAAACACTTTTTGCACTTGTGTTAGTGTTGAAAAACAACTTTTCGCACTTGTGTTAGTGTTGAAAAACCACTTTTTGCACTTGTGTTAGTGTTGAAAAACCACTTTTCGCACTTGTGTTGGTGCAGGAAACCACTTTTGCACTTGTATTAGTGTGGAAAAAACACTTTTTGCACTTGTGATAGTGTTGAAAAACCACTTTTCGCACTTGTGTTAGTGTTGAAAATTCACTTTTCGCACTTGTGTTGGTGCAGGAAACCACTTTTGCACTTGTATTAGTGTGGAAAAAACACTTTTTGCACTTGTGTTAGTGTTGAAAAACCACTTTTCGCAGTTGTGTTGGTGCAGGAAACCACTTTTGCACTTGTATTAGTGTGGAAAAACCACTTATCGCACTTGTGTTAGTGTTGAAAAACCACTTTTCGCACTTGTGTTAGTGTTGAAAAACCACTTTTCGCACTTGCGTTGGTGCAGGAAACCACTTTTGCACTTGTATTAGTGTTGAAAAACCACTTTTCGCACTTGTGTTAGTGTTGAAAAACCACTTTTCGCACTTGTGTTGGTGAAGGAAACCACTTTTGCACTTGTATTAGTGTGGAAAAAACACTTTTCGCACTTGTGTTAGTGTTGAAAAACAACTTTTCGCACTTGTGTTAGTGTTGAAAAACCATTTTTCACACTTGTGTTGGTGCAGGAAACCACTTTTGCACTTGTATTAGTGTGGAAAAAACACTTTTTGCACTTGTGATAGTGTTGAAAAACCACTTTTCGCACTTGTGTTAGTGTTGAAAAACCACTTTTCGCACATGTGTTGGGGCAGGAAACCACTTTTGTACTTGTATTAGTGTGGAAAAACCACTTTTCGCACTTGTGTTAGTGTTGAAAAACCACTTTTCGCACTTGTGTTAGTGTTGAAAAACCACTTGTCGCACTTGTTTTGGTGCAGGAAACCACTTTTGCACTTGTATTAGTGTGGAAAAAACACTTTTTGCACTTGTGATAGTGTTGAAAAACCACTTTTCGCACTTGTGTTAGTGTTGAAAAACCACTTTTCGCACTTGTGTTGGTGCAGGAAACCACTTTTGCACTTGTATTAGTGTGGAAAAACCACTTTTTGCACTTGTGTTAGTGTTGAAAAACCACTTTTCGCACTTGTGTTAGTGTTGAAAAACCACTTTTCGCACTTGTGTTGGTGCAGGAAACCACTTTTGCACTTGTATTAGTGTGACAAAAACACTTTTTGCACTTGTGATAGTGTTGAAAAACCACTTTTCGCACTTGTGTTAGTGTTGAAAAACCACTTTTCGCACATGTGTTGGGGCAGGAAACCACTTTTGCACTTGTATTAGTGTGGAAAAACCACTTTTCGCACTTGTGTTCGTGTTGAAAAACCACTTTTTGCACTTGTGTTAGTGTTGAAAAACCACTTTTCGCACTTGTGTTGGTGTGGAAAAAACACTTTTCGCACTTGTGTTAGTGTTGAAAAACCACTTTTTGCACTTGTTTTGGTGCAGGAAACCACTTTTGCGCTTGTATTAGTGTGGAAAAACCACTTTTCGCACTTGTGTTAGTGTTGAAAAACCACTTTTTGCACTTGTGTTAGTGTTGAAAAACCACTTTTCGCACTTGTGTTAGTGTTGAAAAACCACTTTTTGCACTTGTGTTGGTGCAGGAAACCACTTTTGCACTTGTATTAGTGTGGAAAAAACACTTTTCGCACTTGTGTTAGTGTTGAAAAACCACTTTTCGCACTTGTGTTGGTGCAGGAAACCACTTTTGCACTTGTATTAGTGTGGAAAAACCACTTTTCGCACTTGTGTTAGTGTTGAAAAACCACTTTTCGCACTTCTGTTAGTGTTGAAAAACCACTTTTCGCACTTGTGTTAGTGTTGAAAAACCACTTTTCGCACCTGTGTTGGTGCAGGAAACCACTTTTGCACTTGTATTAGTGTGGAAAAACCACTTTTCGCACTTGTGTTAGTGTTGAAAAACCCCTTTTCGCACTTGTGTTAGTGTTGAAAAACCACTTTTCGCACTTGTGTTAGTGTTGAAAAACCACTTTTCGCACTTGTGTTGGTGAAGGAAACCACTTTTGCACTTGTATTAGTGTGGAAAAAACACTTTTCGCACTTGTGTTAGTGTTGAAAAACAACTTTTCGCACTTGTGTTAGTGTTGAAAAACCATTTTTCACACTTGTGTTGGTGCAGGAAACCACTTTTGCACTTGTATTAGTGTGGAAAAAACACTTTTTGCACTTGTGATAGTGTTGAAAAACCACTTTTCGCACTTGTGTTAGTGTTGAAAAACCACTTGTCGCACTTGTGTTGGTGCAGGAAACCACTTTTGCACTTGTATTAGTGTGGAAAAAACACTTTTTGCACTTGTGATAGTGTTGAAAAACCACTTTTCGCACTTGTGTTAGTGTTGAAAAACCACTTTTCGCACTTGTGTTGGTGCAGGAAACCACTTTTGCACTTGTATTAGTGTGGAAAAACCACTTTTCGCACTTGTGTTAGTGTTGAAAAACCACTTTTCGCACTTGTGTTAGTGTTGAAAAACCACTTTTTGCACTTGTGTTGGTGCAGGAAACCACTTTTGCACTTGTATTAGTGTGGAAAAAACACTTTTTGCACTTGTGATAGTGTTGAAAAACCACTTTTCGCACTTGTGTTAGTGTTGAAAAACCACTTTTCGCACATGTGTTGGGGCAGGAAACCACTTTTGCACTTGTATTAGTGTGGAAAAGCCACTTTTCACACTTGTGTTAGTGTTGAAAAACCACTTTTCGCACTTGTGTTAGTGTTGAAAAACCACTTTTCGCAGTTGTGTTGGTGCAGGAAACCACTTTTGCACTTGTAGTAGTGTGGAAAAACCACTTTTCGCACTTGTGTTAGTGTTGAAAAACCACTTTTCGCACTTGTGTTAGTGTTGAAAAACCACTTTTCGCACTTGCGTTGGTGCAGGAAACCACTTTTGCACTTGTATTAGTGTTGAAAAACCACTTTTCGCACTTGTGTTAGTGTTGAAAAACCACTTTTCGCACTTGTGTTGGTGAAGGAAACCACTTTTGCACTTGTATTAGTGTGGAAAAAACACTTTTCGCACTTGTGTTAGTGTTGAAAAACAACTTTTCGCACTTGTGTTAGTGTTGAAAAACCATTTTTCACACTTGTGTTGGTGCAGGAAACCACTTTTGCACTTGTATTAGTGTGGAAAAACCACTTTTCACACTTGTGTTAGTGTTGAAAAACCACTTTTCGCACTTGTGTTAGTGTTGAAAAACCACTTTTCGCACTTGTGTTGGTGCAGGAAACCACTTTTGCACTTGTATTAGTGTGGAAAAAACACTTTTTGCACTTGTGATAGTGTTGAAAAACCACTTTTCGCACTTGTGTTAGTGTTGAAAAACCACTTTTCGCACATGTGTTGGGGCAGGAAACCACTTTTGCACTTGTATTAGTGTGGAAAAACCACTTTTCGCACTTGTGTTAGTGTTGAAAAACCACTTTTCGCACTTGTGTTAGTGTTGAAAAACCACTTTTCGCACTTGCGTTGGTGCAGGAAACCACTTTTGCACTTGTAATAGTGTGGAAAAACCACTTTTCGCACTTGTGTTAGTGTTGAAAAACCACTTTTCGCACTTGTGTTAGTGTTGAAAAACCACTTTTTGCACTTGTGTTGGTGCAGGAAACCACTTTTGCACTTGTATTAGTGTGGAAAAAACACTTTTTGCACTTGTGATAGTGTTGAAAAACCACTTTTCGCACTTGTGTTAGTGTTGAAAAACCACTTTTCGCACATGTGTTGGGGCAGGAAACCACTTTTGCACTTGTATTAGTGTGGAAAAACCACTTTTCGCACTTGTGTTAGTGTTGAAAAACCACTTTTCGCACTTGTGTTAGTGTCGAAAAACCACTTTTCGCAGTTGTGTTGGTGCAGGAAACCACTTTTGCACTTGTATTAGTGTGGAAAAACCACTTTTCGCACTTGTGTTAGTGTTGAAAAACCACTTTTCGCACTTGTGTTAGTGTTGAAAAACCACTTTTCGCACTTGTGTTGGTGCAGGAAACCACTTTTGCACTTGTATTAGTGTGGAAAAACCACTTTTCGCACTTGTGTTAGTGTTGAAAAACCACTTTTCGCACTTGTGTTAGTGTTGAAAAACCACTTTTCGCACTTGTGTTGGTGCAGGAAACCACTTTTGCACTTGTATTAGTGTGGAAAAAACACTTTTTGCACTTCTGATAGTGTTGAAAAACCACTTTTCGCACTTGTGTTAGTGTTGAAAAACCACTTTTCGCACTTGTGTTAGTGTTGAAAAACCACTTTTCGCACTTGTGTTGGTGCAGGAAACCACTTTTGCACTTGTATTAGTGTGGAAAAAACACTTTTTGCACTTGTGATAGTGTTGAAAAACCACTTTTCGCACTTGTGTTAGTGTTGAAAAACCACTTTTCGCACTTGTGTTGGTGCAGGAAACCACTTTTGCACTTGTATTAGTGTGGAAAAAACCACTTTTCGCACTTGTGTTAGTGTTGAAAAACCACTTTTCGCACTTGTGTTAGTCTTGAAAAACCACTTTTCGCACCTGTGTTAGTGTTGAAAAACCACTTTTCGCACTTGTGTTGGTGCAGGAAACCACTTTTGCACTTGTATTAGTGTGGAAAAACCACTTTTCGCACTTGTGTTAGTGTTGAAAAACCACTTTTGCACTTGTGTTAGTGTTGAAAAACCACTTTTCGCACTTGTGTTGGTGCAGGAAACCACTTTTGCACTTGTATTAGTGTGGAAAAACCACTTTTCGCACTTGTGTTAGTGTTGAAAAACCACTTTTCGCACTTGTGTTAGTGTTGAAAAACCACTTTTCGCACTTGTGTTGGTGCAGGAAACCACTTTTGCACTTGTATTAGTGTGGAAAAAACACTTTTTGCACTTGTGATAGTGTTGAAAAACCACTTTTCGCACTTGTGTTAGTGTTGAAAAACCACTTTTCGCACTTGTGTTAGTGTTGAAAAACCACTTTTCGCACTTGTGTTGGTGCAGGAAACCACTTTTGCACTTGTATTAGTGTGGAAAAAACACTTTTTGCACTTGTGATAGTGTTGAAAAACCACTTTTTGCACTTGTGTTAGTGTTGAAAAACCACTTTTCGCACTTGTGTTGGTGCAGGAAACCACTTTTGCACTTGTATTAGTGTGGAAAAACCACTTTTCGCACTTGTGTTAGTGTTGAAAAACCACTTTTCGCACTTGTGTTAGTCTTGAAAAACCACTTTTCGCACCTGTGTTAGTGTTGAAAAACCACTTTTCGCACTTCTGTTGATGCAGGAAACCACTTTTGCACTTGTATTAGTGTGGAAAAACCACTTTTCGCACTTGTGTTAGTGTTGAAAAACCACTTTTTGCACTTGTGTTAGTGTTGAAAAACCACTTTTCGCACTTGTGTTGGTGCAGGAAACCACTTTTGCACTTGTATTAGTGTGGAAAAAACACTTTTTGCACTTGTGATAGTGTTGAAAAACCACTTTTCGCACTTGTGTTAGTGTTGAAAAATCAATTTTCGCACTTGTGTTGGTGCAGGAAACCACTTTTGCACTTGTATTAGTGTGGAAAAACCACTTTTCGCACTTGTGTTAGTGTTGAAAAACCACTTTTCGCATTTGTGTTAGTGTTGAAAAACCACTTTTCGCACTTGTGTTGGTGCAGGAAACCACTTTTGCACTTGTATTAGTGTGGAAAAAACACTTTTTGCACTTGTGATAGTGTTGAAAAACCACTTTTCGCACTTGTGTTAGTGTTGAAAAACCACTTTTCGCACATGTGTTGGGGCAGGAAACCACTTTTGCACTTGTATTAGTGTGGAAAAACCACTTTTCGCACTTGTGTTAGTGTTGAAAAACCACTTTTCGCACTTGTGTTAGTGTTGAAAAACAACTTTTCGCAGTTGTGTTGGTGCAGGAAACCACTTTTGCACTTGTATTAGTGTGGAAAAACCACTTTTCGCACTTGTGTTAGTGTTGAAAAACCACTTTTCGCACTTGTGTTAGTGTTGAAAAACCACTTTTCGCACTTGTGTTGGTGCAGGAAACCACTTTTGCACTTGTATTAGTGTGGAAAAAACACTTTTTGCACTAGTGATAGTGTTGAAAAACCACTTTTCGCAGTTGTGTTGGTGCAGGAAACCACTTTTGCACTTGTATTAGTGTGGAAAAACCACTTTTCGCACTTGTGTTAATGTTGAAAAACCACTTTTCGCACTTGTGTTAGTGTTGAAAAACCACTTTTCGCACTTGCGTTGGTGCAGGAAACCACTTTTGCACTTGTAATAGTGTGGAAAAACCAATTTTCGCACTTGTGTTAGTGTTGAAAAACCACTTTTCGCACTTGTGTTAGTGTTGAAAAACCACTTTTCGCACTTGTGTTGGTGCAGGAAACCACTTTTGCACTTGTATTATTGTGGAAAAAACACTTTTTGCACTTGTGATAGTGTTGAAAAACCACTTTTCGCACTTGTGTTAGTGTTGAAAAACCACTTTTCGCACTTGTGTTAGTGTTGAAAAACCACTTTTCGCACTTGTGTTGGTGAAGGAAACCACTTTTGCACTTGTATTAGTGTGGAAAAAACACTTTTCGCACTTGTGTTAGTGTTGAAAAACAACTTTTCGCACTTGTGTTAGTGTTGAAAAACCACTTTTTGCACTTGTGTTAGTGTTGAAAAACCACTTTTCGCACTTGTGTTGGTGCAGGAAACCACTTTTGCACTTGTATTAGTGTGGAAAAAACACTTTTTGCACTTGTGATAGTGTTGAAAAACCACTTTTCGCACTTGTGTTAGTGTTGAAAATTCACTTTTCGCACTTGTGTTGGTGCAGGAAACCACTTTTGCACTTGTATTAGTGTGGAAAAAACACTTTTTGCACTTGTGTTAGTGTTGAAAAACCACTTTTCGCAGTTGTGTTGGTGCAGGAAACCACTTTTGCACTTGTATTAGTGTGGAAAAACCACTTTTCGCACTTGTGTTAGTGTTGAAAAACCACTTTTCGCACTTGTGTTAGTGTTGAAAAACCACTTTTCGCACTTGCGTTGGTGCAGGAAACCACTTTTGCACTTGTATTAGTGTTGAAAAACCACTTTTCGCACTTGTGTTAGTGTTGAAAAACCACTTTTCGCACTTGTGTTGGTGAAGGAAACCACTTTTGCACTTGTATTAGTGTGGAAAAAACACTTTTCGCACTTGTGTTAGTGTTGAAAAACAACTTTTCGCACTTGTGTTAGTGTTGAAAAACCATTTTTCACACTTGTGTTGGTGCAGGAAACCACTTTTGCACTTGTATTAGTGTGGAAAAAACACTTTTTGCACTTGTGATAGTGTTGAAAAACCACTTTTCGCACTTGTGTTAGTGTTGAAAAACCACTTTTCGCACATGTGTTGGGGCAGGAAACCACTTTTGTACTTGTATTAGTGTGGAAAAACCACTTTTCGCACTTGTGTTAGTGTTGAAAAACCACTTTTCGCACTTGTGTTAGTGTTGAAAAACCACTTGTCGCACTTGTTTTGGTGCAGGAAACCACTTTTGCACTTGTATTAGTGTGGAAAAAACACTTTTTGCACTTGTGATAGTGTTGAAAAACCACTTTTCGCACTTGTGTTAGTGTTGAAAAACCACTTTTCGCACTTGTGTTGGTGCAGGAAACCACTTTTGCACTTGTATTAGTGTGGAAAAACCACTTTTTGCACTTGTGTTAGTGTTGAAAAACCACTTTTCGCACTTGTGTTAGTGTTGAAAAACCACTTTTCGCACTTGTGTTGGTGCAGGAAACCACTTTTGCACTTGTATTAGTGTGACAAAAACACTTTTTGCACTTGTGATAGTGTTGAAAAACCACTTTTCGCACTTGTGTTAGTGTTGAAAAACCACTTTTCGCACATGTGTTGGGGCAGGAAACCACTTTTGCACTTGTATTAGTGTGGAAAAACCACTTTTCGCACTTGTGTTCGTGTTGAAAAACCACTTTTTGCACTTGTGTTAGTGTTGAAAAACCACTTTTCGCACTTGTGTTGGTGCAGGAAACCACTTTTGCACTTGTATTAGTGTGGAAAAAACACTTTTCGCACTTGTGTTAGTGTTGAAAAACCACTTTTTGCACTTGTTTTGGTGCAGGAAACCACTTTTGCGCTTGTATTAGTGTGGAAAAACCACTTTTCGCACTTGTGTTAGTGTTGAAAAACCACTTTTTGCACTTGTGTTAGTGTTGAAAAACCACTTTTCGCACTTGTGTTAGTGTTGAAAAACCACTTTTTGCACTTGTGTTGGTGCAGGAAACCACTTTTGCACTTGTATTAGTGTGGAAAAAACACTTTTCGCACTTGTGTTAGTGTTGAAAAACCACTTTTCGCACTTGTGTTGGTGCAGGAAACCACTTTTGCACTTGTATTAGTGTGGAAAAACCACTTTTCGCACTTGTGTTAGTGTTGAAAAACCACTTTTCGCACTTCTGTTAGTGTTGAAAAACCACTTTTCGCACTTGTGTTAGTGTTGAAAAACCACTTTTCGCACTTGTGTTGGTGCAGGAAACCACTTTTGCACTTGTATTAGTGTGGAAAAACCACTTTTCGCACTTGTGTTAGTGTTGAAAAACCCCTTTTCGCACTTGTGTTAGTGTTGAAAAACCACTTTTCGCACTTGTGTTAGTGTTGAAAAACCACTTTTCGCACTTGTGTTGGTGAAGGAAACCACTTTTGCACTTGTATTAGTGTGGAAAAAACACTTTTCGCACTTGTGTTAGTGTTGAAAAACAACTTTTCGCACTTGTGTTAGTGTTGAAAAACCATTTTTCACACTTGTGTTGGTGCAGGAAACCACTTTTGCACTTGTATTAGTGTGGAAAAAACACTTTTTGCACTTGTGATAGTGTTGAAAAACCACTTTTCGCACTTGTGTTAGTGTTGAAAAACCACTTGTCGCACTTGTGTTGGTGCAGGAAACCACTTTTGCACTTGTATTAGTGTGGAAAAAACACTTTTTGCACTTGTGATAGTGTTGAAAAACCACTTTTCGCACTTGTGTTAGTGTTGAAAAACCACTTTTCGCACTTGTGTTGGTGCAGGAAACCACTTTTGCACTTGTATTAGTGTGGAAAAACCACTTTTCGCACTTGTGTTAGTGTTGAAAAACCACTTTTCGCACTTGTGTTAGTGTTGAAAAACCACTTTTTGCACTTGTGTTGGTGCAGGAAACCACTTTTGCACTTGTATTAGTGTGGAAAAAACACTTTTTGCACTTGTGATAGTGTTGAAAAACCACTTTTCGCACTTGTGTTAGTGTTGAAAAACCACTTTTCGCACATGTGTTGGGGCAGGAAACCACTTTTGCACTTGTATTAGTGTGGAAAAGCCACTTTTCACACTTGTGTTAGTGTTGAAAAACCACTTTTCGCACTTGTGTTAGTGTTGAAAAACCACTTTTCGCAGTTGTGTTGGTGCAGGAAACCACTTTTGCACTTGTAGTAGTGTGGAAAAACCACTTTTCGCACTTGTGTTAGTGTTGAAAAACCACTTTTCGCACTTGTGTTAGTGTTGAAAAACCACTTTTCGCACTTGCGTTGGTGCAGGAAACCACTTTTGCACTTGTATTAGTGTTGAAAAACCACTTTTCGCACTTGTGTTAGTGTTGAAAAACCACTTTTCGCACTTGTGTTGGTGAAGGAAACCACTTTTGCACTTGTATTAGTGTGGAAAAAACACTTTTCGCACTTGTGTTAGTGTTGAAAAACAACTTTTCGCACTTGTGTTAGTGTTGAAAAACCATTTTTCACACTTGTGTTGGTGCAGGAAACCACTTTTGCACTTGTATTAGTGTGGAAAAACCACTTTTCACACTTGTGTTAGTGTTGAAAAACCACTTTTCGCACTTGTGTTAGTGTTGAAAAACCACTTTTCGCACTTGTGTTGGTGCAGGAAACCACTTTTGCACTTGTATTAGTGTGGAAAAAACACTTTTTGCACTTGTGATAGTGTTGAAAAACCACTTTTCGCACTTGTGTTAGTGTTGAAAAACCACTTTTCGCACATGTGTTGGGGCAGGAAACCACTTTTGCACTTGTATTAGTGTGGAAAAGCCACTTTTCACACTTGTGTTAGTGTTGAAAAACCACTTTTCGCACTTGTGTTAGTGTTGAAAAACCACTTTTCGCAGTTGTGTTGGTGCAGGAAACCACTTTTGCACTTGTATTAGTGTGGAAAAACCACTTTTCGCACTTGTGTTAGTGTTGAAAAACCACTTTTCGCACTTGTGTTAGTGTTGAAAAACCACTTTTTGCACTTGCGTTGGTGCAGGAAACCACTTTTGCACTTGTATTAGTGTTGAAAAACCACTTTTCGCACTTGTGTTAGTGTTGAAAAACCACTTTTCGCACTTGTGTTGGTGAAGGAAACCACTTTTGCACTTGTATTAGTGTGGAAAAAACACTTTTCGCACTTGTGTTAGTGTTGAAAAACAACTTTTCGCACTTGTGTTAGTGTTGAAAAACCATTTTTCACACTTGTGTTGGTGCAGGAAACCACTTTTGCACTTGTATTAGTGTGGAAAAACCACTTTTCACACTTGTGTTAGTGTTGAAAAACCACTTTTCGCACTTGTGTTAGTGTTGAAAAACCACTTTTCGCACTTGTGTTGGTGCAGGAAACCACTTTTGCACTTGTATTAGTGTGGAAAAAACACTTTTTGCACTTGTGATAGTGTTGAAAAACCACTTTTCGCACTTATGTTAGTGTTGAAAAACCACTTTTCGCCCTTGTGTTGGTGCAGGAAACCACTTTTGCACTTGTATTAGTGTGGAACAAACCACTTTTCGCACTTGTGTTAGTGTTGAAAAACCACTTTTCGCACTTGTGTTAGTCTTGAAAAACCACTTTTCGCACCTGTGTTAGTGTTGAAAAACCACTTTTCGCACTTCTGTTGATGCAGGAAACCACTTTTGCACTTGTATTAGTGTGGAAAAACCACTTTTCGCACTTGTGTTAGTGTTGAAAAACCACTTTTTGCACTTGTGTTAGTGTTGAAAAACCACTTTTCGCACTTGTCTTGGTGCAGGAAACCACTTTTGCACTTGTATTAGTGTGGAAAAAACACTTTTTGCACATGTGATAGTGTTGAAAAACCACTTTTCGCACATGTGTTGGGGCAGGAAACCACTTTTGTACTTGTATTAGTGTGGAAAAACCACTTTTCACACTTGTATTAGTGTGGAAAAACCACTTTTCGCACTTGTGTTAGTGTTGAAAAACCACTTTTCGCATTTGTGTTAGTGTTGAAAAACCACTTTTCGCACTTGTGTTGGTGCAGGAAACCACTTTTGCACTTGTATTAGTGTGGAAAAAACACTTTTTGCACTTGTGATAGTGTTGAAAAACCACTTTTCGCACTTGTGTTAGTGTTGAAAAACCACTTTTCGCACATGTGTTGGGGCAGGAAACCACTTTTGCACTTGTATTAGTGTGGAAAAACCACTTTTCGCACTTGTGTTAGTGTTGAAAAACCACTTTTCGCACTTGTGTTAGTGTTGAAAAACCACTTTTCGCAGTTGTGTTGGTGCAGGAAACCACTTTTGCACTTGTATTAGTGTAGAAAAACCACTTTTCGCACTTGTGTTAGTGTTGAAAAACCACTTTTCGCACTTGTGATAGTGTTGAAAAACCACTTTTCGCAGTTGTGTTGGTGCAGGAAACCACTTTTGCACTTGTATTAGTGTGGAAAAACCACTTTTCGCACTTGTGTTAGTGTTGAAAAACCACTTTTCGCACTTGTGTTAGTGTTGAAAAACCACTTTTCGCACTTGCGTTGGTGCAGGAAACCACTTTTGCACTTGTATTAGTGTGGAAAAACCACTTTTCGCACTTGTGTTAGTGTGGAAAAAACACTTTTTGCACTTGTGATAGTGTTGAAAAACCACTTTTCGCACTTGTGTTAGTGTTGAAAAACTACTTTTTGCACTTGTGTTAGTGTTGAAAAACCACTTTTCACACTTGTGTTGGTGCAGGAAACCACTTTTGCACTTGTATTAGTGTGGAAAAAACACTTTTTGCACTTGTGATAGTGTTGAAAAACCACTTTTCGCACTTGTGTTAGTGTTGAAAAACCACTTGTCGCACTTGTGTTGGTGCAGGAAACCACTTTTGCACTTGTATTAGTGTGGAAAAAACACTTTTTGCACTTGTGATAGTGTTGAAAAACCACTTTTCGCACTTGTGTTAGTGTTGAAAAACCACTTTTCGCACTTGTGTTGGTGCAGGAAACCACTTTTGCACTTGTATTAGTGTGGAAAAACCACTTTTCGCACTTGTGTTAGTGTTGAAAAACCCCTTTTCGCACTTGTGTTAGTGTTGAAAAACCACTTTTCGCACTTGTGTTAGTGTTGAAAAACCACTTTTCGCACTTGTGTTGGTGAAGGAAACCACTTTTGCACTTGTATTAGTGTGGAAAAAACACTTTTCGCACTTGTGTTAGTGTTGAAAAACAACTTTTCGCACTTGTGTTAGTGTTGAAAAACCATTTTTCACACTTGTGTTGGTGCAGGAAACCACTTTTGCACTTGTATTAGTGTGGAAAAAACACTTTTTGCACTTGTGATAGTGTTGAAAAACCACTTTTCGCACTTGTGTTAGTGTTGAAAAACCACTTGTCGCACTTGTGTTGGTGCAGGAAACCACTTTTGCACTTGTATTAGTGTGGAAAAAACACTTTTTGCACTTGTGATAGTGTTGAAAAACCACTTTTCGCACTTGTGTTAGTGTTGAAAAACCACTTTTCGCACTTGTGTTGGTGCAGGAAACCACTTTTGCACTTGTATTAGTGTGGAAAAACCACTTTTCGCACTTGTGTTAGTGTTGAAAAACCACTTTTCGCACTTGTGTTAGTGTTGAAAAACCACTTTTTGCACTTGTGTTGGTGCAGGAAACCACTTTTGCACTTGTATTAGTGTGGAAAAAACACTTTTTGCACTTGTGATAGTGTTGAAAAACCACTTTTCGCACTTGTGTTAGTGTTGAAAAACCACTTTTCGCACATGTGTTGGGGCAGGAAACCACTTTTGCACTTGTATTAGTGTGGAAAAGCCACTTTTCACACTTGTGTTAGTGTTGAAAAACCACTTTTCGCACTTGTGTTAGTGTTGAAAAACCACTTTTCGCAGTTGTGTTGGTGCAGGAAACCACTTTTGCACTTGTATTAGTGTGGAAAAACCACTTTTCGCACTTGTGTTAGTGTTGAAAAACCACTTTTCGCACTTGTGTTAGTGTTGAAAAACCACTTTTCGCACTTGCGTTGGTGCAGGAAACCACTTTTGCACTTGTATTAGTGTTGAAAAACCACTTTTCGCACTTGTGTTAGTGTTGAAAAACCACTTTTCGCACTTGTGTTGGTGAAGGAAACCACTTTTGCACTTGTATTAGTGTGGAAAAAACACTTTTCGCACTTGTGTTAGTGTTGAAAAACAACTTTTCGCACTTGTGTTAGTGTTGAAAAACCATTTTTCACACTTGTGTTGGTGCAGGAAACCACTTTTGCACTTGTATTAGTGTGGAAAAACCACTTTTCACACTTGTGTTAGTGTTGAAAAACCACTTTTCGCACTTGTGTTAGTGTTGAAAAACCACTTTTCGCACTTGTGTTGGTGCAGGAAACCACTTTTGCACTTGTATTAGTGTGGAAAAAACACTTTTTGCACTTGTGATAGTGTTGAAAAACCACTTTTCGCACTTGTGTTAGTGTTGAAAAACCACTTTTCGCACATGTGTTGGGGCAGGAAACCACTTTTGCACTTGTATTAGTGTGGAAAAGCCACTTTTCACACTTGTGTTAGTGTTGAAAAACCACTTTTCGCACTTGTGTTAGTGTTGAAAAACCACTTTTCGCAGTTGTGTTGGTGCAGGAAACCACTTTTGCACTTGTATTAGTGTGGAAAACCACTTTTCGCACTTGTGTTAGTGTTGAAAAACCACTTTTCGCACTTGTGTTAGTGTTGAAAAACCACTTTTCGCACTTGCGTTGGTGCAGGAAACCACTTTTGCACTTGTATTAGTGTTGAAAAACCACTTTTCGCACTTGTGTTAGTGTTGAAAAACCACTTTTCGCACTTGTGTTGGTGAAGGAAACCACTTTTGCACTTGTATTAGTGTGGAAAAAACACTTTTCGCACTTGTGTTAGTGTTGAAAAACAAGTTTTCGCACTTGTGTTAGTGTTGAAAAACCATTTTTCACACTTGTGTTGGTGCAGGAAACCACTTTTGCACTTGTATTAGTGTGGAAAAACCACTTTTCACACTTGTGTTAGTGTTGAAAAACCACTTTTCGCACTTGTGTTAGTGTTGAAAAACCACTTTTCGCACTTGTGTTGGTGCAGGAAACCACTTTTGCACTTGTATTAGTGTGGAAAAAACACTTTTTGCACTTGTGATAGTGTTGAAAAACCACTTTTCGCACTTATGTTAGTGTTGAAAAACCACTTTTCGCACTTGTGTTGGTGCAGGAAACCACTTTTGCACTTGTATTAGTGTGGAAAAACCACTTTTCGCACTTGTGTTAGTGTTGAAAAACCACTTTTCGCACTTGTGTTAGTCTTGAAAAACCACTTTTCGCACCTGTGTTAGTGTTGAAAAACCACTTTTCGCACTTCTGTTGATGCAGGAAACCACTTTTGCACTTGTATTAGTGTGGAAAAACCACTTTTTGCACTTGTGTTAGTGTTGAAAAACCACTTTTTGCACTTGTGTTAGTGTTGAAAAACCACTTTTCGCACTTGTGTTGGTGCAGGAAACCACTTTTGCACTTGTATTAGTGTGGAAAAAACACTTTTTGCACATGTGATAGTGTTGAAAAACCACTTTTCGCACTTGTGTTAGTGTTGAAAAATCAATTTTCGCACTTGTGTTGGTGCAGGAAACCACTTTTGCACTTGTATTAGTGTGGAAAAACCACTTTTCGCACTTGTGTTAGTGTTGAAAAACCACTTTTCGCATTTGTGTTAGTGTTGAAAAACCACTTTTCGCACTTGTGTTGGTGCAGGAAACCACTTTTGCACTTGTATTAGTGTGGAAAAAACACTTTTTGCACTTGTGATAGTGTTGAAAAACCACTTTTCGCACTTGTGTTAGTGTTGAAAAACCACTTTTCGCACATGTGTTGGGGCAGGAAACCACTTTTGCACTTGTATTAGTGTGGAAAAACCACTTTTCGCACTTGTGTTAGTGTTGAAAAACCACTTTTCGCACTTGTGTTAGTGTTGAAAAACCACTTTTCGCAGTTGTGTTGGTGCAGGAAACCACTTTTGCACTTGTATTAGTGTGGAAAAAGCACTTTTCGCACTTGTGTTAGTGTTGAAAAACCACTTTTCGCACTTGTGATAGTGTTGAAAAACCACTTTTCGCAGTTGTGTTGGTGCAGGAAACCACTTTTGCACTTGTATTAGTGTGGAAAAACCACTTTTCGCACTTGTGTTAGTGTTGAAAAACCACTTTTCGCACTTGTGTTAGTGTTGAAAAACCACTTTTCGCACTTGCGTTGGTGCAGGAAACCACTTTTGCACTTGTATTAGTGTGGAAAAACCACTTTTCGCACTTGTGTTAGTGTGGAAAAAACACTTTTTGCACTTGTGATAGTGTTGAAAAACCACTTTTCGCACTTGTGTTAGTGTTGAAAAACCACTTTTCGCACTTGTGTTAGTGTTGAAAAACCACTTTTCGCACTTGTGTTGGTGAAGGAAACCACTTTTGCACTTGTATTAGTGTGGAAAAAACACTTTTCGCACTTGTGTTAGTGTTGAAAAACAACTTTTCGCACTTGTGTTAGTGTTGAAAAACCACTTTTTGCACTTGTGTTAGTGTTGAAAAACCACTTTTCGCACTTGTGTTGGTGCAGGAAACCACTTTTGCACTTGTATTAGTGTGGAAAAAACACTTTTTGCACTTGTGATAGTGTTGAAAAACCACTTTTCGCACTTGTGTTAGTGTTGAAAATTCACTTTTCGCACTTGTGTTGGTGCAGGAAACCACTTTTGCACTTGTATTAGTGTGGAAAAAACACTTTTTGCACTTGTGTTAGTGTTGAAAAACCACTTTTCGCAGTTGTGTTGGTGCAGGAAACCACTTTTGCACTTGTATTAGTGTGGAAAAACCACTTTTCGCACTTGTGTTAGTGTTGAAAAACCACTTTTCGCACTTGTGTTAGTGTTGAAAAACCACTTTTCGCACTTGCGTTGGTGCAGGAAACCACTTTTGCACTTGTATTAGTGTTGAAAAACCACTTTTCGCACTTGTGTTAGTGTTGAAAAACCACTTTTCGCACTTGTGTTGGTGAAGGAAACCACTTTTGCACTTGTATTAGTGTGGAAAAAACACTTTTCGCACTTGTGTTAGTGTTGAAAAACAACTTTTCGCACTTGTGTTAGTGTTGAAAAACCATTTTTCACACTTGTGTTGGTGCAGGAAACCACTTTTGCACTTGTATTAGTGTGGAAAAAACACTTTTCGCACTTGTGTTGGTGAAGGAAACCACTTTTGCACTTGTATTAGTGTGGAAAAAACACTTTTCGCACTTGTGTTAGTGTTGAAAAACAACTTTTCGCACTTGTGTTAGTGTTGAAAAACCATTTTTCACACTTGTTTTGGTGCAGGAAACCACTTTTGCACTTGTATTAGTGTGGAAAAAACACTTTTTGCACTTGTGATAGTGTTGAAAAACCACTTTTCGCACTTGTGTTAGTGTTGAAAACCACTTTTCGCACTTGTGTTGGTGCAGGAAACCACTTTTGCACTTGTATTAGTGTGGAAAAACCACTTTTCGCACTTGTGTTAGTGTTGAAAAACCACTTTTCGCACTTGTGTTAGTGTTGAAAAACCACTTTTCGCACTTGTGTTGGTGCAGGAAACCACTTTTGCACTTGTATTAGTGTGACAAAAACACTTTTTGCACTTGTGATAGTGTTGAAAAACCACTTTTCGCACTTGTGTTAGTGTTGAAAAACCACTTTTCGCACATGTGTTGGGGCAGGAAACCACTTTTGCACTTGTATTAGTGTGGAAAAACCACTTTTCGCACTTGTGTTCGTGTTGAAAAACCACTTTTTGCACTTGTGTTAGTGTTGAAAAACCACTTTTCGCACTTGTGTTGGTGCAGGAAACCACTTTTGCACTTGTATTAGTGTGGAAAAAACACTTTTCGCACTTGTGTTAGTGTTGAAAAACCACTTTTTGCACTTGTTTTGGTGCAGGAAACCACTTTTGCGCTTGTATTAGTGTGGAAAAACCACTTTTCGCATTTGTGTTAGTGTTGAAAAACCACTTTTTGCACTTGTGTTAGTGTTGAAAAACCACTTTTCGCACTTGTGTTAGTGTTGAAAAACCACTTTTTGCACTTGTGTTGGTGCAGGAAACCACTTTTGCACTTGTATTAGTGTGGAAAAAACACTTTTCGCACTTGTGTTAGTGTTGAAAAACCACTTTTCGCACTTGTGTTGGTGCAGGAAACCACTTTTGCACTTGTATTAGTGTGGAAAAACCACTTTTCGCACTTGTGTTAGTGTTGAAAAACCACTTTTCGCACTTCTGTTAGTGTTGAAAAACCACTTTTCGCACTTGTGTTAGTGTTGAAAAACCACTTTCGCACTTGTGTTGGTGCAGGAAACCACTTTTGCACTTGTATTAGTGTGGAAAAACCACTTTTCGCACTTGTGTTAGTGTTGAAAAACCACTTTTCGCACTTGTGTTAGTGTTGAAAAACCACTTTTCGCACTTGTGTTAGTGTTGAAAAACCACTTTTCGCACTTGTGTTGGTGAAGGAAACCACTTTTGCACTTGTATTAGTGTGGAAAAAACACTTTTCGCACTTGTGTTAGTGTTGAAAAACAACTTTTCGCACTTGTGTTAGTGTTGAAAAACCATTTTTCACACTTGTGTTGGTGCAGGAAACCACTTTTGCACTTGTATTAGTGTGGAAAAAACACTTTTCGCACTTGTGTTAGTGTTGAAAAACCACTTTTCGCACTTGTGTTAGTCTTGAAAAACCACTTTTCGCACCTGTGTTAGTGTTGAAAAACCACTTTTCGCACTTCTGTTGATGCAGGAAACCACTTTTGCACTTGTATTAGTGTGGAAAAACCACTTTTTGCACTTGTGTTAGTGTTGAAAAACCACTTTTTGCACTTGTGTTAGTGTTGAAAAACCACTTTTCGCACTTGTGTTGGTGCAGGAAACCACTTTTGCACTTGTATTAGTGTGGAAAAAACACTTTTTGCACATGTGATAGTGTTGAAAAACCACTTTTCGCACTTGTGTTAGTGTTGAAAAATCAATTTTCGCACTTGTGTTGGTGCAGGAAACCACTTTTGCACTTGTATTAGTGTGGAAAAACCACTTTTCGCACTTGTGTTAGTGTTGAAAAACCACTTTTCGCATTTGTGTTAGTGTTGAAAAACCACTTTTCGCACTTGTGTTGGTGCAGGAAACCACTTTTGCACTTGTATTAGTGTGGAAAAAACACTTTTTGCACTTGTGATAGTGTTGAAAAACCACTTTTCGCACTTGTGTTAGTGTTGAAAAACCACTTTTCGCACATGTGTTGGGGCATGAAACCACTTTTGCACTTGTATTAGTGTGGAAAAACCACTTTTCGCACTTGTGTTAGTGTTGAAAAACCACTTTTCGCACTTGTGTTAGTGTTGAAAAACCACTTTTCGCAGTTGTGTTGGTGCAGGAAACCACTTTTGCACTTGTATTAGTGTGGAAAAAGCACTTTTCGCACTTGTGTTAGTGTTGAAAAACCACTTTTCGCACTTGTGATAGTGTTGAAAAACCACTTTTCGCAGTTGTGTTGGTGCAGGAAACCACTTTTGCACTTGTATTAGTGTGGAAAAACCACTTTTCGCACTTGTGTTAGTGTTGAAAAACCACTTTTCGCACTTGTGTTAGTGTTGAAAAACCACTTTTCGCACTTGCGTTGGTGCAGGAAACCACTTTTGCACTTGTATTAGTGTGGAAAAACCACTTTTCGCACTTGTGTTAGTGTGGAAAAAACACTTTTTGCACTTGTGATAGTGTTGAAAAACCACTTTTCGCACTTGTGTTAGTGTTGAAAAACCACTTTTCGCACTTGTGTTAGTGTTGAAAAACCACTTTTCGCACTTGTGTTGGTGAAGGAAACCACTTTTGCACTTGTATTAGTGTGGAAAAAACACTTTTCGCACTTGTGTTAGTGTTGAAAAACAACTTTTCGCACTTGTGTTAGTGTTGAAAAACCACTTTTTGCACTTGTGTTAGTGTTGAAAAACCACTTTTCGCACTTGTGTTGGTGCAGGAAACCACTTTTGCACTTGTATTAGTGTGGAAAAAACACTTTTTGCACTTGTGATAGTGTTGAAAAACCACTTTTCGCACTTGTGTTAGTGTTGAAAATTCACTTTTCGCACTTGTGTTGGTGCAGGAAACCACTTTTGCACTTGTATTAGTGTGGAAAAAACACTTTTTGCACTTGTGTTAGTGTTGAAAAACCACTTTTCGCAGTTGTGTTGGTGCAGGAAACCACTTTTGCACTTGTATTAGTGTGGAAAAACCACTTTTCGCACTTGTGTTAGTGTTGAAAAACCACTTTTCGCACTTGTGTTAGTGTTGAAAAACCACTTTTCGCACTTGCGTTGGTGCAGGAAACCACTTTTGCACTTGTATTAGTGTTGAAAAACCACTTTTCGCACTTGTGTTAGTGTTGAAAAACCACTTTTCGCACTTGTGTTGGTGAAGGAAACCACTTTTGCACTTGTATTAGTGTGGAAAAAACACTTTTCGCACTTGTGTTAGTGTTGAAAAACAACTTTTCGCACTTGTGTTAGTGTTGAAAAACCATTTTTCACACTTGTGTTGGTGCAGGAAACCACTTTTGCACTTGTATTAGTGTGGAAAAAACACTTTTTGCACTTGTGATAGTGTTGAAAAACCACTTTTCGCACTTGTGTTAGTGTTGAAAAACCACTTTTCGCACATGTGTTGGGGCAGGAAACCACTTTTGTACTTGTATTAGTGTGGAAAAACCACTTTTCGCACTTGTGTTAGTGTTGAAAAACCACTTTTCACACTTGTGTTAGTGTTGAAAAACCACTTGTCGCACTTGTTTTGGTGCAGGAAACCACTTTTGCACTTGTATTAGTGTGGAAAAAACACTTTTTGCACTTGTGATAGTGTTGAAAAACCACTTTTCGCACTTGTGTTAGTGTTGAAAACCACTTTTCGCACTTGTGTTGGTGCAGGAAACCACTTTTGCACTTGTATTAGTGTGGAAAAACCACTTTTCGCACTTGTGTTAGTGTTGAAAAACCACTTTTCGCACTTGTGTTAGTGTTGAAAAACCACTTTTCGCACTTGTGTTGGTGCAGGAAACCACTTTTGCACTTGTATTAGTGTGACAAAAACACTTTTTGCACTTGTGATAGTGTTGAAAAACCACTTTTCGCACTTGTGTTAGTGTTGAAAAACCACTTTTCGCACATGTGTTGGGGCAGGAAACCACTTTTGCACTTGTATTAGTGTGGAAAAACCACTTTTCGCACTTGTGTTCGTGTTGAAAAACCACTTTTTGCACTTGTGTTAGTGTTGAAAAACCACTTTTCGCACTTGTGTTGGTGCAGGAAACCACTTTTGCACTTGTATTAGTGTGGAAAAAACACTTTTCGCACTTGTGTTAGTGTTGAAAAACCACTTTTTGCACTTGTTTTGGTGCAGGAAACCACTTTTGCGCTTGTATTAGTGTGGAAAAACCACTTTTCGCATTTGTGTTAGTGTTGAAAAACCACTTTTTGCACTTGTGTTAGTGTTGAAAAACCACTTTTCGCACTTGTGTTAGTGTTGAAAAACCACTTTTTGCACTTGTGTTGGTGCAGGAAACCACTTTTGCACTTGTATTAGTGTGGAAAAAACACTTTTCGCACTTGTGTTAGTGTTGAAAAACCACTTTTCGCACTTGTGTTGGTGCAGGAAACCACTTTTGCACTTGTATTAGTGTGGAAAAACCACTTTTCGCACTTGTGTTAGTGTTGAAAAACCACTTTTCGCACTTCTGTTAGTGTTGAAAAACCACTTTTCGCACTTGTGTTAGTGTTGAAAAACCACTTTCGCACTTGTGTTGGTGCAGGAAACCACTTTTGCACTTGTATTAGTGTGGAAAAACCACTTTTCGCACTTGTGTTAGTGTTGAAAAACCACTTTTCGCACTTGTGTTAGTGTTGAAAAACCACTTTTCGCACTTGTGTTAGTGTTGAAAAACCACTTTTCGCACTTGTGTTGGTGAAGGAAACCACTTTTGCACTTGTATTAGTGTGGAAAAAACACTTTTCGCACTTGTGTTAGTGTTGAAAAACAACTTTTCGCACTTGTGTTAGTGTTGAAAAACCATTTTTCACACTTGTGTTGGTGCAGGAAACCACTTTTGCACTTGTATTAGTGTGGAAAAAACACTTTTTGCACTTGTGATAGTGTTGAAAAACCACTTTTCGCACTTGTGTTAGTGTTGAAAAACCACTTGTCGCACTTGTGTTGGTGCAGGAAACCACTTTTGCACTTGTATTAGTGTGGAAAAAACACTTTTTGCACTTGTGATAGTGTTGAAAAACCACTTTTCGCACTTGTGTTAGTGTTGAAAAACCACTTTTCGCACTTGTGTTGGTGCAGGAAACCACTTTTGCACTTGTATTAGTGTGGAAAAACCACTTTTCGCACTTGTGTTAGTGTTGAAAAACCACTTTTCGCACTTGTGTTAGTGTTGAAAAACCACTTTTTGCACTTGTGTTGGTGCAGGAAACCACTTTTGCACTTGTATTAGTGTGGAAAAAACACTTTTTGCACTTGTGATAGTGTTGAAAAACCACTTTTCGCACTTGTGTTAGTGTTGAAAAACCACTTTTCGCACATGTGTTGGGGCAGGAAACCACTTTTGCACTTGTATTAGTGTGGAAAAACCACTTTTCACACTTGTGTTAGTGTTGAAAAACCACTTTTCGCACTTGTGTTAGTGTTGAAAAACCACTTTTCGCAGTTGTGTTGGTGCAGGAAACCACTTTTGCACTTGTATTAGTGTGGAAAAAACACTTTTTGCACTTGTGATAGTGTTGAAAAACCACTTTTCGCACTTGTGTTAGTGTTGAAAAACCACTTTTCGCACATGTGTTGGGGCAGGAAACCACTTTTGCACTTGTATTAGTGTGGAAAAACCACTTTTCGCACTTGTGTTAGTGTTGAAAAACCACTTTTCGCACTTGTGTTAGTGTTGAAAAACCACTTTTCGCAGTTGTGTTGGTGCAGGAAACCACTTTTGCACTTGTATTAGTGTGGAAAAAGCACTTTTCGCACTTGTGTTAGTGTTGAAAAACCACTTTTCGCACTTGTGATAGTGTTGAAAAACCACTTTTCGCAGTTGTGTTGGTGCAGGAAACCACTTTTGCACTTGTATTAGTGTGGAAAAACCACTTTTCGCACTTGTGTTAGTGTTGAAAAACCACTTTTCGCACTTGTGTTAGTGTTGAAAAACCACTTTTCGCACTTGCGTTGGTGCAGGAAACCACTTTTGCACTTGTATTAGTGTGGAAAAACCACTTTTCGCACTTGTGTTAGTGTGGAAAAAACACTTTTTGCACTTGTGATAGTGTTGAAAAACCACTTTTCGCACTTGTGTTAGTGTTGAAAAACCACTTTTCGCACTTGTGTTAGTGTTGAAAAACCACTTTTCGCACTTGTGTTGGTGAAGGAAACCACTTTTGCACTTGTATTAGTGTGGAAAAAACACTTTTCGCACTTGTGTTAGTGTTGAAAAACAACTTTTCGCACTTGTGTTAGTGTTGAAAAACCACTTTTTGCACTTGTGTTAGTGTTGAAAAACCACTTTTCGCACTTGTGTTGGTGCAGGAAACCACTTTTGCACTTGTATTAGTGTGGAAAAAACACTTTTTGCACTTGTGATAGTGTTGAAAAACCACTTTTCGCACTTGTGTTAGTGTTGAAAATTCACTTTTCGCACTTGTGTTGGTGCAGGAAACCACTTTTGCACTTGTATTAGTGTGGAAAAAACACTTTTTGCACTTGTGTTAGTGTTGAAAAACCACTTTTCGCAGTTGTGTTGGTGCAGGAAACCACTTTTGCACTTGTATTAGTGTGGAAAAACCACTTTTCGCACTTGTGTTAGTGTTGAAAAACCACTTTTCGCACTTGTGTTAGTGTTGAAAAACCACTTTTCGCACTTGCGTTGGTGCAGGAAACCACTTTTGCACTTGTATTAGTGTTGAAAAACCACTTTTCGCACTTGTGTTAGTGTTGAAAAACCACTTTTCGCACTTGTGTTGGTGAAGGAAACCACTTTTGCACTTGTATTAGTGTGGAAAAAACACTTTTCGCACTTGTGTTAGTGTTGAAAAACAACTTTTCGCACTTGTGTTAGTGTTGAAAAACCATTTTTCACACTTGTGTTGGTGCAGGAAACCACTTTTGCACTTGTATTAGTGTGGAAAAAACACTTTTTGCACTTGTGATAGTGTTGAAAAACCACTTTTCGCACTTGTGTTAGTGTTGAAAAACCACTTTTCGCACATGTGTTGGGGCAGGAAACCACTTTTGTACTTGTATTAGTGTGGAAAAACCACTTTTCGCACTTGTGTTAGTGTTGAAAAACCACTTTTCACACTTGTGTTAGTGTTGAAAAACCACTTGTCGCACTTGTTTTGGTGCAGGAAACCACTTTTGCACTTGTATTAGTGTGGAAAAAACACTTTTTGCACTTGTGATAGTGTTGAAAAACCACTTTTCGCACTTGTGTTAGTGTTGAAAACCACTTTTCGCACTTGTGTTGGTGCAGGAAACCACTTTTGCACTTGTATTAGTGTGGAAAAACCACTTTTCGCACTTGTGTTAGTGTTGAAAAACCACTTTTCGCACTTGTGTTAGTGTTGAAAAACCACTTTTCGCACTTGTGTTGGTGCAGGAAACCACTTTTGCACTTGTATTAGTGTGACAAAAACACTTTTTGCACTTGTGATAGTGTTGAAAAACCACTTTTCGCACTTGTGTTAGTGTTGAAAAACCACTTTTCACACTTGTGTTAGTGTTGAAAAACCACTTTTCGCACTTGTGTTGGTGCAGGAAACCACTTTTGCACTTGTATTAGTGTGACAAAAACACTTTTTGCACTTGTGATAGTGTTGAAAAACCACTTTTCGCACTTGTGTTAGTGTTGAAAAACCACTTTTCGCACATGTGTTGGGGCAGGAAACCACTTTTGCACTTGTATTAGTGTGGAAAAACCACTTTTCGCACTTGTGTTCGTGTTGAAAAACCACTTTTCGCACTTGTGTTAGTGTTGAAAAACCACTTTTCGCACTTGTGTTGGTGCAGGAAACCACTTTTGCACTTGTATTAGTGTGGAAAAAACACTTTTCGCACTTGTGTTAGTGTTGAAAAACCACTTTTTGCACTTGTTTTGGTGCAGGAAACCACTTTTGCGCTTGTATTAGTGTGGAAAAACCACTTTTCGCATTTGTGTTAGTGTTGAAAAACCACTTTTTGCACTTGTGTTAGTGTTGAAAAACCACTTTTCGCACTTGTGTTAGTGTTGAAAAACCACTTTTTGCACTTGTGTTGGTGCAGGAAACCACTTTTGCACTTGTATTAGTGTGGAAAAAACACTTTTCGCACTTGTGTTAGTGTTGAAAAACCACTTTTCGCACTTGTGTTGGTGCAGGAAACCACTTTTGCACTTGTATTAGTGTGGAAAACCACTTTTCGCACTTGTGTTAGTGTTGAAAAACCACTTTTCGCACTTCTGTTAGTGTTGAAAAACCACTTTTCGCACTTGTGTTAGTGTTGAAAAACCACTTTCGCACTTGTGTTGGTGCAGGAAACCACTTTTGCACTTGTATTAGTGTGGAAAAACCACTTTTCGCACTTGTGTTAGTGTTGAAAAACCACTTTTCGCACTTGTGTTAGTGTTGAAAAACCACTTTTCGCACTTGTGTTAGTGTTGAAAAACCACTTTTCGCACTTGTGTTGGTGAAGGAAACCACTTTTGCACTTGTATTAGTGTGGAAAAAACACTTTTCGCACTTGTGTTAGTGTTGAAAAACAACTTTTCGCACTTGTGTTAGTGTTGAAAAACCATTTTTCACACTTGTGTTGGTGCAGGAAACCACTTTTGCACTTGTATTAGTGTGGAAAAAACACTTTTTGCACTTGTGATAGTGTTGAAAAACCACTTTTCGCACTTGTGTTAGTGTTGAAAAACCACTTGTCGCACTTGTGTTGGTGCAGGAAACCACTTTTGCACTTGTATTAGTGTGGAAAAAACACTTTTTGCACTTGTGATAGTGTTGAAAAACCACTTTTCGCACTTGTGTTAGTGTTGAAAAACCACTTTTCGCACTTGTGTTGGTGCAGGAAACCACTTTTGCACTTGTATTAGTGTGGAAAAACCACTTTTCGCACTTGTGTTAGTGTTGAAAAACCACTTTTCGCACTTGTGTTAGTGTTGAAAAACCACTTTTTGCACTTGTGTTGGTGCAGGAAACCACTTTTGCACTTGTATTAGTGTGGAAAAAACACTTTTTGCACTTGTGATAGTGTTGAAAAACCACTTTTCGCACTTGTGTTAGTGTTGAAAAACCACTTTTCGCACATGTGTTGGGGCAGGAAACCACTTTTGCACTTGTATTAGTGTGGAAAAACCACTTTTCACACTTGTGTTAGTGTTGAAAAACCACTTTTCGCACTTGTGTTAGTGTTGAAAAACCACTTTTCGCAGTTGTGTTGGTGCAGGAAACCACTTTTGCACTTGTATTAGTGTGGAAAAAACACTTTTTGCACTTGTGATAGTGTTGAAAAACCACTTTTCGCACTTGTGTTAGTGTTGAAAAACCACTTTTCGCACATGTGTTGGGGCAGGAAACCACTTTTGCACTTGTATTAGTGTGGAAAAACCACTTTTCGCACTTGTGTTAGTGTTGAAAAACCACTTTTCGCACTTGTGTTAGTGTTGAAAAACCACTTTTCGCAGTTGTGTTGGTGCAGGAAACCACTTTTGCACTTGTATTAGTGTGGAAAAAGCACTTTTCGCACTTGTGTTAGTGTTGAAAAACCACTTTTCGCACTTGTGATAGTGTTGAAAAACCACTTTTCGCAGTTGTGTTGGTGCAGGAAACCACTTTTGCACTTGTATTAGTGTGGAAAAACCACTTTTCGCACTTGTGTTAGTGTTGAAAAACCACTTTTCGCACTTGTGTTAGTGTTGAAAAACCACTTTTCGCACTTGCGTTGGTGCAGGAAACCACTTTTGCACTTGTATTAGTGTGGAAAAACCACTTTTCGCACTTGTGTTAGTGTGGAAAAAACACTTTTTGCACTTGTGATAGTGTTGAAAAACCACTTTTCGCACTTGTGTTAGTGTTGAAAAACCACTTTTCGCACTTGTGTTAGTGTTGAAAAACCACTTTTCGCACTTGTGTTGGTGAAGGAAACCACTTTTGCACTTGTATTAGTGTGGAAAAAACACTTTTCGCACTTGTGTTAGTGTTGAAAAACAACTTTTCGCACTTGTGTTAGTGTTGAAAAACCACTTTTTGCACTTGTGTTAGTGTTGAAAAACCACTTTTCGCACTTGTGTTGGTGCAGGAAACCACTTTTGCACTTGTATTAGTGTGGAAAAAACACTTTTTGCACTTGTGATAGTGTTGAAAAACCACTTTTCGCACTTGTGTTAGTGTTGAAAATTCACTTTTCGCACTTGTGTTGGTGCAGGAAACCACTTTTGCACTTGTATTAGTGTGGAAAAAACACTTTTTGCACTTGTGTTAGTGTTGAAAAACCACTTTTCGCAGTTGTGTTGGTGCAGGAAACCACTTTTGCACTTGTATTAGTGTGGAAAAACCACTTTTCGCACTTGTGTTAGTGTTGAAAAACCACTTTTCGCACTTGTGTTAGTGTTGAAAAACCACTTTTCGCACTTGCGTTGGTGCAGGAAACCACTTTTGCACTTGTATTAGTGTTGAAAAACCACTTTTCGCACTTGTGTTAGTGTTGAAAAACCACTTTTCGCACTTGTGTTGGTGAAGGAAACCACTTTTGCACTTGTATTAGTGTGGAAAAAACACTTTTCGCACTTGTGTTAGTGTTGAAAAACAACTTTTCGCACTTGTGTTAGTGTTGAAAAACCATTTTTCACACTTGTGTTGGTGCAGGAAACCACTTTTGCACTTGTATTAGTGTGGAAAAAACACTTTTTGCACTTGTGATAGTGTTGAAAAACCACTTTTCGCACTTGTGTTAGTGTTGAAAAACCACTTTTCGCACATGTGTTGGGGCAGGAAACCACTTTTGTACTTGTATTAGTGTGGAAAAACCACTTTTCGCACTTGTGTTAGTGTTGAAAAACCACTTTTCACACTTGTGTTAGTGTTGAAAAACCACTTGTCGCACTTGTTTTGGTGCAGGAAACCACTTTTGCACTTGTATTAGTGTGGAAAAAACACTTTTTGCACTTGTGATAGTGTTGAAAAACCACTTTTCGCACTTGTGTTAGTGTTGAAAACCACTTTTCGCACTTGTGTTGGTGCAGGAAACCACTTTTGCACTTGTATTAGTGTGGAAAAACCACTTTTCGCACTTGTGTTAGTGTTGAAAAACCACTTTTCGCACTTGTGTTAGTGTTGAAAAACCACTTTTCGCACTTGTGTTGGTGCAGGAAACCACTTTTGCACTTGTATTAGTGTGACAAAAACACTTTTTGCACTTGTGATAGTGTTGAAAAACCACTTTTCGCACTTGTGTTAGTGTTGAAAAACCACTTTTCGCACATGTGTTGGGGCAGGAAACCACTTTTGCACTTGTATTAGTGTGGAAAAACCACTTTTCGCACTTGTGTTCGTGTTGAAAAACCACTTTTTGCACTTGTGTTAGTGTTGAAAAACCACTTTTCGCACTTGTGTTGGTGCAGGAAACCACTTTTGCACTTGTATTAGTGTGGAAAAAACACTTTTCGCACTTGTGTTAGTGTTGAAAAACCACTTTTTGCACTTGTTTTGGTGCAGGAAACCACTTTTGCGCTTGTATTAGTGTGGAAAAACCACTTTTCGCATTTGTGTTAGTGTTGAAAAACCACTTTTTGCACTTGTGTTAGTGTTGAAAAACCACTTTTCGCACTTGTGTTAGTGTTGAAAAACCACTTTTTGCACTTGTGTTGGTGCAGGAAACCACTTTTGCACTTGTATTAGTGTGGAAAAAACACTTTTCGCACTTGTGTTAGTGTTGAAAAACCACTTTTCGCACTTGTGTTGGTGCAGGAAACCACTTTTGCACTTGTATTAGTGTGGAAAAACCACTTTTCGCACTTGTGTTAGTGTTGAAAAACCACTTTTCGCACTTCTGTTAGTGTTGAAAAACCACTTTTCGCACTTGTGTTAGTGTTGAAAAACCACTTTTCGCACTTGTGTTGGTGCAGGAAACCACTTTTGCACTTGTATTAGTGTGGAAAAACCACTTTTCGCACTTGTGTTAGTGTTGAAAAACCACTTTTCGCACTTGTGTTAGTGTTGAAAAACCACTTTTCGCACTTGTGTTAGTGTTGAAAAACCACTTTTCGCACTTGTGTTGGTGAAGGAAACCACTTTTGCACTTGTATTAGTGTGGAAAAAACACTTTTCGCACTTGTGTTAGTGTTGAAAAACAACTTTTCGCACTTGTGTTAGTGTTGAAAAACCATTTTTCACACTTGTGTTGGTGCAGGAAACCACTTTTGCACTTGTATTAGTGTGGAAAAAACACTTTTTGCACTTGTGATAGTGTTGAAAAACCACTTTTCGCACTTGTGTTAGTGTTGAAAAACCACTTGTCGCACTTGTGTTGGTGCAGGAAACCACTTTTGCACTTGTATTAGTGTGGAAAAAACACTTTTTGCACTTGTGATAGTGTTGAAAAACCACTTTTCGCACTTGTGTTAGTGTTGAAAAACCACTTTTCGCACTTGTGTTGGTGCAGGAAACCACTTTTGCACTTGTATTAGTGTGGAAAAACCACTTTTCGCACTTGTGTTAGTGTTGAAAAACCACTTTTCGCACTTGTGTTAGTGTTGAAAAACCACTTTTTGCACTTGTGTTGGTGCAGGAAACCACTTTTGCACTTGTATTAGTGTGGAAAAAACACTTTTTGCACTTGTGATAGTGTTGAAAAACCACTTTTCGCACTTGTGTTAGTGTTGAAAAACCACTTTTCGCACATGTGTTGGGGCAGGAAACCACTTTTGCACTTGTATTAGTGTGGAAAAACCACTTTTCACACTTGTGTTAGTGTTGAAAAACCACTTTTCGCACTTGTGTTAGTGTTGAAAAACCACTTTTCGCAGTTGTGTTGGTGCAGGAAACCACTTTTGCACTTGTATTAGTGTGGAAAAACCACTTTTCGCACTTGTGTTAGTGTTGAAAAACCACTTTTCGCACTTGTGTTAGTGTTGAAAAACCACTTTTCGCACTTGCGTTGGTGCAGGAAACCACTTTTGCACTTGTATTAGTGTTGAAAAACCACTTTTCGCACTTGTGTTAGTGTTGAAAAACCACTTTTCGCACTTGTGTTGGTGAAGGAAACCACTTTTGCACTTGTATTAGTGTAGAAAAAACACTTTTCGCACTTGTGTTAGTGTTGAAAAACAACTTTTCGCACTTGTGTTAGTGTTGAAAAACCATTTTTCACACTTGTGTTGGTGCAGGAAACCACTTTTGCACTTGTATTAGTGTGGAAAAAACACTTTTTGCACTTGTGATAGTGTTGAAAAACCACTTTTCGCACTTGTGTTAGTGTTGAAAAACCACTTTTCGCACATGTGTTGGGGCAGGAAACCACTTTTGTACTTGTATTAGTGTGGAAAAACCACTTTTCGCACTTGTGTTAGTGTTGAAAAACCACTTTTCGCACTTGTGTTAGTGTTGAAAAACCACTTGTCGCACTTGTGTTGGTGCAGGAAACCACTTTTGCACTTGTATTAGTGTGGAAAAAACACTTTTTGCACTTGTGATAGTGTTGAAAAACCACTTTTCGCACTTGTGTTAGTGTTGAAAAACCACTTTTCGCACTTGTGTTGGTGCAGGAAACCACTTTTGCACTTGTATTAGTGTGGAAAAACCACTTTTCGCACTTGTGTTAGTGTTGAAAAACCACTTTTCGCACTTGTGTTAGTGTTGAAAAACCACTTTTCGCACTTGTGTTGGTGCAGGAAACCACTTTTGCACTTGTATTAGTGTGACAAAAACACTTTTTGCACTTGTGATAGTGTTGAAAAACCACTTTTCGCACTTGTGTTAGTGTTGAAAAACCACTTTTCGCACATGTGTTGGGGCAGGAAACCACTTTTGCACTTGTATTAGTGTGGAAAAACCACTTTTCGCACTTGTGTTCGTGTTGAAAAACCACTTTTTGCACTTGTGTTAGTGTTGAAAAACCACTTTTCGCACTTGTGTTGGTGCAGGAAACCACTTTTGCACTTGTATTAGTGTGGAAAAAACACTTTTCGCACTAGTGTTAGTGTTGAAAAACCACTTTTTGCACTTGTTTTGGTGCAGGAAACCACTTTTGCGCTTGTATTAGTGTGGAAAAACCACTTTTCGCACTTGTGTTAGTGTTGAAAAACCACTTTTTGCACTTGTGTTAGTGTTGAAAAACCACTTTTCGCACTTGTGTTAGTGTTGAAAAACCACTTTTTGCACTTGTGTTGGTGCAGGAAACCACTTTTGCACTTGTATTAGTGTGGAAAAAACACTTTTCGCACTTGTGTTAGTGTTGAAAAACCACTTTTCGCACTTGTGTTGGTGCAGGAAACCACTTTTGCACTTGTATTAGTGTGGAAAAACCACTTTTCGCACTTGTGTTAGTGTTGAAAAAACACTTTTCGCACTTCTGTTAGTGTTGAAAAACCACTTTTCGCACTTGTGTTAGTGTTGAAAAACCACTTTTCGCACTTGTGTTGGTGCAGGAAACCACTTTTGCACTTGTATTAGTGTGGAAAAACCACTTTTCGCACTTGTGTTAGTGTTGAAAAACCACTTTTCGCACTTGTGTTAGTGTTGAAAAACCACTTTTCGCACTTGTGTTAGTGTTGAAAAACCACTTTTCGCACTTGTGTTGGTGAAGGAAACCACTTTTGCACTTGTATTAGTGTGGAAAAAACACTTTTCGCACTTGTGTTAGTGTTGAAAAACAACTTTTCGCACTTGTGTTAGTGTTGAAAAACCCTTTTTCACACTTGTGTTGGTGCAGGAAACCACTTTTGCACTTGTATTAGTGTGGAAAAAACACTTTTTGCACTTGTGATAGTGTTGAAAAACCACTTTTCGCACTTGTGTTAGTGTTGAAAAACCACTTGTCGCACTTGTGTTGGTGCAGGAAACCACTTTTGCACTTGTATTAGTGTGGAAAAAACACTTTTTGCACTTGTGATAGTGTTGAAAAACCACTTTTCGCACTTGTGTTAGTGTTGAAAAACCACTTTTCGCACTTGTGTTGGTGCAGGAAACCACTTTTGCACTTGTATTAGTGTGGAAAAACCACTTTTCGCACTTGTGTTAGTGTTGAAAAACCACTTTTCGCACTTGTGTTAGTGTTGAAAAACCACTTTTTGCACTTGTGTTGGTGCAGGAAACCACTTTTGCACTTGTATTAGTGTGGAAAAAACACTTTTTGCACTTGTGATAGTGTTGAAAAACCACTTTTCGCACTTGTGTTAGTGTTGAAAAACCACTTTTCGCACATGTGTTGGGGCAGGAAACCACTTTTGCACTTGTATTAGTGTGGAAAAACCACTTTTCACACTTGTGTTAGTGTTGAAAAACCACTTTTCGCACTTGTGTTAGTGTTGAAAAACCACTTTTCACAGTTGTGTTGGTGCAGGAAACCACTTTTGCACTTGTATTAGTGTGGAAAAACCACTTTTCGCACTTGTGTTAGTGTTGAAAAACCACTTTTCACACTTGTGTTAGTGTTGAAAAACCACTTTTCGCACTTGTGTTGGTGCAGGAAACCACTTTTGCACTTGTATTAGTGTGGAAAAACCACTTTTCGCACTTGTGTTAGTGTTGAAAAACCACTTTTCGCACTTGTGTTAGTGTTGAAAAACCACTTTTCGCACTTGTGTTGGTGCAGGAAACCACTTTTGCACTTGTATTAGTGTGGAAAAAACACTTTTTGCACTTGTGATAGTGTTGAAAAACCACTTTTCGCACTTGTGTTAGTGTTGAAAAACCACATTTCGCACTTGTGTTAGTGTTGAAAAACCACTTTTCGCACTTGTGTTGGTGCAGGAAACCACTTTTGCACTTGTATTAGTGTGGAAAAAACACTTTTTGCACTTGTGATAGTGTTGAAAAACCACTTTTCGCACTTGTGTTAGTGTTGAAAAACCACTTTTCGCACTTGTGTTGGTGCAGGAAACCACTTTTGCACTTGTATTAGTGTGGAAAAACCACTTTTCGCACTTGTGTTAGTGTTGAAAAACCACATTTCGCACTTGTGTTAGTCTTGAAAAACCACTTTTCGCACCTGTGTTAGTGTTGAAAAACCACTTTTCGCACTTGTGTTGGTGCAGGAAACCACTTTTGCACTTGCATTAGTGTGGAAAAAACACTTTTCGCACTTGTGTTAGTGTTGAAAAACCACTTTTTGCACTTGTGTTAGTGTTGAAAAACCACTTTTCGCACTTGTGTTGGTGCAGGAAACCACTTTTGCACTTGTATTAGTGTGGAAAAAACACTTTTTGCACTTGTGATAGTGTTGAAAAACCACTTTTCGCACTTGTGTTAGTGTTGAAAAATCACTTTTCGCACTTGTGTTGGTGCAGGAAACCACTTTTGCACTTGTATTAGTGTGGAAAAACCACATTTCGCACTTGTGTTAGTGTTGAAAAACCACTTTTCGCACTTGTGTTAGTGTTGAAAAACCACTTTTCGCACTTGTGTTGGTGCAGGAAACCACTTTTGCACTTGTATTAGTGTGGAAAAAACACTTTTTGCACTTGTGATAGTGTTGAAAAACCACTTTTCGCACTTGTGTTAGTGTTGAAAAACCACTTTTCGCACATGTGTTGGGGGCAGGAAACCACTTTTGCACTTGTATTAGTGTGGAAAAACCACTTTTCGCGCTTGTGTTAGTGTTGAAAAACCACTTTTCGCACTTGTGTTAGTGTTGAAAAACCACTTTTCGCAGTTGTGTTGGTGCAGGAAACCACTTTTGCACTTGTATTAGTGTGGAAAAACCACTTTTCGCACTTGTGTTAGTGTTGAAAAACCACTTTTCGCACTTGTGTTAGTGTTGAAAAACCACTTTTCGCACTTGTGTTGGTGCAGGAAACCACTTTTGCACTTGTATTAGTGTGGAAAAAACACTTTTTGCACTTGTGATAGTGTTGAAAAACCACTTTTCGCACTTGTGTTAGTGTTGAAAAACCACTTTTCGCAGTTGTGTTGGTGCAGGAAACCACTTTTGCACTTGTATTAGTGTGGAAAAACCACTTTTCGCACTTGTGTTAGTGTTGAAAAACCACTTTTCGCACTTGTGTTAGTGTTGAAAAAACACTTTTCGCACTTGTGTTGGTGCAGGAAACCACTTTTGCACTTGTATTAGTGTGGAAAAACCACTTTTCGCACTTGTGTTATTGTTGAAAAACCACTTTTCGCACTTGTGTTAGTGTTGAAAAACCAATTTTCGCACTTGTGTTGGTGCAGGAAACCACTTTTGCACTTGTATTAGTGTGGAAAAAACACTTTTTGCACTTGTGATAGTGTTGAAAAACCACTTTTCGCACTTGTGTTAGTGTTGAAAAACCACATTTCGCACTTGTGTTAGTGTTGAAAAACCACTTTTCGCACTTGTGTTGGTGAAGGAAACCACTTTTGCACTTGTAATAGTGTGGAAAAAACACTTTTCGCACTTGTGTTAGTGTTGAAAAACCATTTTTCACACTTGTGTTGGTGCAGGAAACCACTTTTGCACTTGTATTAGTGTGGAAAAAACACTTTTTGCACTTGTGATAGTGTTGAAAAACCACTTTTCGCACTTGTGTTAGTGTTGAAAAACCACTTTTCGCACATGTGTTGGGGCAGGAAACCACTTTTGTACTTGTATTAGCGTGGAAAAACCACTTTTCGCACTTGTGTTAGTGTTGAAAAACCACTTTTCGCACTTGTGTTAGTGTTGAAAAACCACTTGTCGCACTTGTGTTGGTGCAGGAAACCACTTTTGCACTTGTATTAGTGTGGAAAAAACACTTTTTGCACTTGTGATAGTGTTGAAAAACCACTTTTTGCACTTGTGTTAGTGTTGAAAAACCACTTTTCGCACTTGTGTTTGTGCAGGAAACCACTTTTGCACTTGTATTAGTGTGGAAAAACCACTTTTCGCGCTTGTGTTAGTGTTGAAAAACCACTTTTCGCACTTGTGTTAGTGTTGAAAAACCACTTTTCGCACTTGTGTTGGTGCAGGAAACCACTTTTGCACTTGTATTAGTGTGGAAAAAACACTTTTCGCACTTGTGTTAGTGTTGAAAAACCACTTTTCGCACTTGTGTTAGTGTTGAAAAACCACTTTTCGCACTTGTGTTGGTGCAGGAAACCACTTTTGCACTTGTATTAGTGTGGAAAAACCACTTTTCGCACTTGTGTTAGTGTTGAAAAACCACTTTTCGCACTTGTGTTAGTGTTGAAAAAACACTTTTCGCACTTGTGTTGGTGCAGGAAACCACTTTTGCTCTTGTATTAGTGTGGAAAAACCACTTTTCGCACTTGTGTTAGTGTTGATAAACCACTTTTCGCACTTGTGTTAGTGTTGAAAAACCACTTTTCGTACTTGAGTTGGTGCAGGAAACCACTTTTGCACTTGTATTAGTGTGGAAAAAACACTTTTTGCACTTGTGATAGTGTTGAAAAACCACTTTTCGCACTTGTGTTGGTGCAGGAAATCACTTTTGCACTTGTATTAGTGTGGAAAAACCACTTTTCGCACTTGTGTTAGTGTTGAAAAACCACTTTTCGCACTTGTGTTAGTGTTGAAAAACCACTTTTCGCACTTGTGTTGGTGCAGGAAACCACTTTTGCACTTGTATTAGTGTGGAAAAACCACTTTTCGCACTTGTGTTAGTGTTGAAAAACCACTTTACGCACTTGTATTAGTGCTGAAAAACCACTTTTCGCACTTGTGTTGGTGCAGGAAACCACTTTTGCACTTGTATTAGTGTGGAAAAAACACTTTTTGCACTTGTGATAGTGTTGAAAAACGACTTTTTGCACTTGTGTTAGTGTTGAAAAACCACTTTTCGCACATGTGTTGGGGGAAGGAAACCACTTTTGCACTTGTATTAGTGTGGAAAAACCACTTTTCGCACTTGTGTTAGTGTTGAAAAACCACTTTTCGCACTTGTGTTAGTGTTGAAAAACCACTTGTCGCACTTGTGTTGGTGCAGGAAACCACTTTTGCACTTGTATTAGTGTGGAAAAACCACTTTTCACACTTGTGTTAGTGTTGAAAAACCACTTTTCGCACTTATGTTAGTGTTGAAAAACCACTTTTCGCACTTGTGTTAGTGTTGAAAAACCACTTTTCGCACTTGTGTTGGTGCAGGAAACCACTTTTGCACTTGTATTAGTGTGGAAAAAACACTTTTTGCACTTGTGATAGTGTTGAAAAACCACTTTTTGCACTTGTGTTAGTGTTGAAAAACCACTTTTCGCACTTGTGTTGGTGCAGTAAACCACTTTTGCACTTGTATTAGTGTGGAAAAACCACTTTTCGCACTTGTGTTAGTGTTGAAAAACAACTTTTTGCACTTGTGTTAGTGTTGAAAAACCACTTTTCGCACTTGTGTTAGTGTTGTAAAACCACTTTTTGCACTTGTGTTGGTGCAGGAAACCACTTTTGCACTTGTATTAGTGTGGAAAAACCACTTTTCGCACTTGTGTTAGTGTTGAAAAACCACTTTTCGCACTTGTGTTAGTGTTGAAAAACCACTTTTCGCACTTGTGTTGGTGCAGGAAACCACTTTTACACTTGTATTAGTGTGGAAAAACCACTTTTCGCACTTGTGATAGTGTTGAAAAACCACATTTCGCACTTGTATTAGTGTTGAAAAACCACTTTTCGCACTTGTGTTGGTGCAGGAAACCACTTTTGCACTTGTATTAGTTTGGAAAAAACACCTTTTGCACTTGTGATAGTGTTGAAAAACCACTTTTCGCACTTGTGTTAGTGTTGAAAAACCACTTTTCGCACTTGTGTTGGTGCAGGAAACCACTTTTGCACTTGTATTAGTGTGGAAAAAACACTTTTGGCACTTGTGATAGTGTTGAAAAACCACTTTTCGCACTTGTGTTAGTGTTGAAAAACCACTTTTCGCACTTGTGTTGGTGCAGGAAACCACTTTTGCACTTGTATTAGTGTGGAAAAAACACTTTTTGCACTTGTGATAGTGTTGAAAAACCACTTTTCGCACTTGTGTTAGTGTTGAAAAACCACTTTTCGCACTTGTGTTGGTGCAGGAAACCACTTTTGCACTTGTATTAGTGTGGAAAAACCACTTTTCGCACTTGTGTTAGTGTTGAAAAACCACTTTTCACACTTGTGTTAGTGTTGAAAAACCACTTTTTGCACTTGTGTTGGTGCAGGAAACCACTTTTGCACTTGTATTAGTGTGGAAAAAACACTTTTTGCACTTGTGATAGTGTTGAAAAACCACTTTTCGCACTTGTATTAGTGTTGAAAAACCACTTTTCGCACATGTGTTGGGGCAGGAAACCACTTTTGCACTTGTATTAGTGTGGAAAAACCACTTTTCGCACTTGTGTTAGTGTTGAAAAACCACTTTTCGCACTTGTGTTAGTGTTGAAAAACCACTTTTCGCAGTTGTGTTGGTGCAGGAAACCACTTTTGCACTTGTATTAGTGTGGAAAAACCACTTTCGCACTTGTGTTAGTGTTGAAAAACCACTTTTCGCACTTGTGTTAGTGTTGAAAAACCACTTTTCGCACTTGTGTTGGTGCAGGAAACCACTTTTGCACTTGTATTAGTGTGGAAAAACCACTTTTCGCACTTGTGTTAGTGTTGAAAAACCACTTTTCGCACTTGTGTTAGTGTTGAAAAACCACTTTTCGCACTTGTGTTGGTGCAGGAAACCACTTTTGCACTTGTATTAGTGTGGAAAAAACACTTTTTGCACTTCTGATAGTGTTGAAAAACCACTTTTCGCACTTGTGTTAGTGTTGAAAAACCACTTTTCGCACTTGTGTTAGTGTTGAAAAACCACTTTTCGCACTTGTGTTGGTGCAGGAAACCACTTTTGCACTTGTATTAGTGTGGAAAAAACACTTTTTGCACTTGTGATAGTGTTGAAAAACCACTTTTCGCACTTGTGTTAGTGTTGAAAAACCACTTTTCGCACTTGTGTTGGTGCAGGAAACCACTTTTGCACTTGTATTAGTGTGGAAAAACCACTTTTCGCACTTGTGTTAGTGTTGAAAAACCACTTTTCGCACTTGTGTTAGTCTTGAAAAACCACTTTTCGCACCTGTGTTAGTGTTGAAAAACCACTTTTCGCACTTGTGTTGGTGCAGGAAACCACTTTTGCACTTGTATTAGTGTGGAAAAACCACTTTTCGCACTTGTGTTAGTGTTGAATAACCACTTTTGCACTTGTGTTAGTGTTGAAAAAACACTTTTCGCACTTGTGTTGGTGCAGGAAACCACTTTTGCACTTGTATTAGTGTGGAAAAACCACTTTTTGCACTTGTGTTAGTGTTGAAAAACCACTTTTCGCACTTGTGTTAGTGTTGAAAAACCACTTTTCGCACTTGTGTTAGTGTTGAAAAACCACTTTTCGCACTTGTGTTAGTGTTGAAAAACCACTTTTCGCACTTGTGTTGGTGCAGGAAACCACTTTTGCACTTGTATTAGTGTGGAAAAAACACTTTTTGCACTTGTGATAGTGTTGAAAAACCACTTTTCGCACTTGTGTTAGTGTTGAAAAACCACTTTTCGCACTTGTGTTAGTGTTGAAAAACCACTTTTCGCACTTGTGTTGGTGCAGGAAACCACTTTTGCACTTGTATTAGTGTGGAAAAAACACTTTTTGCACTTGTGATAGTGTTGAAAAACCACTTTTCGCACTTGTGTTAGTGTTGAAAAACCACTTTTCGCACATGTGTTGGGGCAGGAAACCACTTTTGCACTTGTATTAGTGTGGAAAAGCCACTTTTCACACTTGTGTTAGTGTTGAAAAACCACTTTTCGCACTTGTGTTAGTGTTGAAAAACCACTTTTCGCAGTTGTGTTGGTGCAGGAAACCACTTTTGCACTTGTATTAGTGTGGAAAACCACTTTTCGCACTTGTGTTAGTGTTGAAAAACCACTTTTCGCACTTGTGTTAGTGTTGAAAAACCACTTTTCGCACTTGCGTTGGTGCAGGAAACCACTTTTGCACTTGTATTAGTGTTGAAAAACCACTTTTCGCACTTGTGTTAGTGTTGAAAAACCACTTTTCGCACTTGTGTTGGTGAAGGAAACCACTTTTGCACTTGTATTAGTGTGGAAAAAACACTTTTCGCACTTGTGTTAGTGTTGAAAAACAAGTTTTCGCACTTGTGTTAGTGTTGAAAAACCATTTTTCACACTTGTGTTGGTGCAGGAAACCACTTTTGCACTTGTATTAGTGTGGAAAAACCACTTTTCACACTTGTGTTAGTGTTGAAAAACCACTTTTCGCACTTGTGTTAGTGTTGAAAAACCACTTTTCGCACTTGTGTTGGTGCAGGAAACCACTTTTGCACTTGTATTAGTGTGGAAAAAACACTTTTTGCACTTGTGATAGTGTTGAAAAACCACTTTTCGCACTTATGTTAGTGTTGAAAAACCACTTTTCGCACTTGTGTTGGTGCAGGAAACCACTTTTGCACTTGTATTAGTGTGGAAAAACCACTTTTCGCACTTGTGTTAGTGTTGAAAAACCACTTTTCGCACTTGTGTTAGTCTTGAAAAACCACTTTTCGCACCTGTGTTAGTGTTGAAAAACCACTTTTCGCACTTCTGTTGATGCAGGAAACCACTTTTGCACTTGTATTAGTGTGGAAAAACCACTTTTCGCACTTGTGTTAGTGTTGAAAAACCACTTTTTGCACTTGTGTTAGTGTTGAAAAACCACTTTTCGCACTTGTGTTGGTGCAGGAAACCACTTTTGCACTTGTATTAGTGTGGAAAAAACACTTTTTGCACATGTGATAGTGTTGAAAAACCACTTTTCGCACTTGTGTTAGTGTTGAAAAATCAATTTTCGCACTTGTGTTGGTGCAGGAAACCACTTTTGCACTTGTATTTGTGTGGAAAAACCACTTTTCGCACTTGTGTTAGTGTTGAAAAACCACTTTTCGCATTTGTGTTAGTGTTGAAAAACCACTTTTCGCACTTGTGTTGGTGCAGGAAACCACTTTTGCACTTGTATTAGTGTGGAAAAAACACTTTTTGCACTTGTGATAGTGTTGAAAAACCACTTTTCGCACTTGTGTTAGTGTTGAAAAACCACTTTTCGCACATGTGTTGGGGCAGGAAACCACTTTTGCACTTGTATTAGTGTGGAAAAACCACTTTTCGCACTTGTGTTAGTGTTGAAAAACCACTTTTCGCACTTGTGTTAGTGTTGAAAAACCACTTTTCGCAGTTGTGTTGGTGCAGGAAACCACTTTTGCACTTGTATTAGTGTGGAAAAAGCACTTTTCGCACTTGTGTTAGTGTTGAAAAACCACTTTTCGCACTTGTGATAGTGTTGAAAAACCACTTTTCGCAGTTGTGTTGGTGCAGGAAACCACTTTTGCACTTGTATTAGTGTGGAAAAACCACTTTTCGCACTTGTGTTAGTGTTGAAAAACCACTTTTCGCACTTGTGTTAGTGTTGAAAAACCACTTTTCGCACTTGCGTTGGTGCAGGAAACCACTTTTGCACTTGTATTAGTGTGGAAAAACCACTTTTCGCACTTGTGTTAGTGTGGAAAAAACACTTTTTGCACTTGTGATAGTGTTGAAAAACCACTTTTCGCACTTGTGTTAGTGTTGAAAAACCACTTTTCGCACTTGTGTTAGTGTTGAAAAACCACTTTTCGCACTTGTGTTGGTGAAGGAAACCACTTTTGCACTTGTATTAGTGTGGAAAAAACACTTTTCGCACTTGTGTTAGTGTTGAAAAACAACTTTTCGCACTTGTGTTAGTGTTGAAAAACCACTTTTTGCACTTGTGTTAGTGTTGAAAAACCACTTTTCGCACTTGTGTTGGTGCAGGAAACCACTTTTGCACTTGTATTAGTGTGGAAAAAACACTTTTTGCACTTGTGATAGTGTTGAAAAACCACTTTTCGCACTTGTGTTAGTGTTGAAAATTCACTTTTCGCACTTGTGTTGGTGCAGGAAACCACTTTTGCACTTGTATTAGTGTGGAAAAAAACACTTTTTGCACTTGTGTTAGTGTTGAAAAACCACTTTTCGCAGTTGTGTTGGTGCAGGAAACCACTTTTGCACTTGTATTAGTGTGGAAAAAACACTTTTCGCACTTGTGTTAGTGTTGAAAAACCACTTTTCGCACTTGTGTAGTGTTGAAAAACCACTTTTCGCACTTGCGTTGGTGCAGGAAACCACTTTTGCACTTGTATTAGTGTTGAAAAACACTTTTCGCACTTGTGTTAGTGTTGAAAAACCACTTTTCGCACTTGTGTTGGTGAAGGAAACCACTTTTGCACTTGTATTAGTGTGGAAAAAACACTTTTCGCACTTGTGTTAGTGTTGAAAAACAACTTTTCGCACTTGTGTTAGTGTTGAAAAACCACTTTTCGCACATGTGTTGGGGCAGGAAACCACTTTTGTACTTGTATTAGTGTGGAAAAACCACTTTTCGCACTTGTGTTAGTGTTGAAAAACCACTTTTCACACTTGTGTTAGTGTTGAAAAACCACTTGTCGCACTTGTTTTGGTGCAGGAAACCACTTTTGCACTTGTATTAGTGCTGGAAAAAACACTTTTTGCACTTGTGATAGTGTTGAAAAACCACTTTTCGCACTTGTGTTAGTGTTGAAAACCACTTTTCGCACTTGTGTTGGTGCAGGAAACCACTTTTGCACTTGTATTAGTGTGGAAAAACCACTTTTCGCACTTGTGTTAGTGTTGAAAAACCACTTTTCGCACTTGTGTTTAGTGTTGAAAAACCACTTTTCGCACTTGTGTTAGTGTTGAAAAACCACTTTTCGCACTTGTGTTGGTGCAGGAAACCACTTTTGCACTTGTATTAGTGTGGAAAAAAACACTTTTTGCACTTGTGATAGTGTTGAAAAACCACTTTTCGCACTTGTGTTAGTGTTGAAAAACCACTTTTCGCACATGTGTTGGGGCAGGAAACCACTTTTGCACTTGTATTAGTGTGGAAAAGCCACTTTTCACACTTGTGTTAGTGTTGAAAAACCACTTTTCGCACTTGTGTTAGTGTTGAAAAACCACTTTTCGCAGTTGTGTTGTGCAGGAAACCACTTTTGCACTTGTATTAGTGTGGAAAACCACTTTTCGCACTTGTGTTAGTGTTGAAAAACCACTTTTCGCACTTGTGTTAGTGTTGAAAAACCACTTTTCGCACTTGCGTTGGTGCAGGAAACCACTTTTGCACTTGTATTAGTGTTGAAAAACCACTTTTCGCACTTGTGTTAGTGTTGAAAAACCACTTTTCGCACTTGTGTTGGTGAAGGAAACCACTTTTGCACTTGTATTAGTGTGGAAAAAAACACTTTTCGCACTTGTGTTAGTGTTGAAAAACAAGTTTTCGCACTTGTGTTAGTGTTGAAAAACCATTTTTCACACTTGTGTTGGTGCAGGAAACCACTTTTGCACTTGTATTAGTGTGGAAAACCACTTTTCACACTTGTGTTAGTGTTGAAAAACCACTTTTCGCACTTGTGTTAGTGTTGAAAAACCACTTTTCGCACTTGTGTTGGTGCAGGAAACCACTTTTGCACTTGTATTAGTGTGGAAAAAACACTTTTTGCACTTGTGATAGTGTTGAAAAACCACTTTTCGCACTTATGTTAGTGTTGAAAAACCACTTTTCGCACTTGTGTTGGTGCAGGAAACCACTTTTGCACTTGTATTAGTGTGGAAAAACCACTTTTCGCACTTGTGTTAGTGTTGAAAAACCACTTTTCGCACTTGTGTTAGTCTTGAAAAACCACTTTTCGCACCTGTGTTAGTGTTGAAAAACCACTTTTCGCACTTCTGTTGATGCAGGAAACCACTTTTGCACTTGTATTAGTGTGGAAAAACCACTTTTCGCACTTGTGTTAGTGTTGAAAAACCACTTTTTGCACTTGTGTTAGTGTTGAAAAACCACTTTTCGCACTTGTGTTGGTGCAGGAAACCACTTTTGCACTTGTATTAGTGTGGAAAAAACACTTTTTGCACATGTGATAGTGTTGAAAAACCACTTTTCGCACTTGTGTTAGTGTTGAAAAATCAATTTTCGCACTTGTGTTGGTGCAGGAAACCACTTTTGCACTTGTATTAGTGTGGAAAAACCACTTTTCGCACTTGTGTTAGTGTTGAAAAACCACTTTTCGCATTTGTGTTAGTGTTGAAAAACCACTTTTCGCACTTGTGTTGGTGCAGGAAACCACTTTTGCACTTGTATTAGTGTGGAAAAAACACTTTTTGCACTTGTGATAGTGTTGAAAAACCACTTTTCGCACTTGTGTTAGTGTTGAAAAACCACTTTTCGCACATGTGTTGGGGCAGGAAACCACTTTTGCACTTGTATTAGTGTGGAAAAACCACTTTTCGCACTTGTGTTAGTGTTGAAAAACCACTTTTCGCACTTGTGTTAGTGTTGAAAAACCACTTTTCGCAGTTGTGTTGGTGCAGGAAACCACTTTTGCACTTGTATTAGTGTGGAAAAAGCACTTTTCGCACTTGTGTTAGTGTTGAAAAACCACTTTTCGCACTTGTGATAGTGTTGAAAAACCACTTTTCGCAGTTGTGTTGGTGCAGGAAACCACTTTTGCACTTGTATTAGTGTGGAAAAACCACTTTTCGCACTTGTGTTAGTGTTGAAAAACCACTTTTCGCACTTGTGTTAGTGTTGAAAAACCACTTTTCGCACTTGCGTTGGTGCAGGAAACCACTTTTGCACTTGTATTAGTGTGGAAAAACCACTTTTCGCACTTGTGTTAGTGTGGAAAAAACACTTTTTGCACTTGTGATAGTGTTGAAAAACCACTTTTCGCACTTGTGTTAGTGTTGAAAAACCACTTTTCGCACTTGTGTTAGTGTTGAAAAACCACTTTTCGCACTTGTGTTGGTGAAGGAAACCACTTTTGCACTTGTATTAGTGTGGAAAAAACACTTTTCGCACTTGTGTTAGTGTTGAAAAACAACTTTTCGCACTTGTGTTAGTGTTGAAAAACCACTTTTTGCACTTGTGTTAGTGTTGAAAAACCACTTTTCGCACTTGTGTTGGTGCAGGAAACCACTTTTGCACTTGTATTAGTGTGGAAAAAACACTTTTTGCACTTGTGATAGTGTTGAAAAACCACTTTTCGCACTTGTGTTAGTGTTGAAAATTCACTTTTCGCATTTGTGTTGGTGCAGGAAACCACTTTTGCACTTGTATTAGTGTGGAAAAAACACTTTTTGCACTTGTGTTAGTGTTGAAAAACCACTTTTCGCAGTTGTGTTGGTGCAGGAAACCACTTTTGCACTTGTATTAGTGTGGAAAAACCACTTTTCGCACTTGTGTTAGTGTTGAAAAACCACTTTTCGCACTTGTGTTAGTGTTGAAAAACCACTTTTCGCACTTGCGTTGGTGCAGGAAACCACTTTTGCACTTGTATTAGTGTTGAAAAACCACTTTTCGCACTTGTGTTAGTGTTGAAAAACCACTTTTCGCACTTGTGTTGGTGAAGGAAACCACTTTTGCACTTGTATTAGTGTGGAAAAAACACTTTTCGCACTTGTGTTAGTGTTGAAAAACAACTTTTCGCACTTGTGTTAGTGTTGAAAAACCACTTTTCGCACATGTGTTGGGGCAGGAAACCACTTTTGTACTTGTATTAGTGTGGAAAAACCACTTTTCGCACTTGTGTTAGTGTTGAAAAACCACTTTTCACACTTGTGTTAGTGTTGAAAAACCACTTGTCGCACTTGTTTTGGTGCAGGAAACCACTTTTGCACTTGTATTAGTGTGGAAAAAACACTTTTTGCACTTGTGATAGTGTTGAAAAACCACTTTTCGCACTTGTGTTAGTGTTGAAAACCACTTTTCGCACTTGTGTTGGTGCAGGAAACCACTTTTGCACTTGTATTAGTGTGGAAAAACCACTTTTCGCACTTGTGTTAGTGTTGAAAAACCACTTTTCGCACTTGTGTTAGTGTTGAAAAACCACTTTTCGCACTTGTGTTGGTGCAGGAAACCACTTTTGCACTTGTATTAGTGTGACAAAAACACTTTTTTCACTTGTGATAGTGTTGAAAAACCACTTTTCGCACTTGTGTTAGTGTTGAAAAACCACTTTTCGCACATGTGTTGGGGCAGGAAACCACTTTTGCACTTGTATTAGTGTGGAAAAACCACTTTTCGCACTTGTGTTCGTGTTGAAAAACCACTTTTTGCACTTGTGTTAGTGTTGAAAAACCACTTTTCGCACTTGTGTTGGTGCAGGAAACCACTTTTGCACTTGTATTAGTGTGGAAAAAACACTTTTCGCACTTGTGTTAGTGTTGAAAAACCACTTTTTGCACTTGTTTTGGTGCAGGAAACCACTTTTGCGCTTGTATTAGTGTGGAAAAATCACTTTTCGCATTTGTGTTAGTGTTGAAAAACCACTTTTTGCACTTGTGTTAGTGTTGAAAAACCACTTTTCGCACTTGGGTTAGTGTTGAAAAACCACTTTTTGCACTTGTGTTGGTGCAGGAAACCACTTTTGCACTTGTATTAGTGTGGAAAAAACACTTTTCGCACTTGTGTTAGTGTTGAAAAACCACTTTTCGCACTTGTGTTGGTGCAGGAAACCACTTTTGCACTTGTATTAGTGTGGAAAAACCACTTTTCGCACTTGTGTTAGTGTTGAAAAACCACTTTTCGCACTTCTGTTAGTGTTGAAAAACCACTTTTCGCACTTGTGTTAGTGTTGAAAAACCACTTTTCGCACTTGTGTTGGTGCAGGAAACCACTTTTGCACTTGTATTAGTGTGGAAAAACCACTTTTCGCACTTGTGTTAGTGTTGAAAAACCACTTTTCGCACTTGTGTTAGTGTTGAAAAACCACTTTTCGCACTTGTGTTAGTGTTGAAAAACCACTTTTCGCACTTGTGTTGGTGAAGGAAACCACTTTTGCACTTGTATTAGTGTGGAAAAAACACTTTTCGCACTTGTGTTAGTGTTGAAAAACAACTTTTCGCACTTGTGTTAGTGTTGAAAAACCATTTTTCACACTTGTGTTGGTGCAGGAAACCACTTTTGCACTTGTATTAGTGTGGAAAAAACACTTTTTGCACTTGTGATAGTGTTGAAAAACCACTTTTCGCACTTGTGTTAGTGTTGAAAAACCACTTGTCGCACTTGTGTTGGTGCAGGAAACCACTTTTGCACTTGTATTAGTGTGGAAAAAACACTTTTTGCACTTGTGATAGTGTTGAAAAACCACTTTTCGCACTTGTGTTAGTGTTGAAAAACCACTTTTCGCACATGTGTTGGGGCAGGAAACCACTTTTGCACTTGTATTAGTGTGGAAAAGCCACTTTTCACACTTGTGTTAGTGTTGAAAAACCACTTTTCGCACTTGTGTTAGTGTTGAAAAACCACTTTTCGCAGTTGTGTTGGTGCAGGAAACCACTTTTGCACTTGTATTAGTGTGGAAAACCACTTTTCGCACTTGTGTTAGTGTTGAAAAACCACTTTTCGCACTTGTGTTAGTGTTGAAAAACCACTTTTCGCACTTGTGATAGTGTTGAAAAACCACTTTTCGCAGTTGTGTTGGTGCAGGAAACCACTTTTGCACTTGTATTAGTGTGGAAAAACCACTTTTCGCACTTGTGTTAGTGTTGAAAAACCACTTTTCGCACTTGTGTTAGTGTTGAAAAACCACTTTTCGCACTTGCGTTGGTGCAGGAAACCACTTTTGCACTTGTATTAGTGTGGAAAAACCACTTTTCGCACTTGTGTTAGTGTGGAAAAAACACTTTTTGCACTTGTGATAGTGTTGAAAAACCACTTTTCGCACTTGTGTTAGTGTTGAAAAACCACTTTTCGCACTTGTGTTAGTGTTGAAAAACCACTTTTCGCACTTGTGTTGGTGAAGGAAACCACTTTTGCACTTGTATTAGTGTGGAAAAAACACTTTTCGCACTTGTGTTAGTGTTGAAAAACAACTTTTCGCACTTGTGTTAGTGTTGAAAAACCACTTTTTGCACTTGTGTTAGTGTTGAAAAACCACTTTTCGCACTTGTGTTGGTGCAGGAAACCACTTTTGCACTTGTATTAGTGTGGAAAAAACACTTTTTGCACTTGTGATAGTGTTGAAAAACCACTTTTCGCACTTGTGTTAGTGTTGAAAATTCACTTTTCGCACTTGTGTTGGTGCAGGAAACCACTTTTGCACTTGTATTAGTGTGGAAAAAACACTTTTTGCACTTGTGTTAGTGTTGAAAAACCACTTTTCGCAGTTGTGTTGGTGCAGGAAACCACTTTTGCACTTGTATTAGTGTGGAAAAAACACTTTTCGCACTTGTGTTAGTGTTGAAAAACCACTTTTCGCACTTGTGTTAGTGTTGAAAAACCACTTTTCGCACTTGCGTTGGTGCAGGAAACCACTTTTGCACTTGTATTAGTGTTGAAAAACCACTTTTCGCACTTGTGTTAGTGTTGAAAAACCACTTTTCGCACTTGTGTTGGTGAAGGAAACCACTTTTGCACTTGTATTAGTGTGGAAAAAACACTTTTCGCACTTGTGTTAGTGTTGAAAAACAACTTTTCGCACTTGTGTTAGTGTTGAAAAACCACTTTTCGCACATGTGTTGGGGCAGGAAACCACTTTTGTACTTGTATTAGTGTGGAAAAACCACTTTTCGCACTTGTGTTAGTGTTGAAAAACCACTTTTCACACTTGTGTTAGTGTTGAAAAACCACTTGTCGCACTTGTTTTGGTGCAGGAAACCACTTTTGCACTTGTATTAGTGTGGAAAAAACACTTTTTGCACTTGTGATAGTGTTGAAAAACCACTTTTCGCACTTGTGTTAGTGTTGAAAACCACTTTTCGCACTTGTGTTGGTGCAGGAAACCACTTTTGCACTTGTATTAGTGTGGAAAAACCACTTTTCGCACTTGTGTTAGTGTTGAAAAACCACTTTTCGCACTTGTGTTAGTGTTGAAAAACCACTTTTCGCACTTGTGTTAGTGTTGAAAAACCACTTTTCGCACTTGTGTTGGTGCAGGAAACCACTTTTGCACTTGTATTAGTGTGGAAAAAACACTTTTTGCACTTGTGATAGTGTTGAAAAACCACTTTTCGCACTTGTGTTAGTGTTGAAAAACCACTTTTCGCACATGTGTTCGGGCAGGAAACCACTTTTGCACTTGTATTAGTGTGGAAAAGCCACTTTTCACACTTGTGTTAGTGTTGAAAAACCACTTTTCGCACTTGTGTTAGTGTTGAAAAACCACTTTTCGCAGTTGTGTTGGTGCAGGAAACCACTTTTGCACTTGTATTAGTGTGGAAAACCACTTTTCGCACTTGTGTTAGTGTTGAAAAACCACTTTTCGCACTTGTGTTAGTGTTGAAAAACCACTTTTCGCACTTGCGTTGGTGCAGGAAACCACTTTTGCACTTGTATTAGTGTTGAAAAACCACTTTTCGCACTTGTGTTAGTGTTGAAAAACCACTTTTCGCACTTGTGTTGGTGAAGGAAACCACTTTTGCACTTGTATTAGTGTGGAAAAAACACTTTTCGCACTTGTGTTAGTGTTGAAAAACAAGTTTTCGCACTTGTGTTAGTGTTGAAAAACCATTTTTCACACTTGTGTTGGTGCAGGAAACCACTTTTGCACTTGTATTAGTGTGGAAAAACCACTTTTCACACTTGTGTTAGTGTTGAAAAACCACTTTTCGCACTTGTGTTAGTGTTGAAAAACCACTTTTCGCACTTGTGTTGGTGCAGGAAACCACTTTTGCACTTGTATTAGTGTGGAAAAAACACTTTTTGCACTTGTGATAGTGTTGAAAAACCACTTTTCGCACTTATGTTAGTGTTGAAAAACCACTTTTCGCACTTGTGTTGGTGCAGGAAACCACTTTTGCACTTGTATTAGTGTGGAAAAACCACTTTTCGCACTTGTGTTAGTGTTGAAAAACCACTTTTCGCACTTGTGTTAGTCTTGAAAAACCACTTTTCGCACCTGTGTTAGTGTTGAAAAACCACTTTTCGCACTTCTGTTGATGCAGGAAACCACTTTTGCACTTGTATTAGTGTGGAAAAACCACTTTTCGCACTTGTGTTAGTGTTGAAAAACCACTTTTTGCACTTGTGTTAGTGTTGAAAAACCACTTTTCGCACTTGTGTTGGTGCAGGAAACCACTTTTGCACTTGTATTAGTGTGGAAAAAACACTTTTTGCACATGTGATAGTGTTGAAAAACCACTTTTCGCACTTGTGTTAGTGTTGAAAAATCAATTTTCGCACTTGTGTTGGTGCAGGAAACCACTTTTGCACTTGTATTAGTGTGGAAAAACCACTTTTCGCACTTGTGTTAGTGTTGAAAAACCACTTTTCGCATTTGTGTTAGTGTTGAAAAACCACTTTTCGCACTTGTGTTGGTGCAGGAAACCACTTTTGCACTTGTATTAGTGTGGAAAAAACACTTTTTGCACTTGTGATAGTGTTGAAAAACCACTTTTCGCACTTGTGTTAGTGTTGAAAAACCACTTTTCGCACATGTGTTGGGGCAGGAAACCACTTTTGCACTTGTATTAGTGTGGAAAAACCACTTTTCGCACTTGTGTTAGTGTTGAAAAACCACTTTTCGCACTTGTGTTAGTGTTGAAAAACCACTTTTCGCAGTTGTGTTGGTGCAGGAAACCACTTTTGCACTTGTATTAGTGTGGAAAAAGCACTTTTCGCACTTGTGTTAGTGTTGAAAAACCACTTTTCGCACTTGTGATAGTGTTGAAAAACCACTTTTCGCAGTTGTGTTGGTGCAGGAAACCACTTTTGCACTTGTATTAGTGTGGAAAAACCACTTTTCGCACTTGTGTTAGTGTTGAAAAACCACTTTTCGCACTTGTGTTAGTGTTGAAAAACCACTTTTCGCACTTGCGTTGGTGCAGGAAACCACTTTTGCACTTGTATTAGTGTGGAAAAACCACTTTTCGCACTTGTGTTAGTGTGGAAAAAACACTTTTTGCACTTGTGATAGTGTTGAAAAACCACTTTTCGCACTTGTGTTAGTGTTGAAAAACCACTTTTCGCACTTGTGTTAGTGTTGAAAAACCACTTTTCGCACTTGTGTTGGTGAAGGAAACCACTTTTGCACTTGTATTAGTGTGGAAAAAACACTTTTCGCACTTGTGTTAGTGTTGAAAAACAACTTTTCGCACTTGTGTTAGTGTTGAAAAACCACTTTTTGCACTTGTGTTAGTGTTGAAAAACCACTTTTCGCACTTGTGTTGGTGCAGGAAACCACTTTTGCACTTGTATTAGTGTGGAAAAAACACTTTTTGCACTTGTGATAGTGTTGAAAAACCACTTTTCGCACTTGTGTTAGTGTTGAAAATTCACTTTTCGCACTTGTGTTGGTGCAGGAAACCACTTTTGCACTTGTATTAGTGTGGAAAAAACACTTTTTGCACTTGTGTTAGTGTTGAAAAACCACTTTTCGCAGTTGTGTTGGTGCAGGAAACCACTTTTGCACTTGTATTAGTGTGGAAAAACCACTTTTCGCACTTGTGTTAGTGTTGAAAAACCACTTTTCGCACTTGTGTTAGTGTTGAAAAACCACTTTTCGCACTTGCGTTGGTGCAGGAAACCACTTTTGCACTTGTATTAGTGTTGAAAAACCACTTTTCGCACTTGTGTTAGTGTTGAAAAACCACTTTTCGCACTTGTGTTGGTGAAGGAAACCACTTTTGCACTTGTATTAGTGTGGAAAAAACACTTTTCGCACTTGTGTTAGTGTTGAAAAACAACTTTTCGCACTTGTGTTAGTGTTGAAAAACCACTTTTCGCACATGTGTTGGGGCAGGAAACCACTTTTGTACTTGTATTAGTGTGGAAAAACCACTTTTCGCACTTGTGTTAGTGTTGAAAAACCACTTTTCACACTTGTGTTAGTGTTGAAAAACCACTTGTCGCACTTGTTTTGGTGCAGGAAACCACTTTTGCACTTGTATTAGTGTGGAAAAAACACTTTTTGCACTTGTGATAGTGTTGAAAAACCACTTTTCGCACTTGTGTTAGTGTTGAAAACCACTTTTCGCACTTGTGTTGGTGCAGGAAACCACTTTTGCACTTGTATTAGTGTGGAAAAACCACTTTTCGCACTTGTGTTAGTGTTGAAAAACCACTTTTCGCACTTGTGTTAGTGTTGAAAAACCACTTTTCGCACTTGTGTTGGTGCAGGAAACCACTTTTGCACTTGTATTAGTGTGACAAAAACACTTTTTTCACTTGTGATAGTGTTGAAAAACCACTTTTCGCACTTGTGTTAGTGTTGAAAAACCACTTTTCGCACATGTGTTGGGGCAGGAAACCACTTTTGCACTTGTATTAGTGTGGAAAAACCACTTTTCGCACTTGTGTTCGTGTTGAAAAACCACTTTTTGCACTTGTGTTAGTGTTGAAAAACCACTTTTCGCACTTGTGTTGGTGCAGGAAACCACTTTTGCACTTGTATTAGTGTGGAAAAAACACTTTTCGCACTTGTGTTAGTGTTGAAAAACCACTTTTTGCACTTGTTTTGGTGCAGGAAACCACTTTTGCGCTTGTATTAGTGTGGAAAAATCACTTTTCGCATTTGTGTTAGTGTTGAAAAACCACTTTTTGCACTTGTGTTAGTGTTGAAAAACCACTTTTCGCACTTGGGTTAGTGTTGAAAAACCACTTTTTGCACTTGTGTTGGTGCAGGAAACCACTTTTGCACTTGTATTAGTGTGGAAAAAACACTTTTCGCACTTGTGTTAGTGTTGAAAAACCACTTTTCGCACTTGTGTTGGTGCAGGAAACCACTTTTGCACTTGTATTAGTGTGGAAAAACCACTTTTCGCACTTGTGTTAGTGTTGAAAAACCACTTTTCGCACTTCTGTTAGTGTTGAAAAACCACTTTTCGCACTTGTGTTAGTGTTGAAAAACCACTTTTCGCACTTGTGTTGGTGCAGGAAACCACTTTTGCACTTGTATTAGTGTGGAAAAACCACTTTTCGCACTTGTGTTAGTGTTGAAAAACCACTTTTCGCACTTGTGTTAGTGTTGAAAAACCACTTTTCGCACTTGTGTTAGTGTTGAAAAACCACTTTTCGCACTTGTGTTGGTGAAGGAAACCACTTTTGCACTTGTATTAGTGTGGAAAAAACACTTTTCGCACTTGTGTTAGTGTTGAAAAACAACTTTTCGCACTTGTGTTAGTGTTGAAAAACCATTTTTCACACTTGTGTTGGTGCAGGAAACCACTTTTGCACTTGTATTAGTGTGGAAAAAACACTTTTTGCACTTGTGATAGTGTTGAAAAACCACTTTTCGCACTTGTGTTAGTGTTGAAAAACCACTTGTCGCACTTGTGTTGGTGCAGGAAACCACTTTTGCACTTGTATTAGTGTGGAAAAAACACTTTTTGCACTTGTGATAGTGTTGAAAAACCACTTTTCGCACTTGTGTTAGTGTTGAAAAACCACTTTTCGCACATGTGTTGGGGCAGGAAACCACTTTTGCACTTGTATTAGTGTGGAAAAGCCACTTTTCACACTTGTGTTAGTGTTGAAAAACCACTTTTCGCACTTGTGTTAGTGTTGAAAAACCACTTTTCGCAGTTGTGTTGGTGCAGGAAACCACTTTTGCACTTGTATTAGTGTGGAAAACCACTTTTCGCACTTGTGTTAGTGTTGAAAAACCACTTTTCGCACTTGTGTTAGTGTTGAAAAACCACTTTTCGCACTTGCGTTGGTGCAGGAAACCACTTTTGCACTTGTATTAGTGTTGAAAAACCACTTTTCGCACTTGTGTTAGTGTTGAAAAACCACTTTTCGCACTTGTGTTGGTGAAGGAAACCACTTTTGCACTTGTATTAGTGTGGAAAAAACACTTTTCGGACTTGTGTTAGTGTTGAAAAACAAGTTTTCGCACTTGTGTTAGTGTTGAAAAACCATTTTTCACACTTGTGTTGGTGCAGGAAACCACTTTTGCACTTGTATTAGTGTGGAAAAACCACTTTTCACACTTGTGTTAGTGTTGAAAAACCACTTTTCGCACTTGTGTTAGTGTTGAAAAACCACTTTTCGCACTTGTGTTGGTGCAGGAAACCACTTTTGCACTTGTATTAGTGTGGAAAAAACACTTTTTGCACTTGTGATAGTGTTGAAAAACCACTTTTCGCACTTATGTTAGTGTTGAAAAACCACTTTTCGCACTTGTGTTGGTGCAGGAAACCACTTTTGCACTTGTATTAGTGTGGAAAAACCACTTTTCGCACTTGTGTTAGTGTTGAAAAACCACTTTTCGCACTTGTGTTAGTCTTGAAAAACCACTTTTCGCACCTGTGTTAGTGTTGAAAAACCACTTTTCGCACTTCTGTTGATGCAGGAAACCACTTTTGCACTTGTATTAGTGTGGAAAAACCACTTTTCGCACTTGTGTTAGTGTTGAAAAACCACTTTTTGCACTTGTGTTAGTGTTGAAAAACCACTTTTCGCACTTGTGTTGGTGCAGGAAACCACTTTTGCACTTGTATTAGTGTGGAAAAAACACTTTTTGCACATGTGATAGTGTTGAAAAACCACTTTTCGCACTTGTGTTAGTGTTGAAAAATCAATTTTCGCACTTGTGTTGGTGCAGGAAACCACTTTTGCACTTGTATTTGTGTGGAAAAACCACTTTTCGCACTTGTGTTAGTGTTGAAAAACCACTTTTCGCATTTGTGTTAGTGTTGAAAAACCACTTTTCGCACTTGTGTTGGTGCAGGAAACCACTTTTGCACTTGTATTAGTGTGGAAAAAACACTTTTTGCACTTGTGATAGTGTTGAAAAACCACTTTTCGCACTTGTGTTAGTGTTGAAAAACCACTTTTCGCACATGTGTTGGGGCAGGAAACCACTTTTGCACTTGTATTAGTGTGGAAAAACCACTTTTCGCACTTGTGTTAGTGTTGAAAAACCACTTTTCGCACTTGTGTTAGTGTTGAAAAACCACTTTTCGCAGTTGTGTTGGTGCAGGAAACCACTTTTGCACTTGTATTAGTGTGGAAAAAGCACTTTTCGCACTTGTGTTAGTGTTGAAAAACCACTTTTCGCACTTGTGATAGTGTTGAAAAACCACTTTTCGCAGTTGTGTTGGTGCAGGAAACCACTTTTGCACTTGTATTAGTGTGGAAAAACCACTTTTCGCACTTGTGTTAGTGTTGAAAAACCACTTTTCGCACTTGTGTTAGTGTTGAAAAACCACTTTTCGCACTTGCGTTGGTGCAGGAAACCACTTTTGCACTTGTATTAGTGTGGAAAAACCACTTTTCGCACTTGTGTTAGTGTGGAAAAAACACTTTTTGCACTTGTGATAGTGTTGAAAAACTACTTTTCGCACTTGTGTTAGTGTTGAAAAACCACTTTTCGCACTTGTGTTAGTGTTGAAAAACCACTTTTCGCACTTGTGTTGGTGAAGGAAACCACTTTTGCACTTGTATTAGTGTGGAAAAAACACTTTTCGCACTTGTGTTAGTGTTGAAAAACAACTTTTCGCACTTGTGTTAGTGTTGAAAAACCACTTTTTGCACTTGTGTTAGTGTTGAAAAACCACTTTTCGCACTTGTGTTGGTGCAGGAAACCACTTTTGCACTTGTATTAGTGTGGAAAAAACACTTTTTGCACTTGTGATAGTGTTGAAAAACCACTTTTCGCACTTGTGTTAGTGTTGAAAATTCACTTTTCGCACTTGTGTTGGTGCAGGAAACCACTTTTGCACTTGTATTAGTGTGGAAAAAACACTTTTTGCACTTGTGTTAGTGTTGAAAAACCACTTTTCGCAGTTGTGTTGGTGCAGGAAACCACTTTTGCACTTGTATTAGTGTGGAAAAACCACTTTTCGCACTTGTGTTAGTGTTGAAAAACCACTTTTCGCACTTGTGTTAGTGTTGAAAAACCACTTTTCGCACTTGCGTTGGTGCAGGAAACCACTTTTGCACTTGTATTAGTGTTGAAAAACCACTTTTCGCACTTGTGTTAGTGTTGAAAAACCACTTTTCGCACTTGTGTTGGTGAAGGAAACCACTTTTGCACTTGTATTAGTGTGGAAAAAACACTTTTCGCACTTGTGTTAGTGTTGAAAAACAACTTTTCGCACTTGTGTTAGTGTTGAAAAACCACTTTTCGCACATGTGTTGGGGCAGGAAACCACTTTTGTACTTGTATTAGTGTGGAAAAACCACTTTTCGCACTTGTGTTAGTGTTGAAAAACCACTTTTGACACTTGTGTTAGTGTTGAAAAACCACTTGTCGCACTTGTTTTGGTGCAGGAAACCACTTTTGCACTTGTATTAGTGTGGAAAAAACACTTTTTGCACTTGTGATAGTGTTGAAAAACCACTTTTCGCACTTGTGTTAGTGTTGAAAACCACTTTTCGCACTTGTGTTGGTGCAGGAAACCACTTTTGCACTTGTATTAGTGTGGAAAAACCACTTTTCGCACTTGTGTTAGTGTTGAAAAACCACTTTTCGCACTTGTGTTAGTGTTGAAAAACCACTTTTCGCACTTGTGTTAGTGTTGAAAAACCACTTTTCGCACTTGTGTTGGTGCAGGAAACCACTTTTGCACTTGTATTAGTGTGGAAAAAACACTTTTTGCACTTGTGATAGTGTTGAAAAACCACTTTTCGCACTTGTGTTAGTGTTGAAAAACCACTTTTCGCACATGTGTTGGGGCAGGAAACCACTTTTGCACTTGTATTAGTGTGGAAAAGCCACTTTTCACACTTGTGTTAGTGTTGAAAAACCACTTTTCGCACTTGTGTTAGTGTTGAAAAACCACTTTTCGCAGTTGTGTTGGTGCAGGAAACCACTTTTGCACTTGTATTAGTGTGGAAAACCACTTTTCGCACTTGTGTTAGTGTTGAAAAACCACTTTTCGCACTTGTGTTAGTGTTGAAAAACCACTTTTCGCACTTGCGTTGGTGCAGGAAACCACTTTTGCACTTGTATTAGTGTTGAAAAACCACTTTTCGCACTTGTGTTAGTGTTGAAAAACCACTTTTCGCACTTGTGTTGGTGAAGGAAACCACTTTTGCACTTGTATTAGTGTGGAAAAAACACTTTTCGCACTTGTGTTAGTGTTGAAAAACAAGTTTTCGCACTTGTGTTAGTGTTGAAAAACCATTTTTCACACTTGTGTTGGTGCAGGAAACCACTTTTGCACTTGTATTAGTGTGGAAAAACCACTTTTCACACTTGTGTTAGTGTTGTGGAAAAACCACTTTTCACACTTGTGTTAGTGTTGAAAAACCACTTTTCGCACTTGTGTTAGTGTTGAAAAACAAGTTTTCGCACTTGTGTTAGTGTTGAAAAACCATTTTTCACACTTGTGTTGGTGCAGGAAACCACTTTTGCACTTGTATTAGTGTGGAAAAAACACTTTTCGCACTTGTGTTAGTGTTGAAAAACAAGTTTTCGCACTTGTGTTAGTGTTGAAAAACCATTTTTCACACTTGTGTTGGTGCAGGAAACCACTTTTGCACTTGTATTAGTGTGGAAAAACCACTTTTCACACTTGTGTTAGTGTTGAAAAACCACTTTTCGCACTTGTGTTAGTGTTGAAAAACCACTTTTCGCACTTGTGTTAGTCTTGAAAAACCACTTTTCGCACCTGTGTTAGTGTTGAAAAACCACTTTTCGCACTTCTGTTGATGCAGGAAACCACTTTTGCACTTGTATTAGTGTGGAAAAACCACTTTTCGCACTTGTGTTAGTGTTGAAAAACCACTTTTTGCACTTGTGTTAGTGTTGAAAAACCACTTTTCGCACTTGTGTTGGTGCAGGAAACCACTTTTGCACTTGTATTAGTGTGGAAAAAACACTTTTTGCACATGTGATAGTGTTGAAAAACCACTTTTCGCACTTGTGTTAGTGTTGAAAAATCAATTTTCGCACTTGTGTTGGTGCAGGAAACCACTTTTGCACTTGTATTAGTGTGGAAAAACCACTTTTCGCACTTGTGTTAGTGTTGAAAAACCACTTTTCGCATTTGTGTTAGTGTTGAAAAACCACTTTTCGCACTTGTGTTGGTGCAGGAAACCACTTTTGCACTTGTATTAGTGTGGAAAAAACACTTTTTGCACTTGTGATAGTGTTGAAAAACCACTTTTCGCACTTGTGTTAGTGTTGAAAAACCACTTTTCGCACATGTGTTGGGGCAGGAAACCACTTTTGCACTTGTATTAGTGTGGAAAAACCACTTTTCGCACTTGTGTTAGTGTTGAAAAAACACTTTTCGCACTTGTGTTAGTGTTGAAAAACCACTTTTCGCAGTTGTGTTGGTGCAGGAAACCACTTTTGCACTTGTATTAGTGTGGAAAAAGCACTTTTCGCACTTGTGTTAGTGTTGAAAAACCACTTTTCGCACTTGTGATAGTGTTGAAAAACCACTTTTCGCAGTTGTGTTGGTGCAGGAAACCACTTTTGCACTTGTATTAGTGTGGAAAAACCACTTTTCGCACTTGTGTTAGTGTTGAAAAACCACTTTTCGCACTTGTGTTAGTGTTGAAAAACCACTTTTCGCACTTGCGTTGGTGCAGGAAACCACTTTTGCACTTGTATTAGTGTGGAAAAACCACTTTTCGCACTTGTGTTAGTGTGGAAAAAACACTTTTTGCACTTGTGATAGTGTTGAAAAACCACTTTTCGCACTTGTGTTAGTGTTGAAAAACCACTTTTCGCACTTGTGTTAGTGTTGAAAAACCACTTTTCGCACTTGTGTTGGTGAAGGAAACCACTTTTGCACTTGTATTAGTGTGGAAAAAACACTTTTCGCACTTGTGTTAGTGTTGAAAAACAACTTTTCGCACTTGTGTTAGTGTTGAAAAACCACTTTTTGCACTTGTGTTAGTGTTGAAAAACCACTTTTCGCACTTGTGTTGGTGCAGGAAACCACTTTTGCACTTGTATTAGTGTGGAAAAAACACTTTTTGCACTTGTGATAGTGTTGAAAAACCACTTTTCGCACTTGTGTTAGTGTTGAAAATTCACTTTTCGCACTTGTGTTGGTGCAGGAAACCACTTTTGCACTTGTATTAGTGTGGAAAAAACACTTTTTGCACTTGTGTTAGTGTTGAAAAACCACTTTTCGCAGTTGTGTTGGTGCAGGAAACCACTTTTGCACTTGTATTAGTGTGGAAAAACCACTTTTCGCACTTGTGTTAGTGTTGAAAAACCACTTTTCGCACTTGTGTTAGTGTTGAAAAACCACTTTTCGCACTTGCGTTGGTGCAGGAAACCACTTTTGCACTTGTATTAGTGTTGAAAAACCACTTTTCGCACTTGTGTTAGTGTTGAAAAACCACTTTTCGCACTTGTGTTGGTGAAGGAAACCACTTTTGCACTTGTATTAGTGTGGAAAAAACACTTTTCGCACTTGTGTTAGTGTTGAAAAACAACTTTTCGCACTTGTGTTAGTGTTGAAAAACCACTTTTCGCACATGTGTTGGGGCAGGAAACCACTTTTGTACTTGTATTAGTGTGGAAAAACCACTTTTCGCACTTGTGTTAGTGTTGAAAAACCACTTTTCACACTTGTGTTAGTGTTGAAAAACCACTTGTCGCACTTGTTTTGGTGCAGGAAACCACTTTTGCACTTGTATTAGTGTGGAAAAAACACTTTTTGCACTTGTGATAGTGTTGAAAAACCACTTTTCGCACTTGTGTTAGTGTTGAAAACCACTTTTCGCACTTGTGTTGGTGCAGGAAACCACTTTTGCACTTGTATTAGTGTGGAAAAACCACTTTTCGCACTTGTGTTAGTGTTGAAAAACCACTTTTCGCACTTGTGTTAGTGTTGAAAAACCACTTTTCGCACTTGTGTTGGTGCAGGAAACCACTTTTGCACTTGTATTAGTGTGACAAAAACACTTTTTTCACTTGTGATAGTGTTGAAAAACCACTTTTCGCACTTGTGTTAGTGTTGAAAAACCACTTTTCGCACATGTGTTGGGGCAGGAAACCACTTTTGCACTTGTATTAGTGTGGAAAAACCACTTTTCGCACTTGTGTTCGTGTTGAAAAACCACTTTTTGCACTTGTGTTAGTGTTGAAAAACCACTTTTCGCACTTGTGTTGGTGCAGGAAACCACTTTTGCACTTGTATTAGTGTGGAAAAAACACTTTTCGCACTTGTGTTAGTGTTGAAAAACCACTTTTTGCACTTGTTTTGGTGCAGGAAACCACTTTTGCGCTTGTATTAGTGTGGAAAAATCACTTTTCGCATTTGTGTTAGTGTTGAAAAACCACTTTTTGCACTTGTGTTAGTGTTGAAAAACCACTTTTCGCACTTGGGTTAGTGTTGAAAAACCACTTTTTGCACTTGTGTTGGTGCAGGAAACCACTTTTGCACTTGTATTAGTGTGGAAAAAACACTTTTCGCACTTGTGTTAGTGTTGAAAAACCACTTTTCGCACTTGTGTTGGTGCAGGAAACCACTTTTGCACTTGTATTAGTGTGGAAAAACCACTTTTCGCACTTGTGTTAGTGTTGAAAAACCACTTTTCGCACTTCTGTTAGTGTTGAAAAACCACTTTTCGCACTTGTGTTAGTGTTGAAAAACCACTTTTCGCACTTGTGTTGGTACAGGAAACCACTTTTGCACTTGTATTAGTGTGGAAAAACCACTTTTCGCACTTGTGTTAGTGTTGAAAAACCACTTTTCGCACTTGTGTTAGTGTTGAAAAACCACTTTTCGCACTTGTGTTAGTGTTGAAAAACCACTTTTCGCACTTGTGTTGGTGAAGGAAACCACTTTTGCACTTGTATTAGTGTGGAAAAAACACTTTTCGCACTTGTGTTAGTGTTGAAAAACAACTTTTCGCACTTGTGTTAGTGTTGAAAAACCATTTTTCACACTTGTGTTGGTGCAGGAAACCACTTTTGCACTTGTATTAGTGTGGAAAAAACACTTTTTGCACTTGTGATAGTGTTGAAAAACCACTTTTCGCACTTGTGTTAGTGTTGAAAAACCACTTGTCGCACTTGTGTTGGTGCAGGAAACCACTTTTGCACTTGTATTAGTGTGGAAAAAACACTTTTTGCACTTGTGATAGTGTTGAAAAACCACTTTTCGCACTTGTGTTAGTGTTGAAAAACCACTTTTCGCACTTGTGTTGGTGCAGGAAACCACTTTTGCACTTGTATTAGTGTGGAAAAACCACTTTTCGCACTTGTGTTAGTGTTGAAAAACCACTTTTCGCACTTGTGTTAGTGTTGAAAAACCACTTTTTGCACTTGTGTTGGTGCAGGAAACCACTTTTGCACTTGTATTAGTGTGGAAAAAACACTTTTTGCACTTGTGATAGTGTTGAAAAACCACTTTTCGCACTTGTGTTAGTGTTGAAAAACCACTTTTCGCACATGTGTTGGGGCAGGAAACCACTTTTGCACTTGTATTAGTGTGGAAAAACCACTTTTCACACTTGTGTTAGTGTTGAAAAACCACTTTTCGCACTTGTGTTAGTGTTGAAAAACCACTTTTCGCAGTTGTGTTGGTGCAGGAAACCACTTTTGCACTTGTATTAGTGTGGAAAAACCACTTTTCGCACTTGTGTTAGTGTTGAAAAACCACTTTTCGCACTTGTGTTAGTGTTGAAAAACCACTTTTCGCACTTGCGTTGGTGCAGGAAACCACTTTTGCACTTGTATTAGTGTTGAAAAACCACTTTTCGCACTTGTGTTAGTGTTGAAAAACCACTTTTCGCACTTGTGTTGGTGAAGGAAACCACTTTTGCACTTGTATTAGTGTAGAAAAAACACTTTTGCACTTGTATTAGTGTGGAAAAAACACTTTTTGCACTTGTGATAGTGTTGAAAAACCACTTTTCGCACTTGTGTTAGTGTTGAAAAACCACTTTTCGCACATGTGTTGGGGCAGGAAACCACTTTTGTACTTGTATTAGTGTGGAAAAACCACTTTTCGCACTTGTGTTAGTGTTGAAAAACCACTTTTCGCACTTGTGTTAGTGTTGAAAAACCACTTGTCGCACTTGTGTTGGTGCAGGAAACCACTTTTGCACTTGTATTAGTGTGGAAAAAACACTTTTTGCACTTGTGATAGTGTTGAAAAACCACTTTTCGCACTTGTGTTAGTGTTGAAAAACCACTTTTCGCACTTGTGTTGGTGCAGGAAACCACTTTTGCACTTGTATTAGTGTGGAAAAACCACTTTTCGCACTTGTGTTAGTGTTGAAAAACCACTTTTCGCACTTGTGTTAGTGTTGAAAAACCACTTTTCGCACTTGTGTTGGTGCAGGAAACCACTTTTGCACTTGTATTAGTGTGACAAAAACACTTTTTGCACTTGTGATAGTGTTGAAAAACCACTTTTCGCACTTGTGTTAGTGTTGAAAAACCACTTTTCGCACATGTGTTGGGGCAGGAAACCACTTTTGCACTTGTATTAGTGTGGAAAACCACTTTTCGCACTTGTGTTCGTGTTGAAAAACCACTTTTTGCACTTGTGTTAGTGTTGAAAAACCACTTTTCGCACTTGTGTTGGTGCAGGAAACCACTTTTGCACTTGTATTAGTGTGGAAAAAACACTTTTCGCACTAGTGTTAGTGTTGAAAAACCACTTTTTGCACTTGTTTTGGTGCAGGAAACCACTTTTGCGCTTGTATTAGTGTGGAAAAACCACTTTTCGCACTTGTGTTAGTGTTGAAAAACCACTTTTTGCACTTGTGTTAGTGTTGAAAAACCACTTTTCGCACTTGTGTTAGTGTTGAAAAACCACTTTTTGCACTTGTGTTGGTGCAGGAAACCACTTTTGCACTTGTATTAGTGTGGAAAAAACACTTTTCGCACTTGTGTTAGTGTTGAAAAACCACTTTTCGCACTTGTGTTGGTGCAGGAAACCACTTTTGCACTTGTATTAGTGTGGAAAAACCACTTTTTGCACTTGTGTTAGTGTTGAAAAAACACTTTTCGCACTTCTGTTAGTGTTGAAAAACCACTTTTCGCACTTGTGTTAGTGTTGAAAAACCACTTTTCGCACTTGTGTTGGTGCAGGAAACCACTTTTGCACTTGTATTAGTGTGGAAAAACCACTTTTCGCACTTGTGTTAGTGTTGAAAAACCACTTTTCGCACTTGTGTTAGTGTTGAAAAATCACTTTTCGCACTTGTGTTAGTGTTGAAAAACCACTTTTCGCACTTGTGTTGGTGAAGGAAACCACTTTTGCACTTGTATTAGTGTGGAAAAAACACTTTTCGCACTTGTGTTAGTGTTGAAAAACAACTTTTCGCACTTGTGTTAGTGTTGAAAAACCATTTTTCACACTTGTGTTGGTGCAGGAAACCACTTTTGCACTTGTATTAGTGTGGAAAAAACACTTTTTGCACTTGTGATAGTGTTGAAAAACCACTTTTCGCACTTGTGTTAGTGTTGAAAAACCACTTGTCGCACTTGTGTTGGTGCAGGAAACCACTTTTGCACTTGTATTAGTGTGGAAAAAACACTTTTTGCACTTGTGATAGTGTTGAAAAACCACTTTTCGCACTTGTGTTAGTGTTGAAAAACCACTTTTCGCACTTGTGTTGGTGCAGGAAACCACTTTTGCACTTGTATTAGTGTGGAAAAACCACTTTTCGCACTTGTGTTAGTGTTGAAAAACCACTTTTCGCACTTGTGTTAGTGTTGAAAAACCACTTTTTGCACTTGTGTTGGTGCAGGAAACCACTTTTGCACTTGTATTAGTGTGGAAAAAACACTTTTTGCACTTGTGATAGTGTTGAAAAACCACTTTTCGCACTTGTGTTAGTGTTGAAAAACCACTTTTCGCACATGTGTTGGGGCAGGAAACCACTTTTGCACTTGTATTAGTGTGGAAAAACCACTTTTCACACTTGTGTTAGTGTTGAAAAACCACTTTTCGCACTTGTGTTAGTGTTGAAAAACCACTTTTCGCAGTTGTGTTGGTGCAGGAAACCACTTTTGCACTTGTATTAGTGTGGAAAAACCACTTTTCGCACTTGTGTTAGTGTTGAAAAACCACTTTTCACACTTGTGTTAGTGTTGAAAAACCACTTTTCGCACTTGTGTTGGTGCAGGAAACCACTTTTGCACTTGTATTAGTGTGGAAAAACCACTTTTCGCACTTGTGTTAGTGTTGAAAAACCACTTTTCGCACTTGTGTTAGTGTTGAAAAACCACTTTTCGCACTTATGTTGGTGCAGGAAACCACTTTTGCACTTGTATTAGTGTGGAAAAAACACTTTTTGCACTTGTGATAGTGTTGAAAAACCACTTTTCGCACTTGTGTTAGTGTTGAAAAACCACATTTCGCACTTGTGTTAGTGTTGAAAAACCACTTTTCGCACTTGTGTTGGTGCAGGAAACCACTTTTGCACTTGTATTAGTGTGGAAAAAACACTTTTTGCACTTGTGATAGTGTTGAAAAACCACTTTTCGCACTTGTGTTAGTGTTGAAAAACCACTTTTCGCACTTGTGTTGGTGCAGAAAACCACTTTTGCACTTGTATTAGTGTGGAAAAACCACTTTTCACACTTGTGTTAGTGTTGAAAAACCACATTTCGCACTTGTGTTAGTCTTGAAAAACCACTTTTCGCACCTGTGTTAGTGTTGAAAAACCACTTTTTGCACTTGTGTTGGTGCAGGAAACCACTTTTGCACTTGCATTAGTGTGGAAAAAACACTTTTCGCACTTGTGTTAGTGTTGAAAAACCACTTTTTGCACTTGTGTTAGTGTTGAAAAACCACTTTTCGCACTTGTGTTGGTGCAGGAAACCACTTTTGCACTTGTATTAGTGTGGAAAAAACACTTTTTGCACTTGTGATAGTGTTGAAAAACCACTTTTCGCACTTGTGTTAGTGTTGAAAAATCACTTTTCGCACTTGTGTTGGTGCAGGAAACCACTTTTGCACTTGTATTAGTGTGGAAAAACCACATTTCGCACTTGTGTTAGTGTTGAAAAACCACTTTTCGCACTTGTGTTAGTGTTGAAAAACCACTTTTCGCACTTGTGTTGGTGCAGGAAACCACTTTTGCACTTGTATTAGTGTGGAAAAAACACTTTTTGCACTTGTGATAGTGTTGAAAAACCACTTTTCGCACTTGTGTTAGTGTTGAAAAACCACTTTTCGCACATGTGTTGGGGGCAGGAAACCACTTTTGCACTTGTATTAGTGTGGAAAAACCACTTTTCGCGCTTGTGTTAGTGTTGAAAAACCACTTTTCGCACTTGTGTTAGTGTTGAAAAACCACTTTTCGCAGTTGTGTTGGTGCAGGAAACCACTTTTGCACTTGTATTAGTGTGGAAAAACCACTTTTCGCACTTGTGTTAGTGTTGAAAAACCACTTTTCGCACTTGTGTTAGTGTTGAAAAACCACTTTTCGCACTTGTGTTGGTGCAGGAAACCACTTTTGCACTTGTATTAGTGTGGAAAAAACACTTTTTGCACTTGTGATAGTGTTGAAAAACCACTTTTCGCACTTGTGTTAGTGTTGAAAAACCACTTTTCGCAGTTGTGTTGGTGCAGGAAACCACTTTTGCACTTGTATTAGTGTGGAAAAACCACTTTTCGCACTTGTGTTAGTGTTGAAAAACCACTTTTCGCACTTGTGTTAGTGTTGAAAAAACACTTTTCGCACTTGTGTTGGTGCAGGAAACCACTTTTGCACTTGTATTAGTGTGGAAAAACCACTTTTCGCACTTGTGTTATTGTTGAAAAACCACTTTTCGCACTTGTGTTAGTGTTGAAAAACCAATTTTCGCACTTGTGTTGGTGCAGGAAACCACTTTTGCACTTGTATTAGTGTGGAAAAAACACTTTTTGCACTTGTGATAGTGTTGAAAAACCACTTTTCGCACTTGTGTTAGTGTTGAAAAACCACTTTTCGCACTTGTGTTAGTGTTGAAAAACCACTTTTCGCACTTGTGTTGGTGAAGGAAACCACTTTTGCACTTGTATTAGTGTGGAAAAAACACTTTTCGCACTTGTGTTAGTGTTGAAAAACCATTTTTCACACTTGTGTTGGTGCAGGAAACCACTTTTGCACTTGTATTAGTGTGGAAAAAACACTTTTTGCACTTGTGATAGTGTTGAAAAACCACTTTTCGCACTTGTGTTAGTGTTGAAAAACCACTTTTCGCACATGTGTTGGTGCAGGAAACCACTTTTGTACTTGTATTAGCGTGGAAAAACCACTTTTCGCACTTGTGTTAGTGTTGAAAAACCACTTTTCGCACTTGTGTTAGTGTTGAAAAACCACTTGTCGCACTTGTGTTGGTGCAGGAAACCACTTTTGCACTTGTATTAGTGTGGAAAAAACACTTTTTGCACTTGTGATAGTGTTGAAAAACCACTTTTCGCACTTGTGTTAGTGTTGAAAAACCACTTTTCGCACTTGTGTTTGTGCAGGAAACCACTTTTGCACTTGTATTAGTGTGGAAAAACCACTTTTCGCGCTTGTGTTAGTGTTGAAAAACCACTTTTCGCACTTGTGTTAGTGTTGAAAAACCACTTTTCGCACTTGTGTTGGTGCAGGAAACCACTTTTGCACTTGTATTAGTGTGGAAAAAACACTTTTCGCACTTGTGTTAGTGTTGAAAAACCACTTTTCGCACTTGTGTTAGTGTTGAAAAACCACTTTTCGCACTTGTGTTGGTGCAGGAAACCACTTTTGCACTTGTATTAGTGTGGAAAAACCACTTTTCGCACTTGTGTTAGTGTTGAAAAACCACTTTTCGCACTTGTGTTAGTGTTGAAAAAACACTTTTCGCACTTGTGTTGGTGCAGGAAACCACTTTTGCTCTTGTATTAGTGTGGAAAAACCACTTTTCGCACTTGTGTTAGTGTTGATAAACCACTTTTCGCACTTGTGTTAGTGTTGAAAAACCACTTTTCGTACTTGAGTTGGTGCAGGAAACCACTTTTGCACTTGTATTAGTGTGGAAAAAACACTTTTTGCACTTGTGATAGTGTTGAAAAACCACTTTTCGCACTTGTGTTGGTGCAGGAAATCACTTTTGCACTTGTATTAGTGTGGAAAAACCACTTTTCGCACTTGTGTTAGTGTTGAAAAACCACTTTTCGCACTTGTGTTAGTGTTGAAAAACCACTTTTCGCACTTGTGTTGGTGCAGGAAACCACTTTTGCACTTGTATTAGTGTGGAAAAACCACTTTTCGCACTTGTGTTAGTGTTGAAAAACCACTTTTCGCACTTGTATTAGTGCTGAAAAACCACTTTTCGCACTTGTGTTGGTGCAGGAAACCACTTTTGCACTTGTATTAGTGTGGAAAAAACACTTTTTGCACTTGTGATAGTGTTGAAAAACGACTTTTCGCACTTGTGTTAGTGTTGAAAAACCACTTTTCGCACATGTGTTGGGGGCAGGAAACCACTTTTGCACTTGTATTAGTGTGGAAAAACCACTTTTCGCACTTGTGTTAGTGTTGAAAAACCACTTTTCGCACTTGTGTTAGTGTTGAAAAACCACTTGTCGCACTTGTGTTGGTGCAGGAAACCACTTTTGCACTTGTATTAGTGTGGAAAAACCACTTTTCACACTTGTGTTAGTGTTGAAAAACCACTTTTCGCACTTATGTTAGTGTTGAAAAACCACTTTTCGCACTTGTGTTAGTGTTGAAAAACCACTTTTCGCACTTGTATTAGTGTGGAAAAACCACTTTTCGCACTTGTGTTAGTGTTGAAAAACCACTTTTCGCACTTGTGTTAGTGTTGAAAAACAACTTTTCGCACTTGTGTTAGTGTTGAAAAACCATTTTTCACACTTGTGTTGGTGCAGGAAACCACTTTTGCACTTGTATTAGTGTGGAAAAAACACTTTTTGCACTTGTGATAGTGTTGAAAAACCACTTTTCGCACTTGTGTTAGTGTTGAAAAACCACTTGTCGCACTTGTGTTGGTGCAGGAAACCACTTTTGCACTTGTATTAGTGTGGAAAAAACACTTTTTGCACTTGTGATAGTGTTGAAAAACCACTTTTCGCACTTGTGTTAGTGTTGAAAAACCACTTTTCGCACTTGTGTTGGTGCAGGAAACCACTTTTGCACTTGTATTAGTGTGGAAAAACCACTTTTCGCACTTGTGTTAGTGTTGAAAAACCACTTTTCGCACTTGTGTTAGTGTTGAAAAACCACTTTTTGCACTTGTGTTGGTGCAGGAAACCACTTTTGCACTTGTATTAGTGTGGAAAAAACACTTTTTGCACTTGTGATAGTGTTGAAAAACCACTTTTCGCACTTGTGTTAGTGTTGAAAAAACACTTTTCGCACATGTGTTGGGGCAGGAAACCACTTTTGCACTTGTATTAGTGTGGAAAAACCACTTTTCACACTTGTGTTAGTGTTGAAAAACCACTTTTCGCACTTGTGTTAGTGTTGAAAAACCACTTTTCGCAGTTGTGTTGGTGCAGGAAACCACTTTTGCACTTGTATTAGTGTGGAAAAACCACTTTTCGCACTTGTGTTAGTGTTGAAAAACCACTTTTCGCACTTGTGTTAGTGTTGAAAAACCACTTTTCGCACTTGCGTTGGTGCAGGAAACCACTTTTGCACTTGTATTAGTGTTGAAAAACCACTTTTCGCACTTGTGTTAGTGTTGAAAAACCACTTTTCGCACTTGTGTTGGTGAAGGAAACCACTTTTGCACTTGTATTAGTGTAGAAAAAACACTTTTCGCACTTGTGTTAGTGTTGAAAAACAACTTTTCGCACTTGTGTTAGTGTTGAAAAACCACTTTTCGCACATGTGTTGGGGCAGGAAACCACTTTTGCACTTGTATTAGTGTGGAAAAACCACTTTTCGCACTTGTGTTCGTGTTGAAAAACCACTTTTTGCACTTGTGTTAGTGTTGAAAAACCACTTTTCGCACTTGTGTTGGTGCAGGAAACCACTTTTGCACTTGTATTAGTGTGGAAAAAACACTTTTCGCACTAGTGTTAGTGTTGAAAAACCACTTTTTGCACTTGTTTTGTTGCAGGAAACCACTTTTGCGCTTGTATTAGTGTGGAAAAACCACTTTTCGCACTTGTGTTAGTGTTGAAAAACCACTTTTTGCACTTGTGTTAGTGTTGAAAAACCACTTTTCGCACTTGTGTTAGTGTTGAAAAACCACTTTTTGCACTTGTGTTGGTGCAGGAAACCACTTTTGCACTTGTATTAGTGTGGAAAAAACACTTTTCGCACTTGTGTTAGTGTTGAAAAACCACTTTTCGCACTTGTGTTGGTGCAGGAAACCACTTTTGCACTTGTATTAGTGTGGAAAAACCACTTTTTGCACTTGTGTTAGTGTTGAAAAAACACTTTTCGCACTTCTGTTAGTGTTGAAAAACCACTTTTCGCACTTGTGTTAGTGTTGAAAAACCACTTTTCGCACTTGTGTTGGTGCAGGAAACCACTTTTGCACTTGTATTAGTGTGGAAAAACCACTTTTCGCACTTGTGTTAGTGTTGAAAAACCACTTTTCGCACTTGTGTTAGTGTTGAAAAACCACTTTTCGCACTTGTGTTAGTGTTGAAAAACCACTTTTCGCACTTGTGTTGGTGAAGGAAACCACTTTTGCACTTGTATTAGTGTGGAAAAAACACTTTTTGCACTTGTGATAGTGTTGAAAAACCACTTTTCGCACTTGTGTTAGTGTTGAAAAACCACTTGTCGCACTTGTGTTGGTGCAGGAAACCACTTTTGCACTTGTATTAGTGTGGAAAAAACACTTTTTGCACTTGTGATAGTGTTGAAAAACCACTTTTCGCACTTGTGTTAGTGTTGAAAAACCACTTTTCGCACTTGTGTTGGTGCAGGAAACCACTTTTGCACTTGTATTAGTGTGGAAAAACCACTTTTCGCACTTGTGTTAGTGTTGAAAAACCACTTTTCGCACTTGTGTTAGTGTTGAAAAACCACTTTTTGCACTTGTGTTGGTGCAGGAAACCACTTTTGCACTTGTATTAGTGTGGAAAAAACACTTTTTGCACTTGTGATAGTGTTGAAAAACCACTTTTCGCACTTGTGTTAGTGTTGAAAAACCACTTTTCGCACATGTGTTGGGGCAGGAAACCACTTTTGCACTTGTATTAGTGTGGAAAAACCACTTTTCACACTTGTGTTAGTGTTGAAAAACCACTTTTCGCACTTGTGTTAGTGTTGAAAAACCACTTTTCGCAGTTGTGTTGGTGCAGGAAACCACTTTTGCACTTGTATTAGTGTGGAAAAACCACTTTTCGCACTTGTGTTAGTGTTGAAAAACCACTTTTCACACTTGTGTTAGTGTTGAAAAACCACTTTTCGCACTTGTGTTGGTGCAGGAAACCACTTTTGCACTTGTATTAGTGTGGAAAAACCACTTTTCGCACTTGTGTTAGTGTTGAAAAACCACTTTTCGCACTTGTGTTAGTGTTGAAAAACCACTTTTCGCACTTATGTTGGTGCAGGAAACCACTTTTGCACTTGTATTAGTGTGGAAAAAACACTTTTTGCACTTGTGATAGTGTTGAAAAACCACTTTTCGCACTTGTGTTAGTGTTGAAAAACCACATTTCGCACTTGTGTTAGTGTTGAAAAACCACTTTTCGCACTTGTGTTGGTGCAGGAAACCACTTTTGCACTTGTATTAGTGTGGAAAAAACACTTTTTGCACTTGTGATAGTGTTGAAAAACCACTTTTCGCACTTGTGTTAGTGTTGAAAAACCACTTTTCGCACTTGTGTTGGTGCAGAAAACCACTTTTGCACTTGTATTAGTGTGGAAAAACCACTTTTCACACTTGTGTTAGTGTTGAAAAACCACATTTCGCACTTGTGTTAGTCTTGAAAAACCACTTTTCGCACCTGTGTTAGTGTTGAAAAACCACTTTTCGCACTTGTGTTGGTGCAGGAAACCACTTTTGCACTTGCATTAGTGTGGAAAAAACACTTTTCGCACTTGTGTTAGTGTTGAAAAACCACTTTTTGCACTTGTGTTAGTGTTGAAAAACCACTTTTCGCACTTGTGTTGGTGCAGGAAACCACTTTTGCACTTGTATTAGTGTGGAAAAAACACTTTTTGCACTTGTGATAGTGGTGAAAAACCACTTTTCGCACTTGTGTTAGTGTTGAAAAATCACTTTTCGCACTTGTGTTGGTGCAGGAAACCACTTTTGCACTTGTATTAGTGTGGAAAAACCACATTTCGCACTTGTGTTAGTGTTGAAAAACCACTTTTCGCACTTGTGTTAGTGTTGAAAAACCACTTTTCGCACTTGTGTTGGTGCAGGAAACCACTTTTGCACTTGTATTAGTGTGGAAAAAACACTTTTTGCACTTGTGATAGTGTTGAAAAACCACTTTTCGCACTTGTGTTAGTGTTGAAAAACCACTTTTCGCACATGTGTTGGGGGCAGGAAACCACTTTTGCACTTGTATTAGTGTGGAAAAACCACTTTTCGCGCTTGTGTTAGTGTTGAAAAACCACTTTTCGCACTTTTGTTTGTGTTGAAAAACCACTTTTCGCAGTTGTGTTGGTGCAGGAAACCACTTTTGCACTTGTATTAGTGTGGAAAAACCACTTTTTGCACTTGTGTTAGTGTTGAAAAACCACTTTTCGCACTTGTGTTAGTGTTGAAAAACCACTTTTCGCACTTGTGTTGGTGCAGGAAACCACTTTTGCACTTGTATTAGTGTGGAAAAAACACTTTTTGCACTTGTGATAGTGTTGAAAAACCACTTTTCGCACTTGTGTTAGTGTTGAAAAACCACTTTTCGCAGTTGTGTTGGTGCAGGAAACCACTTTTGCACTTGTATTAGTGTGGAAAAACCACTTTTCGCACTTGTGTTAGTGTTGAAAAACCACTTTTCGCACTTGTGTTAGTGTTGAAAAAACACTTTTCGCACTTGTGTTGGTGCAGGAAACCACTTTTGCACTTGTATTAGTGTGGAAAAACCACTTTTCGCACTTGTGTTATTGTTGAAAAACCACTTTTCGCACTTGTGTTAGTGTTGAAAAACCAATTTTCGCACTTGTGTTGGTGCAGGAAACCACTTTTGCACTTGTATTAGTGTGGAAAAAACACTTTTTGCACTTGTGATAGTGTTGAAAAACCACTTTTCGCACTTGTGTTAGTGTTGAAAAACCACTTTTCGCACTTGTGTTAGTGTTGAAAAACCACTTTTCGCACTTGTGTTGGTGAAGGAAACCACTTTTGCACTTGTATTAGTGTGGAAAAAACACTTTTCGCACTTGTGTTAGTGTTGAAAAACCATTTTTCACACTTGTGTTGGTGCAGGAAACCACTTTTGCACTTGTATTAGTGTGGAAAAAACACTTTTTGCACTTGTGATAGTGTTGAAAAACCACTTTTCGCACTTGTGTTAGTGTTGAAAAACCACTTTTCGCACATGTGTTGGGGCAGGAAACCACTTTTGTACTTGTATTAGCGTGGAAAAACCACTTTTCGCACTTGTGTTAGTGTTGAAAAACCACTTTTCGCACTTGTGTTAGTGTTGAAAAACCACTTGTCGCACTTGTGTTGGTGCAGGAAACCACTTTTGCACTTGTATTAGTGTGGAAAAAACACTTTTTGCACTTGTGATAGTGTTGAAAAACCACTTTTCGCACTTGTGTTAGTGTTGAAAAACCACTTTTCGCACTTGTGTTTGTGCAGGAAACCACTTTTGCACTTGTATTAGTGTGGAAAAACCACTTTTCGCGCTTGTGTTAGTGTTGAAAAACCACTTTTCGCACTTGTGTTAGTGTTGAAAAACCACTTTTCGCACTTGTGTTGGTGCAGGAAACCACTTTTGCACTTGTATTAGTGTGGAAAAAACACTTTTCGCACTTGTGTTAGTGTTGAAAAACCACTTTTCGCACTTGTGTTAGTGTTGAAAAACCACTTTTCGCACTTGTGTTGGTGCAGGAAACCACTTTTGCACTTGTATTAGTGTGGAAAAACCACTTTTCGCACTTGTGTTAGTGTTGAAAAACCACTTTTCGCACTTGTGTTAGTGTTGAAAAAACACTTTTCGCACTTGTGTTGGTGCAGGAAACCACTTTTGCTCTTGTATTAGTGTGGAAAAACCACTTTTCGCACTTGTGTTAGTGTTGATAAACCACTTTTCGCACTTGTGTTAGTGTTGAAAAACCACTTTTCGTACTTGAGTTGGTGCAGGAAACCACTTTTGCACTTGTATTAGTGTGGAAAAAACACTTTTTGCACTTGTGATAGTGTTGAAAAACCACTTTTCGCACTTGTGTTGGTGCAGGAAATCACTTTTGCACTTGTATTAGTGTGGAAAAACCACTTTTTGCACTTGTGTTAGTGTTGAAAAACCACTTTTCGCACTTGTGTTAGTGTTGAAAAACCACTTTTCGCACTTGTGTTGGTGCAGGAAACCACTTTTGCACTTGTATTAGTGTGGAAAAACCACTTTTCGCACTTGTGTTAGTGTTGAAAAACCACTTTTCGCACTTGTATTAGTGCTGAAAAACCACTTTTCGCACTTGTGTTGGTGCAGGAAACCACTTTTGCACTTGTATTAGTGTGGAAAAAACACTTTTTGCACTTGTGATAGTGTTGAAAAACGACTTTTCGCACTTGTGTTAGTGTTGAAAAACCACTTTTCGCACATGTGTTGGGGGCAGGAAACCACTTTTGCACTTGTATTAGTGTGGAAAAACCACTTTTCGCACTTGTGTTAGTGTTGAAAAACCACTTTTCGCACTTGTGTTAGTGTTGAAAAACCACTTGTCGCACTTGTGTTGGTGCAGGAAACCACTTTTGCACTTGTGTTGGTGAAGGAAACCACTTTTGCACTTGTATTAGTGTGGAAAAACCACTTTTCGCACTTGTGTTAGTGTTGAAAAACCACTTTTCGCACTTGTGTTAGTGTTGAAAAACCACTTTTTGCACTTGTGTTGGTGCAGGAAACCACTTTTGCACTTGTATTAGTGTGGAAAAAACACTTTTTGCACTTGTGATAGTGTTGAAAAACCACTTTTCGCACTTGTGTTAGTGTTGAAAAACCACTTTTCGCACATGTGTTGGGGCAGGAAACCACTTTTGCACTTGTATTAGTGTGGAAAAACCACTTTTCACACTTGTGTTAGTGTTGAAAAACCACTTTTCGCACTTGTGTTAGTGTTGAAAAACCACTTTTCGCAGTTGTGTTGGTGCAGGAAACCACTTTTGCACTTGTATTAGTGTGGAAAAACCACTTTTCGCACTTGTGTTAGTGTTGAAAAACCACTTTTCACACTTGTGTTAGTGTTGAAAAACCACTTTTCGCACTTGTGTTGGTGCAGGAAACCACTTTTGCACTTGTATTAGTGTGGAAAAACCACTTTTCGCACTTGTGTTAGTGTTGAAAAACCACTTTTCGCACTTGTGTTAGTGTTGAAAAACCACTTTTCGCACTTATGTTGGTGCAGGAAACCACTTTTGCACTTGTATTAGTGTGGAAAAAACACTTTTTGCACTTGTGATAGTGTTGAAAAACCACTTTTCGCACTTGTGTTAGTGTTGAAAAACCACATTTCGCACTTGTGTTAGTGTTGAAAAACCACTTTTCGCACTTGTGTTGGTGCAGGAAACCACTTTTGCACTTGTATTAGTGTGGAAAAAACACTTTTTGCACTTGTGATAGTGTTGAAAAACCACTTTTCGCACTTGTGTTAGTGTTGAAAAACCACTTTTCGCACTTGTGTTGGTGCAGAAAACCACTTTTGCACTTGTATTAGTGTGGAAAAACCACTTTTCACACTTGTGTTAGTGTTGAAAAACCACATTTCGCACTTGTGTTAGTCTTGAAAAACCACTTTTCGCACCTGTGTTAGTGTTGAAAAACCACTTTTCGCACTTGTGTTGGTGCAGGAAACCACTTTTGCACTTGCATTAGTGTGGAAAAAACACTTTTCGCACTTGTGTTAGTGTTGAAAAACCACTTTTTGCACTTGTGTTAGTGTTGAAAAACCACTTTTCGCACTTGTGTTGGTGCAGGAAACCACTTTTGCACTTGTATTAGTGTGGAAAAAACACTTTTTGCACTTGTGATAGTGGTGAAAAACCACTTTTCGCACTTGTGTTAGTGTTGAAAAATCACTTTTCGCACTTGTGTTGGTGCAGGAAACCACTTTTGCACTTGTATTAGTGTGGAAAAACCACATTTCGCACTTGTGTTAGTGTTGAAAAACCACTTTTCGCACTTGTGTTAGTGTTGAAAAACCACTTTTCGCACTTGTGTTGGTGCAGGAAACCACTTTTGCACTTGTATTAGTGTGGAAAAAACACTTTTTGCACTTGTGATAGTGTTGAAAAACCACTTTTCGCACTTGTGTTAGTGTTGAAAAACCACTTTTCGCACATGTGTTGGGGGCAGGAAACCACTTTTGCACTTGTATTAGTGTGGAAAAACCACTTTTCGCGCTTGTGTTAGTGTTGAAAAACCACTTTTCGCACTTTTGTTTGTGTTGAAAAACCACTTTTCGCAGTTGTGTTGGTGCAGGAAACCACTTTTGCACTTGTATTAGTGTGGAAAAACCACTTTTTGCACTTGTGTTAGTGTTGAAAAACCACTTTTCGCACTTGTGTTAGTGTTGAAAAACCACTTTTCGCACTTGTGTTGGTGCAGGAAACCACTTTTGCACTTGTATTAGTGTGGAAAAAACACTTTTTGCACTTGTGATAGTGTTGAAAAACCACTTTTCGCACTTGTGTTAGTGTTGAAAAACCACTTTTCGCAGTTGTGTTGGTGCAGGAAACCACTTTTGCACTTGTATTAGTGTGGAAAAACCACTTTTCGCACTTGTGTTAGTGTTGAAAAACCACTTTTCGCACTTGTGTTAGTGTTGAAAAAACACTTTTCGCACTTGTGTTGGTGCAGGAAACCACTTTTGCACTTGTATTAGTGTGGAAAAACCACTTTTCGCACTTGTGTTATTGTTGAAAAACCACTTTTCGCACTTGTGTTAGTGTTGAAAAACCAATTTTCGCACTTGTGTTGGTGCAGGAAACCACTTTTGCACTTGTATTAGTGTGGAAAAAACACTTTTTGCACTTGTGATAGTGTTGAAAAACCACTTTTCGCACTTGTGTTAGTGTTGAAAAACCACTTTTCGCACTTGTGTTAGTGTTGAAAAACCACTTTTCGCACTTGTGTTGGTGAAGGAAACCACTTTTGCACTTGTATTAGTGTGGAAAAAACACTTTTCGCACTTGTGTTAGTGTTGAAAAACCATTTTTCACACTTGTGTTGGTGCAGGAAACCACTTTTGCACTTGTATTAGTGTGGAAAAAACACTTTTTGCACTTGTGATAGTGTTGAAAAACCACTTTTCGCACTTGTGTTAGTGTTGAAAAACCACTTTTCGCACATGTGTTGGGGCAGGAAACCACTTTTGTACTTGTATTAGCGTGGAAAAACCACTTTTCGCACTTGTGTTAGTGTTGAAAAACCACTTTTCGCACTTGTGTTAGTGTTGAAAAACCACTTGTCGCACTTGTGTTGGTGCAGGAAACCACTTTTGCACTTGTATTAGTGTGGAAAAAACACTTTTTGCACTTGTGATAGTGTTGAAAAACCACTTTTCGCACTTGTGTTAGTGTTGAAAAACCACTTTTCGCACTTGTGTTTGTGCAGGAAACCACTTTTGCACTTGTATTAGTGTGGAAAAACCACTTTTCGCGCTTGTGTTAGTGTTGAAAAACCACTTTTCGCACTTGTGTTAGTGTTGAAAAACCACTTTTCGCACTTGTGTTGGTGCAGGAAACCACTTTTGCACTTGTATTAGTGTGGAAAAAACACTTTTCGCACTTGTGTTAGTGTTGAAAAACCACTTTTCGCACTTGTGTTAGTGTTGAAAAACCACTTTTCGCACTTGTGTTGGTGCAGGAAACCACTTTTGCACTTGTATTAGTGTGGAAAAACCACTTTTCGCACTTGTGTTAGTGTTGAAAAACCACTTTTCGCACTTGTGTTAGTGTTGAAAAAACACTTTTCGCACTTGTGTTGGTGCAGGAAACCACTTTTGCTCTTGTATTAGTGTGGAAAAACCACTTTTCGCACTTGTGTTAGTGTTGATAAACCACTTTTCGCACTTGTGTTAGTGTTGAAAAACCACTTTTCGTACTTGAGTTGGTGCAGGAAACCACTTTTGCACTTGTATTAGTGTGGAAAAAACACTTTTTGCACTTGTGATAGTGTTGAAAAACCACTTTTCGCACTTGTGTTGGTGCAGGAAATCACTTTTGCACTTGTATTAGTGTGGAAAAACCACTTTTCGCACTTGTGTTAGTGTTGAAAAACCACTTTTCGCACTTGTGTTAGTGTTGAAAAACCACTTTTCGCACTTGTGTTGGTGCAGGAAACCACTTTTGCACTTGTATTAGTGTGGAAAAACCACTTTTCGCACTTGTGTTAGTGTTGAAAAACCACTTTTCGCACTTGTATTAGTGCTGAAAAACCACTTTTCGCACTTGTGTTGGTGCAGGAAACCACTTTTGCACTTGTATTAGTGTGGAAAAAACACTTTTTGCACTTGTGATAGTGTTGAAAAACGACTTTTCGCACTTGTGTTAGTGTTGAAAAACCACTTTTCGCACATGTGTTGGGGGCAGGAAACCACTTTTGCACTTGTATTAGTGTGGAAAAACCACTTTTCGCACTTGTGTTAGTGTTGAAAAACCACTTTTCGCACTTGTGTTAGTGTTGAAAAACCACTTGTCGCACTTGTGTTGGTGCAGGAAACCACTTTTGCACTTGTATTAGTGTGGAAAAACCACTTTTCACACTTGTGTTAGTGTTGAAAAACCACTTTTCGCACTTATGTTAGTGTTGAAAAACCACTTTTCGCACTTGTGTTAGTGTTGAAAAACCACTTTTCGCACTTGTGTTGGTGCAGGAAACCACTTTTGCACTTGTATTAGTGTGGAAAAAACACTTTTTGCACTTGTGATAGTGTTGAAAAACCACTTTTTGCACTTGTGTTAGTGTTGAAAAACCACTTTTCGCACTTGTGTTGGTGCAGTAAACCACTTTTGCACTTGTATTAGTGTGGAAAAACCACTTTTCGCACTTGTGTTAGTGTTGAAAAACAACTTTTTGCACTTGTGTTAGTGTTGAAAAACCACTTTTCGCACTTGTGTTAGTGTTGTAAAACCACTTTTTGCACTTGTGTTGGTGCAGGAAACCACTTTTGCACTTGTATTAGTGTGGAAAAACCACTTTTCGCACTTGTGTTAGTGTTGAAAAACCACTTTTCGCACTTGTGTTAGTGTTGAAAAACCACTTTTCGCACTTGTGTTGGTGCAGGAAACCACTTTTACACTTGTATTAGTGTGGAAAAACCACTTTTCGCACTTGTGATAGTGTTGAAAAACCACATTTCGCACTTGTATTAGTGTTGAAAAACCACTTTTCGCACTTGTGTTGGTGCAGGAAACCACTTTTGCACTTGTATTAGTTTGGAAAAAACACCTTTTGCACTTGTGATAGTGTTGAAAAACCACTTTTCGCACTTGTGTTAGTGTTGAAAAACCACTTTTCGCACTTGTGTTGGTGCAGGAAACCACTTTTGCACTTGTATTAGTGTGGAAAAAACACTTTTGGCACTTGTGATAGTGTTGAAAAACCACTTTTCGCACTTGTGTTAGTGTTGAAAACCACTTTTCGCACTTGTGTTGGTGCAGGAAACCACTTTTGCACTTGTATTAGTGTGGAAAAAACACTTTTTGCACTTGTGATAGTGTTGAAAAACCACTTTTCGCACTTGTGTTAGTGTTGAAAAACCACTTTTCGCACTTGTGTTGGTGCAGGAAACCACTTTTGCACTTGTATTAGTGTGGAAAAACCACTTTTCGCACTTGTGTTAGTGTTGAAAAACCACTTTTCACACTTGTGTTAGTGTTGAAAAACCACTTTTTGCACTTGTGTTGGTGCAGGAAACCACTTTTGCACTTGTATTAGTGTGGAAAAAACACTTTTTGCACCTGTGATAGTGTTGAAAAACCACTTTTCGCACTTGTGTTAGTGTTGAAAAACCACTTTTCGCACATGTGTTGGGGCAGGAAACCACTTTTGCACTTGTATTAGCGTGGAAAAACCACTTTTCGCACTTGTGTTAGTGTTGAAAAACCACTTTTCGCACTTGTGTTAGTGTTGAAAAACCACTTGTCGCACTTGTGTTGGTGCAGGAAACCACTTTTGCACTTGTATTAGTGTGGAAAAAACACTTTTTGCACTTGTGATAGTGTTGAAAAACCACTTTTCGCACTTGTGTTAGTGTTGAAAAACCACTTTTCGCACTTGTGTTTGTGCAGGAAACCACTTTTGCACTTGTATTAGTGTGGAAAAACCACTTTTCGCGCTTGTGTTAGTGTTGAAAAACCACTTTTCGCACTTGTGTTAGTGTTGAAAAACCACTTTTCGCACTTGTGTTGGTGCAGGAAACCACTTTTGCACTTGTATTAGTGTGGAAAAAACACTTTTCGCACTTGTGTTAGTGTTGAAAAACCACTTTTCGCACTTGTGTTAGTGTTGAAAAACCACTTTTCGCACTTGTGTTGGTGCAGGAAACCACTTTTGCACTTGTATTAGTGTGGAAAAACCACTTTTCGCACTTGTGTTAGTGTTGAAAAACCACTTTTCGCACTTGTGTTAGTGTTGAAAAAACACTTTTCGCACTTGTGTTGGTGCAGGAAACCACTTTTGCTCTTGTATTAGTGTGGAAAAACCACTTTTCGCACTTGTGTTAGTGTTGATAAACCACTTTTCGCACTTGTGTTAGTGTTGAAAAACCACTTTTCGTACTTGAGTTGGTGCAGGAAACCACTTTTGCACTTGTATTAGTGTGGAAAAAACACTTTTTGCACTTGTGATAGTGTTGAAAAACCACTTTTCGCACTTGTGTTGGTGCAGGAAATCACTTTTGCACTTGTATTAGTGTGGAAAAACCACTTTTCGCACTTGTGTTAGTGTTGAAAAACCACTTTTCGCACTTGTGTTAGTGTTGAAAAACCACTTTTCGCACTTGTGTTGGTGCAGGAAACCACTTTTGCACTTGTATTAGTGTGGAAAAACCACTTTTCGCACTTGTGTTAGTGTTGAAAAACCACTTTTCGCACTTGTATTAGTGCTGAAAAACCACTTTTCGCACTTGTGTTGGTGCAGGAAACCACTTTTGCACTTGTATTAGTGTGGAAAAAACACTTTTTGCACTTGTGATAGTGTTGAAAAACGACTTTTCGCACTTGTGTTAGTGTTGAAAAACCACTTTTCGCACATGTGTTGGGGGCAGGAAACCACTTTTGCACTTGTATTAGTGTGGAAAAACCACTTTTCGCACTTGTGTTAGTGTTGAAAAACCACTTTTCGCACTTGTGTTAGTGTTGAAAAACCACTTGTCGCACTTGTGTTGGTGCAGGAAACCACTTTTGCACTTGTATTAGTGTGGAAAAACCACTTTTCACACTTGTGTTAGTGTTGAAAAACCACTTTTCGCACTTATGTTAGTGTTGAAAAACCACTTTTCGCACTTGTGTTAGTGTTGAAAAACCACTTTTCGCACTTGTGTTGGTGCAGGAAACCACTTTTGCACTTGTATTAGTGTGGAAAAAACACTTTTTGCACTTGTGATAGTGTTGAAAAACCACTTTTTGCACTTGTGTTAGTGTTGAAAAACCACTTTTCGCACTTGTGTTGGTGCAGTAAACCACTTTTGCACTTGTATTAGTGTGGAAAAACCACTTTTCGCACTTGTGTTAGTGTTGAAAAACAACTTTTTGCACTTGTGTTAGTGTTGAAAAACCACTTTTCGCACTTGTGTTAGTGTTGTAAAACCACTTTTTGCACTTGTGTTGGTGCAGGAAACCACTTTTGCACTTGTATTAGTGTGGAAAAACCACTTTTCGCACTTGTGTTAGTGTTGAAAAACCACTTTTCGCACTTGTGTTAGTGTTGAAAAACCACTTTTCGCACTTGTGTTGGTGCAGGAAACCACTTTTACACTTGTATTAGTGTGGAAAAACCACTTTTCGCACTTGTGATAGTGTTGAAAAACCACATTTCGCACTTGTATTAGTGTTGAAAAACCACTTTTCGCACTTGTGTTGGTGCAGGAAACCACTTTTGCACTTGTATTAGTTTGGAAAAAACACCTTTTGCACTTGTGATAGTGTTGAAAAACCACTTTTCGCACTTGTGTTAGTGTTGAAAAACCACTTTTCGCACTTGTGTTGGTGCAGGAAACCACTTTTGCACTTGTATTAGTGTGGAAAAAACACTTTTGGCACTTGTGATAGTGTTGAAAAACCACTTTTCGCACTTGTGTTAGTGTTGAAAACCACTTTTCGCACTTGTGTTGGTGCAGGAAACCACTTTTGCACTTGTATTAGTGTGGAAAAAACACTTTTTGCACTTGTGATAGTGTTGAAAAACCACTTTTCGCACTTGTGTTAGTGTTGAAAAACCACTTTTCGCACTTGTGTTGGTGCAGGAAACCACTTTTGCACTTGTATTAGTGTGGAAAAACCACTTTTTGCACTTGTGTTAGTGTTGAAAAACCACTTTTCACACTTGTGTTAGTGTTGAAAAACCACTTTTTGCACTTGTGTTGGTGCAGGAAACCACTTTTGCACTTGTATTAGTGTGGAAAAAACACTTTTTGCACCTGTGATAGTGTTGAAAAACCACTTTTCGCACTTGTGTTAGTGTTGAAAAACCACTTTTCGCACATGTGTTGGGGCAGGAAACCACTTTTGCACTTGTATTAGTGTGGAAAAACCACTTTTCGCACTTGTGTTAGTGTTGAAAAACCACTTTTCGCACTTGTGTTAGTGTTGAAAAACCACTTTTCGCAGTTGTGTTGGTGCAGGAAACCACTTTTGCACTTGTATTAGTGTGGAAAAACCACTTTCGCACTTGTGTTAGTGTTGAAAAACCACTTTTCGCACTTGTGTTAGTGTTGAAAAACCACTTTTCGCACTTGTGTTGGTGCAGGAAACCACTTTTGCACTTGTATTAGTGTGGAAAAACCACTTTTCGCACTTGTGTTAGTGTTGAAAAACCACTTTTCGCACTTGTGTTAGTGTTGAAAAACCACTTTTCGCACTTGTGTTGGTGCAGGAAACCACTTTTGCACTTGTATTAGTGTGGAAAAAACACTTTTTGCACTTCTGATAGTGTTGAAAAACCACTTTTCGCACTTGTGTTAGTGTTGAAAAACCACTTTTCGCACTTGTGTTAGTGTTGAAAAACCACTTTTCGCACTTGTGTTGGTGCAGGAAACCACTTTTGCACTTGTATTAGTGTGGAAAAAACACTTTTTGCACTTGTGATAGTGTTGAAAAACCACTTTTCGCACTTGTGTTAGTGTTGAAAAACCACTTTTCGCACTTGTGTTGGTGCAGGAAACCACTTTTGCACTTGTATTAGTGTGGAAAAACCACTTTTCGCACTTGTGTTAGTGTTGAAAAACCACTTTTCGCACTTGTGTTAGTCTTGAAAAACCACTTTTCGCACCTGTGTTAGTGTTGAAAAACCACTTTTCGCACTTGTGTTGGTGCAGGAAACCACTTTTGCACTTGTATTAGTGTGGAAAAACCACTTTTCGCACTTGTGTTAGTGTTGAAAAACCACTTTTGCACTTGTGTTAGTGTTGAAAAACCACTTTTCGCACTTGTGTTGGTGCAGGAAACCACTTTTGCACTTGTATTAGTGTGGAAAAACCACTTTTCGCACTTGTGTTAGTGTTGAAAAACCACTTTTCGCACTTGTGTTAGTGTTGAAAAACCACTTTTCGCACTTGTGTTGGTGCAGGAAACCACTTTTGCACTTGTATTAGTGTGGAAAAAACACTTTTTGCACTTGTGATAGTGTTGAAAAACCACTTTTCGCACTTGTGTTAGTGTTGAAAAACCACTTTTCGCACTTGTGTTAGTGTTGAAAAACCACTTTTCGCACTTGTGTTGGTGCAGGAAACCACTTTTGCACTTGTATTAGTGTGGAAAAAACACTTTTTGCACTTGTGATAGTGTTGAAAAACCACTTTTCGCACTTGTGTTAGTGTTGAAAAACCACATTTCGCACTTGTGTTGGTGCAGGAAACCACTTTTGCACTTGTATTAGTGTGGAAAAACCACTTTTCGCACTTGTGTTAGTGTTGAAAAACCACTTTTCGCACTTGTGTTAGTCTTGAAAAACCACTTTTTGCACCTGTGTTAGTGTTGAAAAACCACTTTTCGCACTTCTGTTGGTGCAGGAAACCACTTTTGCACTTGTATTAGTGTGGAAAAACCACTTTTCGCACTTGTGTTAGTGTTGAAAAACCACTTTTTGCACTTGTGTTAGTGTTGAAAAACCACTTTTCGCACTTGTGTTGGTGCAGGAAACCACTTTTGCACTTGTATTAGTGTGGAAAAAACACTTTTTGCACTTGTGATAGTGTTGAAAAACCACTTTTCGCACTTGTGTTAGTGTTGAAAAATCAATTTTCGCACTTGTGTTGGTGCAGGAAACCACTTTTGCACTTGTATTAGTGTGGAAAAACCACTTTTCGCACTTGTGTTAGTGTTGAAAAACCACTTTTCGCATTTGTGTTAGTGTTGAAAAACCACTTTTCGCACTTGTGTTGGTGCAGGAAACCACTTTTGCACTTGTATTAGTGTGGAAAAAACACTTTTTGCACTTGTGATAGTGTTGAAAAACCACTTTTCGCACTTGTGTTAGTGTTGAAAAACCACTTTTCGCACATGTGTTGGGGCAGGAAACCACTTTTGCACTTGTATTAGTGTGGAAAAACCACTTTTCGCACTTGTGTTAGTGTTGAAAAACCACTTTTCGCACTTGTGTTAGTGTTGAAAAACCACTTTTCGCAGTTGTGTTGGTGCAGGAAACCACTTTTGCACTTGTATTAGTGTGGAAAAACCACTTTTCGCACTTGTGTTAGTGTTGAAAAACCACTTTTCGCACTTGTGTTGGTGCAGGAAACCACTTTTGCACTTGTATTAGTGTGGAAAAAACACTTTTTGCACTAGTGATAGTGTTGAAAAACCACTTTTCGCAGTTGTGTTGGTGCAGGAAACCACTTTTGCACTTGTATTAGTGTGGAAAAACCACTTTTCGCACTTGTGTTAGTGTTGAAAAACCACTTTTCGCACTTGTGTTAGTGTTGAAAAACCACTTTTCGCACTTGCGTTGGTGCAGGAAACCACTTTTGCACTTGTATTAGTGTGGAAAAACCACTTTTCGCACTTGTGTTAGTGTTGAAAAACCACTTTTCGCACTTGTGTTAGTGTTGAAAAACCACTTTTCGCACTTGTGTTGGTGCAGGAAACCACTTTTGCACTTGTATTAGTGTGGAAAAAACACTTTTTGCACTTGTGATAGTGTTGAAAAACCACTTTTCGCACTTGTGTTAGTGTTGAAAAACCACTTTTCGCACTTGTGTTAGTGTTGAAAAACCACTTTTCGCACTTGTGTTGGTGAAGGAAACCACTTTTGCACTTGTATTAGTGTGGAAAAAACACTTTTCGCACTTGTGTTAGTGTTGAAAAACAACTTTTCGCACTTGTGTTAGTGTTGAAAAACCACTTTTTGCACTTGTGTTAGTGTTGAAAAACCACTTTTCGCACTTGTGTTGGTGCAGGAAACCACTTTTGCACTTGTATTAGTGTGGAAAAAACACTTTTTGCACTTGTGATAGTGTTGAAAAACCACTTTTCGCACTTGTGTTAGTGTTGAAAATTCACTTTTCGCACTTGTGTTGGTGCAGGAAACCACTTTTGCACTTGTATTAGTGTGGAAAAAACACTTTTTGCACTTGTGTTAGTGTTGAAAAACCACTTTTCGCAGTTGTGTTGGTGCAGGAAACCACTTTTGCACTTGTATTAGTGTGGAAAAACCACTTTTCGCACTTGTGTTAGTGTTGAAAAACCACTTTTCGCACTTGTGTTAGTGTTGAAAAACCACTTTTCGCACTTGCGTTGGTGCAGGAAACCACTTTTGCACTTGTATTAGTGTTGAAAAACCACTTTTCGCACTTGTGTTAGTGTTGAAAAACCACTTTTCGCACTTGTGTTGGTGAAGGAAACCACTTTTGCACTTGTATTAGTGTGGAAAAAACACTTTTCGCACTTGTGTTAGTGTTGAAAAACAACTTTTCGCACTTGTGTTAGTGTTGAAAAACCATTTTTCACACTTGTGTTGGTGCAGGAAACCACTTTTGCACTTGTATTAGTGTGGAAAAAACACTTTTTGCACTTGTGATAGTGTTGAAAAACCACTTTTCGCACTTGTGTTAGTGTTGAAAAACCACTTTTCGCACATGTGTTGGGGCAGGAAACCACTTTTGTACTTGTATTAGTGTGGAAAAACCACTTTTCGCACTTGTGTTAGTGTTGAAAAACCACTTTTCGCACTTGTGTTAGTGTTGAAAAACCACTTGTCGCACTTGTGTTGGTGCAGGAAACCACTTTTGCACTTGTATTAGTGTGGAAAAAACACTTTTTGCACTTGTGATAGTGTTGAAAAACCACTTTTCGCACTTGTGTTAGTGTTGAAAAACCACTTTTCGCACTTGTGTTGGTGCAGGAAACCACTTTTGCACTTGTATTAGTGTGGAAAAACCACTTTTCGCACTTGTGTTAGTGTTGAAAAACCACTTTTCGCACTTGTGTTAGTGTTGAAAAACCACTTTTCGCACTTGTGTTGGTGCAGGAAACCACTTTTGCACTTGTATTAGTGTGACAAAAACACTTTTTGCACTTGTGATAGTGTTGAAAAACCACTTTTCGCACTTGTGTTAGTGTTGAAAAACCACTTTTCGCACATGTGTTGGGGCAGGAAACCACTTTTGCACTTGTATTAGTGTGGAAAAACCACTTTTCGCACTTGTGTTCGTGTTGAAAAACCACTTTTTGCACTTGTGTTAGTGTTGAAAACCACTTTTCGCACTTGTGTTGGTGCAGGAAACCACTTTTGCACTTGTATTAGTGTGAAAAAACACTTTTCGCACTTGTGTTAGTGTTGAGAAAACCACTTTTTGCACTTGTTTTGGTGCAGGAAACCACTTTTGCGCTTGTATTAATGTGGAAAAACCACTTTTCGCACTTGTGTTAGTGTTGAAAAACCACTTTTTGCACTTGTGTTAGTGTTGAAAAACCACTTTTCGCACTTGTGTTAGTGTTGAAAAACCACTTTTTGCACTTGTGTTGGTGCAGGAAACCACTTTTGCACTTGTATTAGTGTGGAAAAAACACTTTTCGCACTTGTGTTAGTGTTGAAAAACCACTTTTCGCACTTGTGTTGGTGCAGGAAACCACTTTTGCACTTGTATTAGTGTGGAAAAACCACTTTTCGCACTTGTGTTAGTGTTGAAAAACCACTTTTCGCACTTCTGTTAGTGTTGAAAAACCACTTTTCGCACTTGTGTTAGTGTTGAAAAACCACTTTTCGCACTTGTGTTGGTGCAGGAAACCACTTTTCGCACTTGTGTTAGTGTTGAAAAACCACTTTTCGCACTTGTGTTGGTGAAGGAAACCACTTTTGCACTTGTATTAGTGTGGAAAAAACACTTTTCGCACTTGTGTTAGTGTTGAAAAACAACTTTTCGCACTTGTGTTAGTGTTGAAAAACCATTTTTCACACTTGTGTTGGTGCAGGAAACCACTTTTGCACTTGTATTAGTGTGGAAAAAACCACTTTTCGCACTTGTGTTAGTGTTGAAAAACCACTTTTCGCACTTGTGTTAGTGTTGAAAAACCACTTTTCGCACTTGTGTTAGTGTTGAAAAACCACTTTTCGCACTTGTGTTGGTGAAGGAAACCACTTTTGCACTTGTATTAGTGTGGAAAAAACACTTTTCGCACTTGTGTTAGTGTTGAAAAACAACTTTTCGCACTTGTGTTAGTGTTGAAAAACCATTTTTCACACTTGTGTTGGTGCAGGAAACCACTTTTGCACTTGTATTAGTGTGGAAAAAACACTTTTTGCACTTGTGATAGTGTTGAAAAACCACTTTTCGCACTTGTGTTAGTGTTGAAAAACCACTTGTCGCACTTGTGTTGGTGCAGGAAACCACTTTTGCACTTGTATTAGTGTGGAAAAAACACTTTTTGCACTTGTGATAGTGTTGAAAAACCACTTTTCGCACTTGTGTTAGTGTTGAAAAACCACTTTTCGCACTTGTGTTGGTGCAGGAAACCACTTTTGCACTTGTATTAGTGTGGAAAAACCACTTTTCGCACTTGTGTTAGTGTTGAAAAACCACTTTTCGCACTTGTGTTAGTGTTGAAAAACCACTTTTTGCACTTGTGTTGGTGCAGGAAACCACTTTTGCACTTGTATTAGTGTGGAAAAAACACTTTTTGCACTTGTGATAGTGTTGAAAAACCACTTTTCGCACTTGTGTTAGTGTTGAAAAACCACTTTTCGCACATGTGTTGGGGCAGGAAACCACTTTTGCACTTGTATTAGTGTGGAAAAACCACTTTTCACACTTGTGTTAGTGTTGAAAAACCACTTTTCGCACTTGTGTTAGTGTTGAAAAACCACTTTTCGCAGTTGTGTTTGTGCAGGAAACCACTTTTGCACTTGTATTAGTGTGGAAAAACCACTTTTCGCACTTGTGTTAGTGTTGAAAAACCACATTTCGCACTTGTGTTAGTGTTGAAAAACCACTTTTCGCACTTGTGTTGGTGCAGGAAACCACTTTTGCACTTGTATTAGTGTGGAAAAAACACTTTTTGCACTTGTGATAGTGTTGAAAAACCACTTTTCGCACTTGTGTTAGTGTTGAAAAACCACTTTTCGCACTTGTGTTGGTGCAGGAAACCACTTTTGCACTTGTATTAGTGTGGAAAAACCACTTTTCGCACTTGTGTTAGTGTTGAAAAACCACTTTTCACACTTGTGTTAGTGTTGAAAAACCACTTTTCGCACTTGTGTTGGTGCAGGAAACCACTTTTGCACTTGTATTAGTGTGGAAAAACCACTTTTCGCACTTGTGTTAGTGTTGAAAAACCACATTTCGCACTTGTGTTAGTGTTGAAAAACCACTTTTCGCACTTGTGTTGGTGCAGGAAACCACTTTTGCACTTGTATTAGTGTGGAAAAAACACTTTTTGCACTTGTGATAGTGTTGAAAAACCACTTTTCGCACTTGTGTTAGTGTTGAAAAACCACTTTTCGCACTTGTGTTGGTGCAGGAAACCACTTTTGCACTTGTATTAGTGTGGAAAAACCACTTTTCGCACTTGTGTTAGTCTTGAAAAACCACTTTTCGCACCTGTGTTAGTGTTGAAAAACCACTTTTCGCACTTGTGTTGGTGCAGGAAACCACTTTTGCACTTGCATTAGTGTGGAAAAAACACTTTTCGCACTTGTGTTAGTGTTGAAAAACCACTTTTTGCACTTGTGTTAGTGTTGAAAAACCACTTTTCGCACTTGTGTTGGTGCAGGAAACCACTTTTGCACTTGTATTAGTGTGGAAAAAACACTTTTTGCACTTGTGATAGTGTTGAAAAACCACTTTTCGCACTTGTGTTAGTGTTGAAAAATCACTTTTCGCACTTGTGTTGGTGCAGGAAACCACTTTTGCACTTGTATTAGTGTGGAAAAACCACATTTCGCACTTGTGTTAGTGTTGAAAAACCACTTTTCGCACTTGTGTTAGTGTTGAAAAACCACTTTTCGCACTTGTGTTGGTGCAGGAAACCACTTTTGCACTTGTATTAGTGTGGAAAAAACACTTTTTGCACTTGTGATAGTGTTGAAAAACCACTTTTCGCACTTGTGTTAGTGTTGAAAAACCACTTTTCGCACATGTGTTGGGGGCAGGAAACCACTTTTGCACTTGTATTAGTGTGGAAAAACCACTTTTCGCGCTTGTGTTAGTGTTGAAAAACCACTTTTCGCACTTGTGTTAGTGTTGAAAAACCACTTTTCGCAGTTGTGTTGGTGCAGGAAACCACTTTTGCACTTGTATTAGTGTTGAAAAACCACTTTTCGCACTTGTGTTAGTGTTGAAAAACCACTTTTCGCACTTGTGTTGGTGCAGGAAACCACTTTTGCACTTGTATTAGTGTGGAAAAAACACTTTTTGCACTTGTGATAGTGTTGAAAAACCACTTTTCGCACTTGTGTTAGTGTTGAAAAACCACTTTTCGCACTTGTGTTAGTGTTGAAAAAACCACTTTTCGCACTTGTGTTGGTGAAGGAAACCACTTTTGCACTTGTATTAGTGTGGAAAAAAACACTTTCCACACTTGTGTTAGTGTTGAAAAACAACTTTTCGCACTTGTGTTAGTGTTGAAAAACCACTTTTTGCACTTGTGTTAGTGTTGAAAAACCACTTTTCGCACTTGTGTTGGTGCAGGAAACCACTTTTGCACTTGTATTAGTGTGGAAAAAACACTTTTTGCACTTTTGATAAGTGTTGAAAAACCACTTTTCGCACTTGTGTTAGTGTTGAAAATTCACTTTTCGCACTTGTGTTGGTGCAGGAAACCACTTTTGCACTTGTATTAGTGTGGAAAAAACACTTTTTGCACTTGTGTTAGTGTTGAAAAACCACTTTTCGCAGTTGTGTTGGTGCAGGAAACCACTTTTGCACTTGTATTAGTGTGGAAAAACCACTTTTCGCACTTGTGTTAGTGTTGAAAAACCACTTTTCGCACTTGTGTTAGTGTTGAAAAACCACTTTTCGCACTTGCGTTGGTGCAGGAAACCACTTTTGCACTTGTATTAGTGTTGAAAAACCACTTTTCGCACTTGTGTTAGTGTTGAAAAACCACTTTTTCGCACTTGTGTTGGTGAAGGAAACCACTTTTGCACTTGTATTAGTGTGGAAAAAACACTTTTCGCACTTGTGTTAGTGTTGAAAAACAACTTTTCGCACTTGTGTTAGTGTTGAAAAACCATTTTTCACACTTGTGTTGGTGCAGGAAACCACTTTTGCACTTGTATTAGTGTGAAAAAACACTTTTTGCACTTGTGATAGTGTTGAAAAACCACTTTTCGCACATGTGTTGGGGCAGGAAACCACTTTTGTACTTGTATTAGTGTGGAAAAACCACTTTTCGCACTTGTGTTAGTGTTGAAAAACCACTTTTCGCACTTGTGTTAGTGTTGAAAAACCACTTGTCGCACTTGTGTTGGTGCAGGAAACCACTTTTGCACTTGTATTAGTGTGGAAAAAACACTTTTTGCACTTGTGATAGTGTTGAAAAACCACTTTTCGCACTTGTGTTAGTGTTGAAAAACCACTTTTCGCACTTGTGTTGGTGCAGGAAACCACTTTTGCACTTGTATTAGTGTGGGAAAAAACCACTTTTCGCACTTGTGTTAGTGTTGAAAAACCACTTTTCGCACTTGTGTTAGTGTTGAAAAACCACTTTTCGCACTTGTGTTGGTGCAGGAAACCACTTTTGCACTTGTATTAGTGTGACAAAAACACTTTTGCACTTGTGATAGTGTTGAAAAACCACTTTTCGCACTTGTGTTAGTGTTGAAAAACCACTTTTTCGCACATGTGTTGGGGCAGGAAACCACTTTTGCACTTGTATTAGTGTGTAAAAACCACTTTTTGCACTTGTGTTCGTGTTGAAAAACCACTTTTTGCACTTGTGTTAGTGTTGAAAAACCACTTTTCGCACTTGTGTTGGTGCAGGAAACCACTTTTGCACTTGTATTAGTGTGGAAAAAACACTTTTCGCACTTGTGTTAGTGTTGAAAAACCACTTTTTGCACTTGTTTTGGTGCAGGAAACCACTTTTGCGCTTGTATTAGTGTGGAAAAAACCACTTTTCGCACTTGTGTTAGTGTTGAAAAACCACTTTTTGCACTTGTGTTAGTGTTGAAAAACCACTTTTCGCACTTGTGTTAGTGTTGAAAAACCACTTTTTGCACTTGTGTTGGTGCAGGAAACCACTTTTGCACTTGTATTAGTGTGGAAAAAACACTTTTCGCACTTGTGTTAGTGTTGAAAAACCACTTTTCGCACTTGTGTTTGGTGCAGGAAACCACTTTTGCACTTGTATTAGTGTGAAAAAACCACTTTTCGCACTTGTGTTAGTGTTGAAAAACCACTTTTCGCACTTCTGTTAGTGTTGAAAAACCACTTTTTCGCACTTGTGTTAGTGTTGAAAAACCACTTTTCGCACTTGTGTTGGTGCAGGAAACCACTTTTGCACTTGTATTAGTGTGGAAAAACCACTTTTCGCACTTGTGTTAGTGTTGAAAAACCACTTTTCGCACTTGTGTTAGTGTTGAAAAACCACTTTTCGCACTTGTGTTAGTGTTGAAAAACCACTTTTCGCACTTGTGTTGGTGAAGGAAACCACTTTTGCACTTGTATTAGTGTGGAAAAAACACTTTTCGCACTTGTGTTAGTGTTGAAAAACAACTTTTCGCACTTGTGTTAGTGTTGAAAAACCATTTTTCACACTTGTGTTGGTGCAGGAAACCACTTTTGCACTTGTATTAGTGTGGAAAAAACACTTTTTGCACTTGTGATAGTGTTGAAAAACCACTTTTCGCACTTGTGTTAGTGTTGAAAAACCACTTGTCGCACTTGTGTTGGTGCAGGAAACCACTTTTGCACTTGTATTAGTGTGGAAAAAACACTTTTTGCACTTGTGATAGTGTTGAAAAACCACTTTTCGCACTTGTGTTAGTGTTGAAAAACCACTTTTCGCACTTGTGTTGGTGCAGGAAACCACTTTTGCACTTGTATTAGTGTGGAAAAACCACTTTTCGCACTTGTGTTAGTGTTGAAAAACCACTTTTCGCACTTGTGTTAGTGTTGAAAAACCACTTTTTGCACTTGTGTTGGTGCAGGAAACCACTTTTGCACTTGTATTAGTGTGGAAAAAACACTTTTTGCACTTGTGATAGTGTTGAAAAACCACTTTTCGCACTTGTGTTAGTGTTGAAAAACCACTTTTCGCACATGTGTTGGGGCAGGAAACCACTTTTGCACTTGTATTAGTGTGGAAAAACCACTTTTCACACTTGTGTTAGTGTTGAAAAACCACTTTTCGCACTTGTGTTAGTGTTGAAAAACCACTTTTCGCAGTTGTGTTGGTGCAGGAAACCACTTTTGCACTTGTATTGGTGTGGAAAAACCACTTTTCGCACTTGTGTTAGTGTTTAAAAACCACTTTTCACACTTGTGTTAGTGTTGAAAAACCACTTTTCGCACTTGTGTTGGTGCAGGAAACCACTTTTGCACTTGTATTAGTGTGGAAAAACCACTTTTCGCACTTGTGTTAGTGTTGAAAAACCACTTTTCGCACTTGTGTTAGTGTTGAAAAACCACTTTTCGCACTTGTGTTGGTGCAGGAAACCACTTTTGCACTTGTATTAGTGTGGAAAAAACACTTTTTGCACTTGTGATAGTGTTGAAAAACCACTTTTCGCACTTGTGTTAGTGTTGAAAAACCACATTTCGCACTTGTGTTAGTGTTGAAAAACCACTTTTCGCACTTGTGTTGGTGCAGGAAACCACTTTTGCACTTGTATTAGTGTGGAAAAAACACTTTTTGCACTTGTGATAGTGTTGAAAAACCACTTTTCGCACTTGTGTTAGTGTTGAAAAACCACTTTTCGCACTTGTGTTGGTGCAGGAAACCACTTTTGCACTTGTATTAGTGTGGAAAAACCACTTTTCGCACTTGTGTTAGTGTTGAAAAACCACTTTTCACACTTGTGTTAGTGTTGAAAAACCACTTTTCGCACTTGTGTTGGTGCAGGAAACCACTTTTGCACTTGTATTAGTGTGGAAAAACCACTTTTCGCACTTGTGTTAGTGTTGAAAAACCACATTTCGCACTTGTGTTAGTGTTGAAAAACCACTTTTCGCACTTGTGTTGGTGCAGGAAACCACTTTTGCACTTGTATTAGTGTGGAAAAAACACTTTTTGCACTTGTGATAGTGTTGAAAAACCACTTTTCGCACTTGTGTTAGTGTTGAAAAACCACTTTTCGCACTTGTGTTGGTGCAGGAAACCACTTTTGCACTTGTATTAGTGTGGAAAAACCACTTTTCGCACTTGTGTTAGTCTTGAAAAACCACTTTTCGCACTTGTGTTAGTCTTGAAAATCCACTTTTCGCACCTGTGTTAGTGTTGAAAAACCACTTTTCGCACTTGTGTTGGTGCAGGAAACCACTTTTGCACTTGCATTAGTGTGGAAAAAACACTTTTCGCACTTGTGTTAGTGTTGAAAAACCACTTTTTGCACTTGTGTTAGTGTTGAAAAACCACTTTTCGCACTTGTGTTGGTGCAGGAAACCACTTTTGCACTTGTATTAGTGTGGAAAAAACACTTTTTGCACTTGTGATAGTGTTGAAAAACCACTTTTCGCACTTGTGTTAGTGTTGAAAAATCACTTTTCGCACTTGTGTTGGTGCAGGAAACCACTTTTGCACTTGTATTAGTGTGGAAAAACCACATTTCGCACTTGTGTTAGTGTTGAAAAACCACTTTTCGCACTTGTGTTAGTGTTGAAAAACCACTTTTCGCACTTGTGTTGGTGCAGGAAACCACTTTTGCACTTGTATTAGTGTGGAAAAAACACTTTTTGCACTTGGGATAGTGTTGAAAAACCACTTTTCGCACTTGTGTTAGTGTTGAAAAACCACTTTTCGCACATGTGTTGGGGGCAGGAAACCACTTTTGCACTTGTATTAGTGTGGAAAAACCACTTTTCGCGCTTGTGTTAGTGTTGAAAAACCACTTTTCGCACTTGTGTTAGTGTTGAAAAACCACTTTTCGCAGTTGTGTTGGTGCAGGAAACCACTTTTGCACTTGTATTAGTGTGGAAAAACCACTTTTCGCACTTGTGTTAGTGTTGAAAAACCACTTTTCGCACTTGTGTTAGTGTTGAAAAACCACTTTTCGCACTTGTGTTGGTGCAGGAAACCACTTTTGCACTTGTATTAGTGTGGAAAAAACACTTTTTGCACTAGTGATAGTGTTGAAAAACCACTTTTCGCACTTGTGTTAGTGTTGAAAAACCACTTTTCGCAGTTGTGTTGGTGCAGGAAACCACTTTTGCACTTGTATTAGTGTGGAAAAACCACTTTTCGCACTTGTGTTAGTGTTGAAAAACCACTTTTCGCACTTGTGTTAGTGTTGAAAAAACACTTTTCGCACTTGTGTTGGTGCAGGAAACCACTTTTGCACTTGTATTAGTGTGGAAAAACCACTTTTCGCACTTGTGTTAGTGTTGAAAAACCACTTTTCGCACTTGTGTTAGTGTTGAAAAACCACTTTTCGCACTTGTGTTGGTGCAGGAAACCACTTTTGCACTTGTATTAGTGTGGAAAAAACACTTTTTGCACTTGTGATAGTGTTGAAAAACCACTTTTCGCACTTGTGTTAGTGTTGAAAAACCACTTTTCGCACTTGTGTTAGTGTTGAAAAACCACTTTTCGCACTTGTGTTGGTGAAGGAAACCACTTTTGCACTTGTATTAGTGTGGAAAAAACACTTTTCGCACTTGTGTTAGTGTTGAAAAACCATTTTTCACACTTGTGTTGGTGCAGGAAACCACTTTTGCACTTGTATTAGTGTGGAAAAAACACTTTTTGCACTTGTGATAGTGTTGAAAAACCACTTTTTGCACTTGTGTTAGTGTTGAAAAACCACTTTTCGCACATGTGTTGGGGCAGGAAACCACTTTTGTACTTGTATTAGCGTGGAAAAACCACTTTTCGCACTTGTGTTAGTGTTGAAAAACCACTTTTCGCACTTGTGTTAGTGTTGAAAAACCACTTGTCGCACTTGTGTTGGTGCAGGAAACCACTTTTGCACTTGTATTAGTGTGGAAAAAACACTTTTTGCACTTGTGATAGTGTTGAAAAACCACTTTTCGCACTTGTGTTAGTGTTGAAAAACCACTTTTCGCACTTGTGTTTGTGCAGGAAACCACTTTTGCACTTGTATTAGTGTGGAAAAACCACTTTTCGCGCTTGTGTTAGTGTTGAAAAACCACTTTTCGCACTTGTGTTAGTGTTGAAAAACCACTTTTCGCACTTGTGTTGGTGCAGGAAACCACTTTTGCACTTGTATTAGTGTGGAAAAAACACTTTTCGCACTTGTGTTAGTGTTGAAAAACCACTTTTCGCACTTGTGTTAGTGTTGAAAAACCACTTTTCGCACTTGTGTTGGTGCAGGAAACCACTTTTGCACTTGTATTAGTGTGGAAAAAACACTTTTTGCACTTGTGATAGTGTTGAAAAACCACTTTTCGCACTTGTGTTAGTGTTGAAAAATCACTTTTCGCACTTGTGTTGGTGCAGGAAACCACTTTTGCACTTGTATTAGTGTGGAAAAACCACATTTCGCACTTGTGTTAGTGTTGAAAAACCACTTTTCGCACTTGTGTTAGTGTTGAAAAACCACTTTTCGCACTTGTGTTGGTGCAGGAAACCACTTTTGCACTTGTATTAGTGTGGAAAAAACACTTTTTGCACTTGTGATAGTGTTGAAAAACCACTTTTCGCACTTGTGTTAGTGTTGAAAAACCACTTTTCGCACATGTGTTGGGGGCAGGAAACCACTTTTGCACTTGTATTAGTGTGGAAAAACCACTTTTCGCGCTTGTGTTAGTGTTGAAAAACCACTTTTCGCACTTGTGTTAGTGTTGAAAAACCACTTTTTGCAGTTGTGTTGGTGCAGGAAACCACTTTTGCACTTGTATTAGTGTGGAAAAACCACTTTTCGCACTTGTGTTAGTGTTGAAAAACCACTTTTCGCACTTGTGTTAGTGTTGAAAAACCACTTTTCGCACTTGTGTTGGTGCAGGAAACCACTTTTGCACTTTATTAGTGTGGAAAAAACACTTTTTGCACTAGTGATAGTGTTGAAAAACCACTTTTCGCACTTGTGTTAGTGTTGAAAAACCACTTTTCGCAGTTGTGTTGGTGCAGGAAACCACTTTTGCACTTGTATTAGTGTGGAAAAACCACTTTTCGCACTTGTGTTAGTGTTGAAAAACCACTTTTCGCACTTGTGTTAGTGTTGAAAAAACACTTTTCGCACTTGTGTTGGTGCAGGAAACCACTTTTGCACTTGTATTAGTGTGGAAAAACCACTTTTCGCACTTGTGTTAGTGTTGAAAAACCACTTTTCGCACTTGTGTTAGTGTTGAAAAACCACTTTTCGCACTTGTGTTGGTGCAGGAAACCACTTTTGCACTTGTATTAGTGTGGAAAAAACACTTTTTGCACTTGTGATAGTGTTGAAAAACCACTTTTCGCACTTGTGTTAGTGTTGAAAAACCACTTTTCGCACTTGTGTTAGTGTTGAAAAACCACTTTTCGCACTTGTGTTGGTGAAGGAAACCACTTTTGCACTTGTATTAGTGTGGAAAAAACACTTTTCGCACTTGTGTTAGTGTTGAAAAACCATTTTTCACACTTGTGTTGGTGCAGGAAACCACTTTTGCACTTGTATTAGTGTGGAAAAAACACTTTTTGCACTTGTGATAGTGTTGAAAAACCACTTTTCGCACTTGTGTTAGTGTTGAAAAACCACTTTTCGCACATGTGTTGGGGCAGGAAACCACTTTTGTACTTGTATTAGCGTGGAAAAACCACTTTTCGCACTTGTGTTAGTGTTGAAAAACCACTTTTCGCACTTGTGTTAGTGTTGAAAAACCACTTGTCGCACTTGTGTTGGTGCAGGAAACCACTTTTGCACTTGTATTAGTGTGGAAAAAACACTTTTTGCACTTGTGATAGTGTTGAAAAACCACTTTTCGCACTTGTGTTAGTGTTGAAAAACCACTTTTCGCACTTGTGTTTGTGCAGGAAACCACTTTTGCACTTGTATTAGTGTGGAAAAACCACTTTTCGCGCTTGTGTTAGTGTTGAAAAACCACTTTTCGCACTTGTGTTAGTGTTGAAAAACCACTTTTCGCACTTGTGTTGGTGCAGGAAACCACTTTTGCACTTGTATTAGTGTGGAAAAAACACTTTTCGCACATGTGTTAGTGTTGAAAAACCACTTTTCGCACTTGTGTTATAGTTGAAAAACCACTTTTCGCACTTGTGTTGGTGCAGGAAACCACTTTTGCACTTGTATTAGTGTGGAAAAACCACTTTTCGCACTTGTGTTAGTGTTGAAAAACCACTTTTCGCACTTGTGTTAGTGTTGAAAAAACACTTTTCGCACTTGTGTTGGTGCAGGAAACCACTTTTGCACTTGTATTAGTGTGGAAAAACCACTTTTCGCACTTGTGTTAGTGTTGATAAACCACTTTTCGCACTTGTGTTAGTGTTGAAAAACCACTTTTCGCACTTGTGTTGGTGCAGGAAACCACTTTTGCACTTGTATTAGTGTGGGAAAAACACTTTTTGCACTTGTGATAGTGTTGAAAAACCACTTTTCGCACTTGTGTTAGTGTTGAAAAACCACTTTTCGCACTTGTGTTAGTGTTGAAAAACCACTTTTCGCACTTGTGTTGGTGAAGGAAACCACTTTTGCACTTGTATTAGTGTGGAAAAAACACTTTTCGCACTTGTGTTAGTGTTGAAAAACCATTTTTCACACTTGTGTTGGTGCAGGAAACCACTTTTGCACTTGTATTAGTGTGGAAAAAACACTTTTTGCACTTGTGATAGTGTTGAAAAACCACTTTTCGCACTTGTGTTAGTGTTGAAAAACCACTTTTCGCACATGTGTTGGGGCAGGAAACCACTTTTGTACTTGTATTAGCGTGGAAAAACCACTTTTCGCACTTGTGTTAGTGTTGAAAAACCACTTTTCGCACTTGTGTTAGTGTTGAAAAACCACTTGTCGCACTTGTGTTGGTGCAGGAAACCACTTTTGCACTTGTATTAGTGTGGAAAAAACACTTTTTGCACTTGTGATAGTGTTGAAAAACCACTTTTCGCACTTGTGTTAGTGTTGAAAAACCACTTTTCGCACTTGTGTTTGTGCAGGAAACCACTTTTGCACTTGTATTAGTGTGGAAAAACCACTTTTCGCGCTTGTGTTAGTGTTGAAAAACCACTTTTCGCACTTGTGTTAGTGTTGAAAAACCACTTTTCGCACTTGTGTTGGTGCAGGAAACCACTTTTGCACTTGTATTAGTGTGGAAAAAACACTTTTCGCACTTGTGTTAGTGTTGAAAAACCACTTTTCGCACTTGTGTTAGTGTTGAAAAACCACTTTTCGCACTTGTGTTGGTGCAGGAAACCACTTTTGCACTTGTATTAGTGTGGAAAAACCACTTTTCGCACTTGTGTTAGTGTTGAAAAACCACTTTTCGCACTTGTATTAGTGTTGAAAAACCACTTTTCGCACTTGTGTTGGTGCAGGAAACCACTTTTGCACTTGTATTAGTTTGGAAAAAACACTTTTTGCACTTGTGATAGTGTTGAAAAACCACTTTTCGCACTTGTGTTAGTGTTGAAAAACCACTTTTCGCACTTGTGTTGGTGCAGGAAACCACTTTTGCACTTGTATTAGTGTGGAAAAAACACTTTTTGCACTTGTGATAGTGTTGAAAAACCACTTTTCGCACTTGTGTTAGTGTTGAAAAACCACTTTTCGCACATGTGTTGGGGGCAGGAAACCACTTTTGCACTTGTATTAGTGTGGAAAAACCACTTTTCGCACTTGTGTTAGTGTTGAAAAACCACTTTTCGCACTTGTGTTGGTGCAGGAAACCACTTTTGCACTTGTATTAGTGTGGAAAAAACACTTTTTGCACTTGTGATAGTGTTGAAAAACCACTTTTCGCACTTGTGTTAGTGTTGAAAAACCACTTTTCGCACTTGTGTTAGTGTTGAAAAACCACTTTTCGCACTTGCGTTGGTGCAGGAAACCACTTTTGCACTTGTATTAGTGTGGAAAAACCACTTTTCGCACTTGTGTTAGTGTTGAAAAACCACTTTTCGCACTTGTGTTAGTGTTGAAAAACCACTTTTCGCACTTGTGTTGGTGCAGGAAACCACTTTTGCACTTGTATTAGTGTGGAAAAAACACTTTTTGCACTTGTGATAGTGTTGAAAAACCACTTTTCGCACTTGTGTTGGTGCAGGAAACCACTTTTGCACTTGTATTAGTGTGGAAAAACCACTTTTCGCACTTGTGTTAGTGTTGAAAAACCACTTTTCGCACTTGTGTTAGTGTTGAAAAACCACTTTTCGCACTTGTGTTAGTGTTGAAAAACCACTTTTCGCACTTGTGTTGGTGAAGGAAACCACTTTTGCACTTGTATTAGTGTGGAAAAAACACTTTTCGCACTTGTGTTAGTGTTGAAAAACAACTTTTCGCACTTGTGTTAGTGTTGAAAAACCATTTTTCACACTTGTGTTGGTGCAGGAAACCACTTTTGCACTTGTATTAGTGTGGAAAAAACACTTTTTGCACTTGTGATAGTGTTGAAAAACCACTTTTCGCACTTGTGTTAGTGTTGAAAAACCACTTGTCGCACTTGTGTTGGTGCAGGAAACCACTTTTGCACTTGTATTAGTGTGGAAAAAACACTTTTTGCACTTGTGATAGTGTTGAAAAACCACTTTTCGCACTTGTGTTAGTGTTGAAAAACCACTTTTCGCACTTGTGTTGGTGCAGGAAACCACTTTTGCACTTGTATTAGTGTGGAAAAACCACTTTTCGCACTTGTGTTAGTGTTGAAAAACCACTTTTCGCACTTGTGTTAGTGTTGAAAAACCACTTTTTGCACTTGTGTTGGTGCAGGAAACCACTTTTGCACTTGTATTAGTGTGGAAAAAACACTTTTTGCACTTGTGATAGTGTTGAAAAACCACTTTTCGCACTTGTGTTAGTGTTGAAAAACCACTTTTCGCACATGTGTTGGGGCAGGAAACCACTTTTGCACTTGTATTAGTGTGGAAAAACCACTTTTCACACTTGTGTTAGTGTTGAAAAACCACTTTTCGCACTTGTGTTAGTGTTGAAAAACCACTTTTCGCAGTTGTGTTTGTGCAGGAAACCACTTTTGCACTTGTATTAGTGTGGAAAAACCACTTTTCGCACTTGTGTTAGTGTTGAAAAACCACATTTCGCACTTGTGTTAGTGTTGAAAAACCACTTTTCGCACTTGTGTTGGTGCAGGAAACCACTTTTGCACTTGTATTAGTGTGGAAAAAACACTTTTTGCACTTGTGATAGTGTTGAAAAACCACTTTTCGCACTTGTGTTAGTGTTGAAAAACCACTTTTCGCACTTGTGTTGGTGCAGGAAACCACTTTTGCACTTGTATTAGTGTGGAAAAACCACTTTTCGCACTTGTGTTAGTGTTGAAAAACCACTTTTCACACTTGTGTTAGTGTTGAAAAACCACTTTTCGCACTTGTGTTGGTGCAGGAAACCACTTTTGCACTTGTATTAGTGTGGAAAAACCACTTTTCGCACTTGTGTTAGTGTTGAAAAACCACATTTCGCACTTGTGTTAGTGTTGAAAAACCACTTTTCGCACTTGTGTTGGTGCAGGAAACCACTTTTGCACTTGTATTAGTGTGGAAAAAACACTTTTTGCACTTGTGATAGTGTTGAAAAACCACTTTTCGCACTTGTGTTAGTGTTGAAAAACCACTTTTCGCACTTGTGTTGGTGCAGGAAACCACTTTTGCACTTGTATTAGTGTGGAAAAACCACTTTTCGCACTTGTGTTAGTCTTGAAAAACCACTTTTCGCACTTGTGTTAGTCTTGAAAAACCACTTTTCGCACCTGTGTTAGTGTTGAAAAACCACTTTTCGCACTTGTGTTGGTGCAGGAAACCACTTTTGCACTTGCATTAGTGTGGAAAAAACACTTTTCGCACTTGTGTTAGTGTTGAAAAACCACTTTTTGCACTTGTGTTAGTGTTGAAAAACCACTTTTCGCACTTGTGTTGGTGCAGGAAACCACTTTTGCACTTGTATTAGTGTGGAAAAAACACTTTTTGCACTTGTGATAGTGTTGAAAAACCACTTTTCGCACTTGTGTTAGTGTTGAAAAATCACTTTTCGCACTTGTGTTGGTGCAGGAAACCACTTTTGCACTTGTATTAGTGTGGAAAAACCACATTTCGCACTTGTGTTAGTGTTGAAAAACCACTTTTCGCACTTGTGTTAGTGTTGAAAAACCACTTTTCGCACTTGTGTTGGTGCAGGAAACCACTTTTGCACTTGTATTAGTGTGGAAAAAACACTTTTTGCACTTGTGATAGTGTTGAAAAACCACTTTTCGCACTTGTGTTAGTGTTGAAAAACCACTTTTCGCACATGTGTTGGGGGCAGGAAACCACTTTTGCACTTGTATTAGTGTGGAAAAACCACTTTTCGCGCTTGTGTTAGTGTTGAAAAACCACTTTTCGCACTTGTGTTAGTGTTGAAAAACCACTTTTCGCAGTTGTGTTGGTGCAGGAAACCACTTTTGCACTTGTATTAGTGTTGAAAAACCACTTTTCGCACTTGTGTTAGTGTTGAAAAACCACTTTTCGCACTTGTGTTGGTGCAGGAAACCACTTTTGCACTTGTATTAGTGTGGAAAAAACACTTTTTGCACTTGTGATAGTGTTGAAAAACCACTTTTCGCACTTGTGTTAGTGTTGAAAAACCACTTTTCGCACTTGTGTTAGTGTTGAAAAACCACTTTTCGCACTTGTGTTGGTGAAGGAAACCACTTTTGCACTTGTATTAGTGTGGAAAAAACACTTTTCACACTTGTGTTAGTGTTGAAAAACAACTTTTCGCACTTGTGTTAGTGTTGAAAAACCACTTTTTGCACTTGTGTTAGTGTTGAAAAACCACTTTTCGCACTTGTGTTGGTGCAGGAAACCACTTTTGCACTTGTATTAGTGTGGAAAAAACACTTTTTGCACTTGTGATAGTGTTGAAAAACCACTTTTCGCACTTGTGTTAGTGTTGAAAATTCACTTTTCGCACTTGTGTTGGTGCAGGAAACCACTTTTGCACTTGTATTAGTGTGGAAAAAACACTTTTTGCACTTGTGTTAGTGTTGAAAAACCACTTTTCGCAGTTGTGTTGGTGCAGGAAACCACTTTTGCACTTGTATTAGTGTGGAAAAACCACTTTTCGCACTTGTGTTAGTGTTGAAAAACCACTTTTCGCACTTGTGTTAGTGTTGAAAAACCACTTTTCGCACTTGCGTTGGTGCAGGAAACCACTTTTGCACTTGTATTAGTGTTGAAAAACCACTTTTCGCACTTGTGTTAGTGTTGAAAAACCACTTTTCGCACTTGTGTTGGTGAAGGAAACCACTTTTGCACTTGTATTAGTGTGGAAAAAACACTTTTCGCACTTGTGTTAGTGTTGAAAAACAACTTTTCGCACTTGTGTTAGTGTTGAAAAACCATTTTTCACACTTGTGTTGGTGCAGGAAACCACTTTTGCACTTGTATTAGTGTGGAAAAAACACTTTTTGCACTTGTGATAGTGTTGAAAAACCACTTTTCGCACTTATGTTAGTGTTGAAAAACCACTTTTCGCACATGTGTTGGGGCAGGAAACCACTTTTGTACTTGTATTAGTGTGGAAAAACCACTTTTCGCACTTGTGTTAGTGTTGAAAAACCACTTTTCGCACTTGTGTTAGTGTTGAAAAACCACTTGTCGCACTTGTGTTGGTGCAGGAAACCACTTTTGCACTTGTATTAGTGTGGAAAAAACACTTTTTGCACTTGTGATAGTGTTGAAAAACCACTTTTCGCACTTGTGTTAGTGTTGAAAAACCACTTTTCGCACTTGTGTTGGTGCAGGAAACCACTTTTGCACTTGTATTAGTGTGGAAAAACCACTTTTCGCACTTGTGTTAGTGTTGAAAAACCACTTTTCGCACTTGTGTTAGTGTTGAAAAACCACTTTTCGCACTTGTGTTGGTGCAGGAAACCACTTTTGCACTTGTATTAGTGTGACAAAAACACTTTTTGCACTTGTGATAGTGTTGAAAAACCACTTTTCGCACTTGTGTTAGTGTTGAAAAACCACTTTTCGCACATGTGTTGGGGGCAGGAAACCACTTTTGCACTTGTATTAGTGTGTAAAAACCACTTTTTGCACTTGTGTTCGTGTTGAAAAACCACTTTTTGCACTTGTGTTAGTGTTGAAAAACCACTTTTCGCACTTGTGTTGGTGCAGGAAACCACTTTTGCACTTGTATTAGTGTGGAAAAAACACTTTTCGCACTTGTGTTAGTGTTGAAAAACCACTTTTTGCACTTGTTTTGGTGCAGGAAACCACTTTTGCGCTTGTATTAGTGTGGAAAAACCACTTTTCGCACTTGTGTTAGTGTTGAAAAACCACTTTTTGCACTTGTGTTAGTGTTGAAAAACCACTTTTCGCACTTGTGTTAGTGTTGAAAAACCACTTTTTGCACTTGTGTTGGTGCAGGAAACCACTTTTGCACTTGTATTAGTGTGGAAAAAACACTTTTCGCACTTGTGTTAGTGTTGAAAAACCACTTTTCGCACTTGTGTTGGTGCAGGAAACCACTTTTGCACTTGTATTAGTGTGGAAAAACCACTTTTCGCACTTGTGTTAGTGTTGAAAAACCACTTTTCGCACTTCTGTTAGTGTTGAAAAACCACTTTTCGCACTTGTGTTAGTGTTGAAAAACCACTTTTCGCACTTGTGTTGGTGCAGGAAACCACTTTTGCACTTGTATTAGTGTGGAAAAACCACTTTTCACACTTGTGTTAGTGTTGAAAAACCACTTTTCGCACTTGTGTTAGTGTTGAAAAACCACTTTTCGCACTTGTGTTAGTGTTGAAAAACCACTTTTCGCACTTGTGTTGGTGAAGGAAACCACTTTTGCACTTGTATTAGTGTGGAAAAAACACTTTTCGCACTTGTGTTAGTGTTGAAAAACAACTTTTCGCACTTGTGTTAGTGTTGAAAAACCATTTTTCACACTTGTGTTGGTGCAGGAAACCACTTTTGCACTTGTATTAGTGTGGAAAAAACACTTTTTGCACTTGTGATAGTGTTGAAAAACCACTTTTCGCACTTGTGTTAGTGTTGAAAAACCACTTGTCGCACTTGTGTTGGTGCAGGAAACCACTTTTGCACTTGTATTAGTGTGGAAAAAACACTTTTTGCACTTGTGATAGTGTTGAAAAACCACTTTTCGCACTTGTGTTAGTGTTGAAAAACCACTTTTCGCACTTGTGTTGGTGCAGGAAACCACTTTTGCACTTGTATTAGTGTGGAAAAACCACTTTTCGCACTTGTGTTAGTGTTGAAAAACCACTTTTCGCACTTGTGTTAGTGTTGAAAAACCACTTTTTGCACTTGTGTTGGTGCAGGAAACCACTTTTGCACTTGTATTAGTGTGGAAAAAACACTTTTTGCACTTGTGATAGTGTTGAAAAACCACTTTTCGCACTTGTGTTAGTGTTGAAAAACCACTTTTCGCACATGTGTTGGGGCAGGAAACCACTTTTGCACTTGTATTAGTGTGGAAAAACCACTTTTCACACTTGTGTTAGTGTTGAAAAACCACTTTTCGCACTTGTGTTAGTGTTGAAAAACCACTTTTCGCAGTTGTGTTGGTGCAGGAAACCACTTTTGCACTTGTATTAGTGTGGAAAAACCACTTTTCGCACTTGTGTTAGTGTTTAAAAACCACTTTTCACACTTGTGTTAGTGTTGAAAAACCACTTTTCGCACTTGTGTTGGTGCAGGAAACCACTTTTGCACTTGTATTAGTGTGGAAAAACCACTTTTCGCACTTGTGTTAGTGTTGAAAAACCACTTTTCGCACTTGTGTTAGTGTTGAAAAACCACTTTTCGCACTTGTGTTGGTGCAGGAAACCACTTTTGCACTTGTATTAGTGTGGAAAAAACACTTTTTGCACTTGTGATAGTGTTGAAAAACCACTTTTCGCACTTGTGTTAGTGTTGAAAAACCACATTTCGCACTTGTGTTAGTGTTGAAAAACCACTTTTCGCACTTGTGTTGGTGCAGGAAACCACTTTTGCACTTGTATTAGTGTGGAAAAAACACTTTTTGCACTTGTGATAGTGTTGAAAAACCACTTTTCGCACTTGTGTTAGTGTTGAAAAACCACTTTTCGCACTTGTGTTGGTGCAGGAAACCACTTTTGCACTTGTATTAGTGTGGAAAAACCACTTTTCGCACTTGTGTTAGTGTTGAAAAACCACTTTTCACACTTGTGTTAGTGTTGAAAAACCACTTTTCGCACTTGTGTTGGTGCAGGAAACCACTTTTGCACTTGTATTAGTGTGGAAAAACCACTTTTCGCACTTGTGTTAGTGTTGAAAAACCACATTTCGCACTTGTGTTAGTGTTGAAAAACCACTTTTCGCACTTGTGTTGGTGCAGGAAACCACTTTTGCACTTGTATTAGTGTGGAAAAAACACTTTTTGCACTTGTGATAGTGTTGAAAAACCACTTTTCGCACTTGTGTTAGTGTTGAAAAACCACTTTTCGCACTTGTGTTGGTGCAGGAAACCACTTTTGCACTTGTATTAGTGTGGAAAAACCACTTTTCGCACTTGTGTTAGTCTTGAAAAACCACTTTTCGCACTTGTGTTAGTCTTGAAAATCCACTTTTCGCACCTGTGTTAGTGTTGAAAAACCACTTTTCGCACTTGTGTTGGTGCAGGAAACCACTTTTGCACTTGCATTAGTGTGGAAAAAACACTTTTCGCACTTGTGTTAGTGTTGAAAAACCACTTTTTGCACTTGTGTTAGTGTTGAAAAACCACTTTTCGCACTTGTGTTGGTGCAGGAAACCACTTTTGCACTTGTATTAGTGTGGAAAAAACACTTTTTGCACTTGTGATAGTGTTGAAAAACCACTTTTCGCACTTGTGTTAGTGTTGAAAAATCACTTTTCGCACTTGTGTTGGTGCAGGAAACCACTTTTGCACTTGTATTAGTGTGGAAAAACCACATTTCGCACTTGTGTTAGTGTTGAAAAACCACTTTTCGCACTTGTGTTAGTGTTGAAAAACCACTTTTCGCACTTGTGTTGGTGCAGGAAACCACTTTTGCACTTGTATTAGTGTGGAAAAAACACTTTTTGCACTTGGGATAGTGTTGAAAAACCACTTTTCGCACTTGTGTTAGTGTTGAAAAACCACTTTTCGCACATGTGTTGGGGGCAGGAAACCACTTTTGCACTTGTATTAGTGTGGAAAAACCACTTTTCGCGCTTGTGTTAGTGTTGAAAAACCACTTTTCGCACTTGTGTTAGTGTTGAAAAACCACTTTTCGCAGTTGTGTTGGTGCAGGAAACCACTTTTGCACTTGTATTAGTGTGGAAAAACCACTTTTCGCACTTGTGTTAGTGTTGAAAAACCACTTTTCGCACTTGTGTTAGTGTTGAAAAACCACTTTTCGCACTTGTGTTGGTGCAGGAAACCACTTTTGCACTTGTATTAGTGTGGAAAAAACACTTTTTGCACTAGTGATAGTGTTGAAAAACCACTTTTCGCACTTGTGTTAGTGTTGAAAAACCACTTTTCGCAGTTGTGTTGGTGCAGGAAACCACTTTTGCACTTGTATTAGTGTGGAAAAACCACTTTTCGCACTTGTGTTAGTGTTGAAAAACCACTTTTCGCACTTGTGTTAGTGTTGAAAAAACACTTTTCGCACTTGTGTTGGTGCAGGAAACCACTTTTGCACTTGTATTAGTGTGGAAAAACCACTTTTCGCACTTGTGTTAGTGTTGAAAAACCACTTTTCGCACTTGTGTTAGTGTTGAAAAACCACTTTTCGCACTTGTGTTGGTGCAGGAAACCACTTTTGCACTTGTATTAGTGTGGAAAAAACACTTTTTGCACTTGTGATAGTGTTGAAAAACCACTTTTCGCACTTGTGTTAGTGTTGAAAAACCACTTTTCGCACTTGTGTTAGTGTTGAAAAACCACTTTTCGCACTTGTGTTGGTGAAGGAAACCACTTTTGCACTTGTATTAGTGTGGAAAAAACACTTTTCGCACTTGTGTTAGTGTTGAAAAACCATTTTTCACACTTGTGTTGGTGCAGGAAACCACTTTTGCACTTGTATTAGTGTGGAAAAAACACTTTTTGCACTTGTGATAGTGTTGAAAAACCACTTTTTGCACTTGTGTTAGTGTTGAAAAACCACTTTTCGCACATGTGTTGGGGCAGGAAACCACTTTTGTACTTGTATTAGCGTGGAAAAACCACTTTTCGCACTTGTGTTAGTGTTGAAAAACCACTTTTCGCACTTGTGTTAGTGTTGAAAAACCACTTGTCGCACTTGTGTTGGTGCAGGAAACCACTTTTGCACTTGTATTAGTGTGGAAAAAACACTTTTTGCACTTGTGATAGTGTTGAAAAACCACTTTTCGCACTTGTGTTAGTGTTGAAAAACCACTTTTCGCACTTGTGTTTGTGCAGGAAACCACTTTTGCACTTGTATTAGTGTGGAAAAACCACTTTTCGCGCTTGTGTTAGTGTTGAAAAACCACTTTTCGCACTTGTGTTAGTGTTGAAAAACCACTTTTCGCACTTGTGTTGGTGCAGGAAACCACTTTTGCACTTGTATTAGTGTGGAAAAAACACTTTTCGCACTTGTGTTAGTGTTGAAAAACCACTTTTCGCACTTGTGTTAGTGTTGAAAAACCACTTTTCGCACTTGTGTTGGTGCAGGAAACCACTTTTGCACTTGTATTAGTGTGGAAAAAACACTTTTTGCACTTGTGATAGTGTTGAAAAACCACTTTTCGCACTTGTGTTAGTGTTGAAAAATCACTTTTCGCACTTGTGTTGGTGCAGGAAACCACTTTTGCACTTGTATTAGTGTGGAAAAACCACATTTCGCACTTGTGTTAGTGTTGAAAAACCACTTTTCGCACTTGTGTTAGTGTTGAAAAACCACTTTTCGCACTTGTGTTGGTGCAGGAAACCACTTTTGCACTTGTATTAGTGTGGAAAAAACACTTTTTGCACTTGTGATAGTGTTGAAAAACCACTTTTCGCACTTGTGTTAGTGTTGAAAAACCACTTTTCGCACATGTGTTGGGGGCAGGAAACCACTTTTGCACTTGTATTAGTGTGGAAAAACCACTTTTCGCGCTTGTGTTAGTGTTGAAAAACCACTTTTCGCACTTGTGTTAGTGTTGAAAAACCACTTTTTGCAGTTGTGTTGGTGCAGGAAACCACTTTTGCACTTGTATTAGTGTGGAAAAACCACTTTTCGCACTTGTGTTAGTGTTGAAAAACCACTTTTCGCACTTGTGTTAGTGTTGAAAAACCACTTTTCGCACTTGTGTTGGTGCAGGAAACCACTTTTGCACTTTATTAGTGTGGAAAAAACACTTTTTGCACTAGTGATAGTGTTGAAAAACCACTTTTCGCACTTGTGTTAGTGTTGAAAAACCACTTTTCGCAGTTGTGTTGGTGCAGGAAACCACTTTTGCACTTGTATTAGTGTGGAAAAACCACTTTTCGCACTTGTGTTAGTGTTGAAAAACCACTTTTCGCACTTGTGTTAGTGTTGAAAAAACACTTTTCGCACTTGTGTTGGTGCAGGAAACCACTTTTGCACTTGTATTAGTGTGGAAAAACCACTTTTCGCACTTGTGTTAGTGTTGAAAAACCACTTTTCGCACTTGTGTTAGTGTTGAAAAACCACTTTTCGCACTTGTGTTGGTGCAGGAAACCACTTTTGCACTTGTATTAGTGTGGAAAAAACACTTTTTGCACTTGTGATAGTGTTGAAAAACCACTTTTCGCACTTGTGTTAGTGTTGAAAAACCACTTTTCGCACTTGTGTTAGTGTTGAAAAACCACTTTTCGCACTTGTGTTGGTGAAGGAAACCACTTTTGCACTTGTATTAGTGTGGAAAAAACACTTTTCGCACTTGTGTTAGTGTTGAAAAACCATTTTTCACACTTGTGTTGGTGCAGGAAACCACTTTTGCACTTGTATTAGTGTGGAAAAAACACTTTTTGCACTTGTGATAGTGTTGAAAAACCACTTTTCGCACTTGTGTTAGTGTTGAAAAACCACTTTTCGCACATGTGTTGGGGCAGGAAACCACTTTTGTACTTGTATTAGCGTGGAAAAACCACTTTTCGCACTTGTGTTAGTGTTGAAAAACCACTTTTCGCACTTGTGTTAGTGTTGAAAAACCACTTGTCGCACTTGTGTTGGTGCAGGAAACCACTTTTGCACTTGTATTAGTGTGGAAAAAACACTTTTTGCACTTGTGATAGTGTTGAAAAACCACTTTTCGCACTTGTGTTAGTGTTGAAAAACCACTTTTCGCACTTGTGTTTGTGCAGGAAACCACTTTTGCACTTGTATTAGTGTGGAAAAACCACTTTTCGCGCTTGTGTTAGTGTTGAAAAACCACTTTTCGCACTTGTGTTAGTGTTGAAAAACCACTTTTCGCACTTGTGTTGGTGCAGGAAACCACTTTTGCACTTGTATTAGTGTGGAAAAAACACTTTTCGCACTTGTGTTAGTGTTGAAAAACCACTTTTCGCACTTGTGTTATAGTTGAAAAACCACTTTTCGCACTTGTGTTGGTGCAGGAAACCACTTTTGCACTTGTATTAGTGTGGAAAAACCACTTTTCGCACTCGTGTTAGTGTTGAAAAACCACTTTTCGCACTTGTGTTAGTGTTGAAAAAACACTTTTCGCACTTGTGTTGGTGCAGGAAACCACTTTTGCACTTGTATTAGTGTGGAAAAACCACTTTTCGCACTTGTGTTAGTGTTGATAAACCACTTTTCGCACTTGTGTTAGTGTTGAAAAACCACTTTTCGCACTTGTGTTGGTGCAGGAAACCACTTTTGCACTTGTATTAGTGTGGGAAAAACACTTTTTGCACTTGTGATAGTGTTGAAAAACCACTTTTCGCACTTGTGTTAGTGTTGAAAAACCACTTTTCGCACTTGTGTTAGTGTTGAAAAACCACTTTTCGCACTTGTGTTGGTGAAGGAAACCACTTTTGCACTTGTATTAGTGTGGAAAAAACACTTTTCGCACTTATGTTAGTGTTGAAAAACCATTTTTCACACTTGTGTTGGTGCAGGAAACCACTTTTGCACTTGTATTAGTGTGGAAAAAACACTTTTTGCACTTGTGATAGTGTTGAAAAACCACTTTTCGCACTTGTGTTAGTGTTGAAAAACCACTTTTCGCACATGTGTTGGGGCAGGAAACCACTTTTGTACTTGTATTAGCGTGGAAAAACCACTTTTCGCACTTGTGTTAGTGTTGAAAAACCACTTTTCGCACTTGTGTTAGTGTTGAAAAACCACTTGTCGCACTTGTGTTGGTGCAGGAAACCACTTTTGCACTTGTATTAGTGTGGAAAAAACACTTTTTGCACTTGTGATAGTGTTGAAAAACCACTTTTCGCACTTGTGTTAGTGTTGAAAAACCACTTTTCGCACTTGTGTTTGTGCAGGAAACCACTTTTGCACTTGTATTAGTGTGGAAAAACCACTTTTCGCGCTTGTGTTAGTGTTGAAAAACCACTTTTCGCACTTGTGTTAGTGTTGAAAAACCACTTTTCGCACTTGTGTTGGTGCAGGAAACCACTTTTGCACTTGTATTAGTGTGGAAAAAACACTTTTCGCACTTGTGTTAGTGTTGAAAAACCACTTTTCGCACTTGTGTTAGTGTTGAAAAACCACTTTTCGCACTTGTGTTGGTGCAGGAAACCACTTTTGCACTTGTATTAGTGTGGAAAAACCACTTTTCGCACTTGTGTTAGTGTTGAAAAACCACTTTTCGCACTTGTATTAGTGTTGAAAAACCACTTTTCGCACTTGTGTTGGTGCAGGAAACCACTTTTGCACTTGTATTAGTTTGGAAAAAAACACTTTTTGCACTTGTGATAGTGTTGAAAAACCACTTTTCGCACTTGTGTTAGTGTTGAAAAACCACTTTTCGCACTTGTGTTGGTGCAGGAAACCACTTTTGCACTTGTATTAGTGTGGAAAAAACACTTTTTGCACTTGTGATAGTGTTGAAAAACCACTTTTCGCACTTGTGTTAGTGTTGAAAAACCACTTTTCGCACATGTGTTGGGGGCAGGAAACCACTTTTGCACTTGTATTAGTGTGGAAAAACCACTTTTCGCACTTGTGTTAGTGTTGAAAAACCACTTTTCGCACTTGTGTTAGTGTTGAAAAACCACTTTTCGCACATGTGTTGGGGGCTAGGAAACCACTTTTGCACTTGTATTAGTGTGGAAAAACCACTTTTTGCACTTGTGTTAGTGTTGAAAAACCACTTTTCGCACTTGTGTTAGTGTTGAAAAACCACTTTTCGCACTTGTGTTGGTGCAGGAAACCACTTTTGCACTTGTATTAGTGTGGAAAAAACACTTTTTGCACTTGTGATAGTGTTGAAAAACCACTTTTCGCACTTGTGTTAGTGTTGAAAAACCACTTTTCGCACATGTGTTGGGGGCAGGAAACCACTTTTGCACTTGTATTAGTGTGGAAAAACCACTTTTCGCACTTGTGTTAGTGTTGAAAAACCACTTTTCGCACTTGTGTTAGTGTTGAAAAACCACTTGTCGCACTTGTGTTGGTGCAGGAAACCACTTTTGCACTTGTATTAGTGTGGAAAAAACACTTTTTGCAGTTGTGATAGTGTTGAAAAACCACTTTTCGCACTTGTGTTAGTGTTGAAAAACCACTTTTCGCACTTGTGTTGGTGCAGGAAATCACTTTTGCACTTGTATTAGTGTGGAAAAACCACTTTTCGCACTTGTGTTAGTGTTGAAAAACCACTTTTCGCACTTGTGTTAGTGTTGAAAAACCACTTTTCGCACTTGTGTTAGTGTTGAAAAACCACTTTTCACACTTGTGTTAGTGTTGAAAAACCACTTTTCGCACTTGTGTTGGTGCAGGAAACCACTTTTGCACTTGTATTAGTGTGGAAAAAACACTTTTTGCACTTGTGATAGTGTTGAAAAACCACTTTTCGCACTTGTGTTAGTGTTGAAAAATCACTTTTCGCACTTGTGTTGGTGCAGGAAACCACTTTTGCACTTGTATTAGTGTGGAAAAACCACTTTTCGCACTTGTGTTAGTGTTGAAAAACCACTTTTCGCACTTGTGTTAGTGTTGAAAAACCACTTTTCGCACTTGTGTTGGTGCAGGAAACCACTTTTGCACTTGTATTAGTGTGGAAAAAACACTTTTTGCACTTGTGATAGTGTTGAAAAACCACTTTTCGCACTTGTGTTAGTGTTGAAAAACCACATTTCGCACTTGTGTTAGTGTTGAAAAACCACTTTTCGCACTTGTGTTGGTGCAGGAAACCACTTTTGCACTTGTATTAGTGTGGAAAAAACACTTTTTGCACTTGTGATAGTGTTGAAAAACCACTTTTCGCACTTGTGTTAGTGTTGAAAAACCACTTTTCGCACTTGTGTTGGTGCAGGAAACCACTTTTGCACTTGTATTAGTGTGGAAAAACCACTTTTCGCACTTGTGTTAGTGTTGAAAAACCACTTTTCACACTTGTGTTAGTGTTGAAAAACCACTTTTCGCACTTGTGTTGGTGCAGGAAACCACTTTTGCACTTGTATTAGTGTGGAAAACCACTTTTCGCACTTGTGTTAGTGTTGAAAAACCACATTTCGCACTTGTGTTAGTGTTGAAAAACCACTTTTCGCACTTGTGTTGGTGCAGGAAACCACTTTTGCACTTGTATTAGTGTGGAAAAAACACTTTTTGCACTTGTGATAGTGTTGAAAAACCACTTTTCGCACTTGTGTTAGTGTTGAAAAACCACTTTTCGCACTTGTGTTGGTGCAGGAAACCACTTTTGCACTTGTATTAGTGTGGAAAAACCACTTTTCGCACTTGTGTTAGTCTTGAAAAACACTTTTCGCACTTGTGTTAGTCTTGAAAAACCACTTTTCGCACCTGTGTTAGTGTTGAAAAACCACTTTTCGCACTTGTGTTGGTGCAGGAAACCACTTTTGCACTTGCATTAGTGTGGAAAAAACACTTTTCGCACTTGTGTTAGTGTTGAAAAACCACTTTTTGCACTTGTGTTAGTGTTGAAAAACCACTTTTCGCACTTGTGTTGGTGCAGGAAACCACTTTTGCACTTGTATTAGTGTGGAAAAAACACTTTTTGCACTTGTGATAGTGTTGAAAAACCACTTTTCGCACTTGTGTTAGTGTTGAAAAATCACTTTTCGCACTTGTGTTGGTGCAGGAAACCACTTTTGCACTTGTATTAGTGTGGAAAAACCACATTTCGCACTTGTGTTAGTGTTGAAAAACCACTTTTCGCACTTGTGTTAGTGTTGAAAAACCACTTTTCGCACTTGTGTTGGTGCAGGAAACCACTTTTGCACTTGTATTAGTGTGGAAAAAACACTTTTTGCACTTGTGATAGTGTTGAAAAACCACTTTTCGCACTTGTGTTAGTGTTGAAAAACCACTTTTCGCACATGTGTTGGGGGCAGGAAACCACTTTTGCACTTGTATTAGTGTGGAAAAACCACTTTTCGCGCTTGTGTTAGTGTTGAAAAACCACTTTTCGCACTTGTGTTAGTGTTGAAAAACCACTTTTCGCAGTTGTGTTGGTGCAGGAAACCACTTTTGCACTTGTATTAGTGTGGAAAAACCACTTTTCGCACTTGTGTTAGTGTTGAAAAACCACTTTTCGCACTTGTGTTAGTGTTGAAAAACCACTTTTCGCACTTGTGTTGGTGCAGGAAACCACTTTTGCACTTGTATTAGTGTGGAAAAAACACTTTTTGCACTAGTGATAGTGTTGAAAAACCACTTTTCGCACTTGTGTTAGTGTTGAAAAACCACTTTTCGCAGTTGTGTTGGTGCAGGAAACCACTTTTGCACTTGTATTAGTGTGGAAAAACCACTTTTCGCACTTGTGTTAGTGTTGAAAAACCACTTTTCGCACTTGTGTTAGTGTTGAAAAAACACTTTTCGCACTTGTGTTGGTGCAGGAAACCACTTTTGCACTTGTATTAGTGTGGAAAAACCACTTTTCGCACTTGTGTTAGTGTTGAAAAACCACTTTTCGCACTTGTGTTAGTGTTGAAAAACCACTTTTCGCACTTGTGTTGGTGCAGGAAACCACTTTTGCACTTGTATTAGTGTGGAAAAAACACTTTTTGCACTTGTGATAGTGTTGAAAAACCACTTTTCGCACTTGTGTTAGTGTTGAAAAACCACTTTTCGCACTTGTGTTAGTGTTGAAAAACCACTTTTCGCACTTGTGTTGGTGAAGGAAACCACTTTTGCACTTGTATTAGTGTGGAAAAAACACTTTTCGCACTTGTGTTAGTGTTGAAAAACCATTTTTCACACTTGTGTTGGTGCAGGAAACCACTTTTGCACTTGTATTAGTGTGGAAAAAACACTTTTTGCACTTGTGATAGTGTTGAAAAACCACTTTTCGCACTTGTGTTAGTGTTGAAAAACCACTTTTCGCACATGTGTTGGGGCAGGAAACCACTTTTGTACTTGTATTAGCGTGGAAAAACCACTTTTCGCACTTGTGTTAGTGTTGAAAAACCACTTTTCGCACTTGTGTTAGTGTTGAAAAACCACTTGCGCACTTGTGTTGGTGCAGGAAACCACTTTTGCACTTGTATTAGTGTGGAAAAAACACTTTTTGCACTTGTGATAGTGTTGAAAAACCACTTTTCGCACTTGTGTTAGTGTTGAAAAACCACTTTTCGCACTTGTGTTTGTGCAGGAAACCACTTTTGCACTTGTATTAGTGTGGAAAAACCACTTTTCGCGCTTGTGTTAGTGTTGAAAAACCACTTTTCGCACTTGTGTTAGTGTTGAAAAACCACTTTTCGCACTTGTGTTGGTGCAGGAAACCACTTTTGCACTTGTATTAGTGTGGAAAAACCACTTTTCGCACTTGTGTTAGTGTTGAAAAACCACTTTTCGCACTTGTGTTAGTGTTGAAAAACCACTTTTCGCACTTGTGTTGGTGCAGGAAACCACTTTTGCACTTGTATTAGTGTGGAAAAACCACTTTTCGCACTTGTGTTAGTGTTGAAAAACCACTTTTCGCACTTGTGTTAGTGTTGAAAAAACACTTTTCGCACTTGTGTTGGTGCAGGAAACCACTTTTGCACTTGTATTAGTGTGGAAAAACCACTTTTCGCACTTGTGTTAGTGTTGAAAAACCACTTTTCGCACTTGTGTTAGTGTTGAAAAACCACTTTTCGCACTTGTGTTGGTGCAGGAAACCACTTTTGCACTTGTATTAGTGTGGAAAAAACACTTTTTGCACTAGTGATAGTGTTGAAAAACCACTTTTCGCACTTGTGTTAGTGTTGAAAAACCACTTTTCGCAGTTGTGTTCGTGCAGGAAACCACTTTTGCACTTGTATTAGTGTGGAAAAACCACTTTTCGCACTTGTGTTAGTGTTGAAAAACCACTTTTCGCACTTGTGTTAGTGTTGAAAAAACACTTTTCGCACTTGTGTTGGTGCAGGAAACCACTTTTGCACTTGTATTAGTGTGGAAAAACCACTTTTCGCACTTGTGTTAGTGTTGAAAAACCACTTTTCGCACTTGTGTTAGTGTTGAAAAACCACTTTTCGCACTTGTGTTGGTGCAGGAAACCACTTTTGCACTTGTATTAGTGTGGAAAAAACACTTTTTGCACTTGTGATAGTGTTGAAAAACCACTTTTCGCACTTGTGTTAGTGTTGAAAAACCACTTTTCGCACTTGTGTTAGTGTTGAAAAACCACTTTTCGCACTTGTGTTGGTGAAGGAAACCACTTTTGCACTTGTATTAGTGTGGAAAAAACACTTTTCGCACTTGTGTTAGTGTTGAAAAACCATTTTTCACACTTGTGTTGGTGCAGGAAACCACTTTTGCACTTGTATTAGTGTGGAAAAAACACTTTTTGCACTTGTGATAGTGTTGAAAAACCACTTTTCGCACTTGTGTTAGTGTTGAAAAACCACTTTTCGCACATGTGTTGGGGCAGGAAACCACTTTTGTACTTGTATTAGCGTGGAAAACCACTTTTCGCACTTGTGTTAGTGTTGAAAAACCACTTTTCGCACTTGTGTTAGTGTTGAAAAACCACTTTTCGCACTTGTGTTAGTGTTGAAAAACCACTTGTCGCACTTGTGTTGGTGCAGGAAACCACTTTTGCACTTGTATTAGTGTGGAAAAAACACTTTTTGCACTTGTGATAGTGTTGAAAAACCACTTTTCGCACTTGTGTTAGTGTTGAAAAACCACTTTTCGCACTTGTGTTTGTGCAGGAAACCACTTTTGCACTTGTATTAGTGTGGAAAAACCACTTTTCGCGCTTGTGTTAGTGTTGAAAAACCACTTTTCGCACTTGTGTTAGTGTTGAAAAACCACTTTTCGCACTTGTGTTGGTGCAGGAAACCACTTTTGCACTTGTATTAGTGTGGAAAAAACACTTTTCGCACTTGTGTTAGTGTTGAAAAACCACTTTTCGCACTTGTGTTAGTGTTGAAAAACCACTTTTCGCACTTGTGTTGGTGCAGGAAACCACTTTTGCACTTGTATTAGTGTGGAAAAACCACTTTTCGCACTTGTGTTAGTGTTGAAAAACCACTTTTCGCACTTGTGTTAGTGTTGAAAAAACACTTTTCGCACTTGTGTTGGTGCAGGAAACCACTTTTGCACTTGTATTAGTGTGGAAAAACCACTTTTCGCACTTGTGTTAGTGTTGATAAACCACTTTTCGCACTTGTGTTAGTGTTGAAAAACCACTTTTCCCACTTGTGTTGGTGCAGGAAACCACTTTTGCACTTGTATTAGTGTGGGAAAAACACTTTTTGCACTTGTGATAGTGTTGAAAAACCACTTTTCGCACTTGTGTTAGTGTTGAAAAACCACTTTTCGCACTTGTGTTAGTGTTGAAAAACCACTTTTCGCACTTGTGTTGGTGAAGGAAACCACTTTTGCACTTGTATTAGTGTGGAAAAAACACTTTTCGCACTTGTGTTAGTGTTGAAAAACCATTTTTCACACTTGTGTTGGTGCAGGAAACCACTTTTGCACTTGTATTAGTGTGGAAAAAACACTTTTTGCACTTGTGATAGTGTTGAAAAACCACTTTTCGCACTTGTGTTAGTGTTGAAAAACCACTTTTCGCACATGTGTTGGGGCAGGAAACCACTTTTGTACTTGTATTAGCGTGGAAAAACCACTTTTCGCACTTGTGTTAGTGTTGAAAAACCACTTTTCGCACTTGTGTTAGTGTTGAAAAACCACTTGTCGCACTTGTGTTGGTGCAGGAAACCACTTTTGCACTTGTATTAGTGTGGAAAAAACACTTTTTGCACTTGTGATAGTGTTGAAAAACCACTTTTCGCACTTGTGTTAGTGTTGAAAAACCACTTTTCGCACTTGTGTTTGTGCAGGAAACCACTTTTGCACTTGTATTAGTGTTGAAAAACCACTTTTCGCACTTGTGTTAGTGTTGAAAAACCACTTTTCGCACTTGTGTTGGTGCAGGAAACCACTTTTGCACTTGTATTAGTGTGGAAAAAACACTTTTCGCACTTGTGTTAGTGTTGAAAAACCACTTTTCGCACTTGTGTTATAGTTGAAAAACCACTTTTCGCACTTGTGTTGGTGCAGGAAACCACTTTTGCACTTGTATTAGTGTGGAAAAACCACTTTTCACACTTGTGTTAGTGTTGAAAAACCACTTTTCGCACTTGTGTTAGTGTTGAAAAAACACTTTTCGCACTTGTGTTGGTGCAGGAAACCACTTTTGCACTTGTATTAGTGTGGAAAAACCACTTTTCGCACTTGTGTTAGTGTTGATAAACCACTTTTCGCACTTGTGTTAGTGTTGAAAAACCACTTTTCGCACTTGTGTTGGTGCAGGAAACCACTTTTGCACTTGTATTAGTGTGGGAAAAACACTTTTTGCACTTGTGATAGTGTTGAAAAACCACTTTTCGCACTTGTGTTAGTGTTGAAAAACCACTTTTCGCACTTGTGTTAGTGTTGAAAAACCACTTTTCGCACTTGTGTTGGTGAAGGAAACCACTTTTGCACTTGTATTAGTGTGGAAAAAACACTTTTCGCACTTGTGTTAGTGTTGAAAAACCATTTTTCACACTTGTGTTGGTGCAGGAAACCACTTTTGCACTTGTATTAGTGTGGAAAAAACACTTTTTGCACTTGTGATAGTGTTGAAAAACCACTTTTCGCACTTGTGTTAGTGTTGAAAAACCACTTTTCGCACATGTGTTGGGGCAGGAAACCACTTTTGTACTTGTATTAGCGTGGAAAAACCACTTTTCGCACTTGTGTTAGTGTTGAAAAACCACTTTTCGCACTTGTGTTAGTGTTGAAAAACCACTTGTCGCACTTGTGTTGGTGCAGGAAACCACTTTTGCACTTGTATTAGTGTGGAAAAAACACTTTTTGCACTTGTGATAGTGTTGAAAAACCACTTTTCGCACTTGTGTTAGTGTTGAAAAACCACTTTTCGCACTTGTGTTTGTGCAGGAAACCACTTTTGCACTTGTATTAGTGTGGAAAAACCACTTTTCGCGCTTGTGTTAGTGTTGAAAAACCACTTTTCGCACTTGTGTTAGTGTTGAAAAACCACTTTTCGCACTTGTGTTGGTGCAGGAAACCACTTTTGCACTTGTATTAGTGTGGAAAAAACACTTTTCGCACTTGTGTTAGTGTTGAAAAACCACTTTTCGCACTTGTGTTAGTGTTGAAAAACCACTTTTCGCACTTGTGTTGGTGCAGGAAACCACTTTTGCACTTGTATTAGTGTGGAAAAACCACTTTTCGCACTTGTGTTAGTGTTGAAAAACCACTTTTCGCACTTGTATTAGTGTTGAAAAACCACTTTTCGCACTTGTGTTGGTGCAGGAAACCACTTTTGCACTTGTATTAGTTTGGAAAAAACACTTTTTGCACTTGTGATAGTGTTGAAAAACCACTTTTCGCACTTGTGTTAGTGTTGAAAAACCACTTTTCGCACTTGTGTTGGTGCAGGAAACCACTTTTGCACTTGTATTAGTGTGGAAAAAACACTTTTTGCACTTGTGATAGTGTTGAAAAACCACTTTTCGCACTTGTGTTAGTGTTGAAAAACCACTTTTCGCACATGTGTTGGGGGCAGGAAACCACTTTTGCACTTGTATTAGTGTGGAAAAACCACTTTTCGCACTTGTGTTAGTGTTGAAAAACCACTTTTCGCACTTGTGTTAGTGTTGAAAAACCACTTTTCGCACATGTGTTGGGGGCTAGGAAACCACTTTTGCACTTGTATTAGTGTGGAAAAACCACTTTTTGCACTTGTGTTAGTGTTGAAAAACCACTTTTCGCACTTGTGTTAGTGTTGAAAAACCACTTTTCGCACTTGTGTTGGTGCAGGAAACCACTTTTGCACTTGTATTAGTGTGGAAAAAACACTTTTTGCACTTGTGATAGTGTTGAAAAACCACTTTTCGCACTTGTGTTAGTGTTGAAAAACCACTTTTCGCACATGTGTTGGGGGCAGGAAACCACTTTTGCACTTGTATTAGTGTGGAAAAACCACTTTTCGCACTTGTGTTAGTGTTGAAAAACCACTTTTCGCACTTGTGTTAGTGTTGAAAAACCACTTGTCGCACTTGTGTTGGTGCAGGAAACCACTTTTGCACTTGTATTAGTGTGGAAAAAACACTTTTTGCAGTTGTGATAGTGTTGAAAAACCACTTTTCGCACTTGTGTTAGTGTTGAAAAACCACTTTTCGCACTTGTGTTGGTGCAGGAAATCACTTTTGCACTTGTATTAGTGTGGAAAAACCACTTTTCGCACTTGTGTTAGTGTTGAAAAACCACTTTTCGCACTTGTGTTAGTGTTGAAAAACCACTTTTCGCACTTGTGTTAGTGTTGAAAAACCACTTTTCACACTTGTGTTAGTGTTGAAAAACCACTTTTCGCACTTGTGTTGGTGCAGGAAACCACTTTTGCACTTGTATTAGTGTGGAAAAAACACTTTTTGCACTTGTGATAGTGTTGAAAAACCACTTTTCGCACTTGTGTTAGTGTTGAAAAATCACTTTTCGCACTTGTGTTGGTGCAGGAAACCACTTTTGCACTTGTATTAGTGTGGAAAAACCACTTTTCGCACTTGTGTTAGTGTTGAAAAACCACTTTTCGCACTTGTGTTAGTGTTGAAAAACCACTTTTCGCACTTGTGTTGGTGCAGGAAACCACTTTTGCACTTGTATTAGTGTGGAAAAAACACTTTTTGCACTTGTGATAGTGTTGAAAAACCACTTTTCGCACTTGTGTTAGTGTTGAAAAACCACATTTCGCACTTGTGTTAGTGTTGAAAAACCACTTTTCGCACTTGTGTTGGTGCAGGAAACCACTTTTGCACTTGTATTAGTGTGGAAAAAACACTTTTTGCACTTGTGATAGTGTTGAAAAACCACTTTTCGCACTTGTGTTAGTGTTGAAAAACCACTTTTCGCACTTGTGTTGGTGCAGGAAACCACTTTTGCACTTGTATTAGTGTGGAAAAACCACTTTTCGCACTTGTGTTAGTGTTGAAAAACCACTTTTCACACTTGTATTAGTGTTGAAAAACCACTTTTCGCACTTGTGTTGGTGCAGGAAACCACTTTTGCACTTGTATTAGTGTGGAAAAACCACTTTTCGCACTTGTGTTAGTGTTGAAAAACCACATTTCGCACTTGTGTTAGTGTTGAAAAACCACTTTTCGCACTTGTGTTGGTGCAGGAAACCACTTTTGCACTTGTATTAGTGTGGAAAAAACACTTTTTGCACTTGTGATAGTGTTGAAAAACCACTTTTCGCACTTGTGTTAGTGTTGAAAAACCACTTTTCGCACTTGTGTTGGTGCAGGAAACCACTTTTGCACTTGTATTAGTGTGGAAAAACCACTTTTCGCACTTGTGTTAGTCTTGAAAAACCACTTTTCGCACTTGTGTTAGTCTTGAAAAACCACTTTTCACACCTGTGTTAGTGTTGAAAAACCACTTTTCGCACTTGTGTTGGTGCAGGAAACCACTTTTGCACTTGCATTAGTGTGGAAAAAAACACTTTTCGCACTTGTGTTAGTGTTGAAAAACCACTTTTTGCACTTGTGTTAGTGTTGAAAAACCACTTTTCGCACTTGTGTTGGTGCAGGAAACCACTTTTGCACTTGTATTAGTGTGGAAAAAACACTTTTTGCACTTGTGATAGTGTTGAAAAACCACTTTTCGCACTTGTGTTAGTGTTGAAAAATCACTTTTCGCACTTGTGTTGGTGCAGGAAACCACTTTTGCACTTGTATTAGTGTGGAAAAACCACATTTCGCACTTGTGTTAGTGTTGAAAAACCACTTTTCGCACTTGTGTTAGTGTTGAAAAACCACTTTTCGCACTTGTGTTGGTGCAGGAAACCACTTTTGCACTTGTATTAGTGTGGAAAAAACACTTTTTGCACTTGTGATAGTGTTGAAAAACCACTTTTCGCACTTGTGTTAGTGTTGAAAAACCACTTTTCGCACATGTGTTGGGGGCAGGAAACCACTTTTGCACTTGTATTAGTGTGGAAAAACCACTTTTCGCGCTTGTGTTAGTGTTGAAAAACCACTTTTCGCACTTGTGTTAGTGTTGAAAAACCACTTTTCGCAGTTGTGTTGGTGCAGGAAACCACTTTTGCACTTGTATTAGTGTGGAAAAACCACTTTTCGCACTTGTGTTAGTGTTGAAAAACCACTTTTCGCACTTGTGTTAGTGTTGAAAAACCACTTTTCGCACTTGTGTTGGTGCAGGAAACCACTTTTGCACTTGTATTAGTGTGGAAAAAACACTTTTTGCACTAGTGATAGTGTTGAAAAACCACTTTTCGCACTTGTGTTAGTGTTGAAAAACCACTTTACGCAGTTGTGTTGGTGCAGGAAACCACTTTTGCACTTGTATTAGTGTGGAAAAACCACTTTTCGCACTTGTGTTAGTGTTGAAAAACCACTTTTCGCACTTGTGTTAGTGTTGAAAAAACACTTTTCGCACTTGTGTTGGTGCAGGAAACCACTTTTGCACTTGTATTAGTGTGGAAAAACCACTTTTCGCACTTGTGTTAGTGTTGAAAAACCACTTTTCGCACTTGTGTTAGTGTTGAAAAACCACTTTTCGCACTTGTGTTGGTGCAGGAAACCACTTTTGCACTTGTATTAGTGTGGAAAAAACACTTTTTGCACTTGTGATAGTGTTGAAAAACCACTTTTCGCACTTGTGTTAGTGTTGAAAAACCACTTTTCGCACTTGTGTTAGTGTTGAAAAACCACTTTTCGCACTTGTGTTGGTGAAGGAAACCACTTTTGCACTTGTATTAGTGTGGAAAAAACACTTTTCGCACTTGTGTTAGTGTTGAAAAACCATTTTTCACACTTGTGTTGGTGCAGGAAACCACTTTTGCACTTGTATTAGTGTGGAAAAAACACTTTTTGCACTTGTGATAGTGTTGAAAAACCACTTTTCGCACTTGTGTTAGTGTTGAAAAACCACTTTTCGCACATGTGTTGGGGCAGGAAACCACTTTTGTACTTGTATTAGCGTGGAAAAACCACTTTTCGCACTTGTGTTAGTGTTGAAAAACCACTTTTCGCACTTGTGTTAGTGTTGAAAAACCACTTGTCGCACTTGTGTTGGTGCAGGAAACCACTTTTGCACTTGTATTAGTGTGGAAAAAACACTTTTTGCACTTGTGATAGTGTTGAAAAACCACTTTTCGCACTTGTGTTAGTGTTGAAAAACCACTTTTCGCACTTGTGTTTGTGCAGGAAACCACTTTTGCACTTGTATTAGTGTGGAAAAACCACTTTTCGCGCTTGTGTTAGTGTTGAAAAACCACTTTTCGCACTTGTGTTAGTGTTGAAAAACCACTTTTCGCACTTGTGTTGGTGCAGGAAACCACTTTTGCACTTGTATTAGTGTGGAAAAAACACTTTTCGCACTTGTGTTAGTGTTGAAAAACCACTTTTCGCACTTGTGTTAGTGTTGAAAAACCACTTTTCGCACTTGTGTTGGTGCAGGAAACCACTTTTGCACTTGTATTAGTGTGGAAAAACCACTTTTCGCACTTGTGTTAGTGTTGAAAAACCACTTTTCGCACTTGTGTTAGTGTTGAAAAAACACTTTTCGCACTTGTGTTGGTGCAGGAAACCACTTTTGCACTTGTATTAGTGTGGAAAAACCACTTTTCGCACTTGTGTTAGTGTTGAAAAACCACTTTTCGCACTTGTGTTAGTGTTGAAAAACCACTTTTCGCAGTTGTGTTGGTGCAGGAAACCACTTTTGCACTTGTATTAGTGTGGAAAAACCACTTTTCGCACTTGTGTTAGTGTTGAAAAACCACTTTTCGCACTTGTGTTAGTGTTGAAAAACCACTTTTCGCACTTGTGTTGGTGCAGGAAACCACTTTTGCACTTGTATTAGTGTGGAAAAAACACTTTTTGCACTAGTGATAGTGTTGAAAAACCACTTTTCGCACTTGTGTTAGTGTTGAAAAACCACTTTTCGCAGTTGTGTTGGTGCAGGAAACCACTTTTGCACTTGTATTAGTGTGGAAAAACCACTTTTCGCACTTGTGTTAGTGTTGAAAAACCACTTTTCGCACTTGTGTTAGTGTTGAAAAAACACTTTTCGCACTTGTGTTGGTGCAGGAAACCACTTTTGCACTTGTATTAGTGTGGAAAAACCACTTTTCGCACTTGTGTTAGTGTTGAAAAACCACTTTTCGCACTTGTGTTAGTGTTGAAAAACCACTTTTCGCACTTGTGTTGGTGCAGGAAACCACTTTTGCACTTGTATTAGTGTGGAAAAAACACTTTTTGCACTTGTGATAGTGTTGAAAAACCACTTTTCGCACTTGTGTTAGTGTTGAAAAACCACTTTTCGCACTTGTGTTAGTGTTGAAAAACCACTTTTCGCACTTGTGTTGGTGAAGGAAACCACTTTTGCACTTGTATTAGTGTGGAAAAAACACTTTTCGCACTTGTGTTAGTGTTGAAAAACCATTTTTCACACTTGTGTTGGTGCAGGAAACCACTTTTGCACTTGTATTAGTGTGGAAAAAACACTTTTTGCACTTGTGATAGTGTTGAAAAACCACTTTTCGCACTTGTGTTAGTGTTGAAAAACCACTTTTCGCACATGTGTTGGGGCAGGAAACCACTTTTGTACTTGTATTAGCGTGGAAAACCACTTTTCGCACTTGTGTTAGTGTTGAAAAACCACTTTTCGCACTTGTGTTAGTGTTGAAAAACCACTTTTCGCACTTGTGTTAGTGTTGAAAAACCACTTGTCGCACTTGTGTTGGTGCAGGAAACCACTTTTGCACTTGTATTAGTGTGGAAAAAACACTTTTTGCACTTGTGATAGTGTTGAAAAACCACTTTTCGCACTTGTGTTAGTGTTGAAAAACCACTTTTCGCACTTGTGTTTGTGCAGGAAACCACTTTTGCACTTGTATTAGTGTGGAAAAACCACTTTTCGCGCTTGTGTTAGTGTTGAAAAACCACTTTTCGCACTTGTGTTAGTGTTGAAAAACCACTTTTCGCACTTGTGTTGGTGCAGGAAACCACTTTTGCACTTGTATTAGTGTGGAAAAAACACTTTTCGCACTTGTGTTAGTGTTGAAAAACCACTTTTCGCACTTGTGTTAGTGTTGAAAAACCACTTTTCGCACTTGTGTTGGTGCAGGAAACCACTTTTGCACTTGTATTAGTGTGGAAAAACCACTTTTCGCACTTGTGTTAGTGTTGAAAAACCACTTTTCGCACTTGTGTTAGTGTTGAAAAAACACTTTTCGCACTTGTGTTGGTGCAGGAAACCACTTTTGCACTTGTATTAGTGTGGAAAAACCACTTTTCGCACTTGTGTTAGTGTTGATAAACCACTTTTCGCACTTGTGTTAGTGTTGAAAAACCACTTTTCGCACTTGTGTTGGTGCAGGAAACCACTTTTGCACTTGTATTAGTGTGGGAAAAACACTTTTTGCACTTGTGATAGTGTTGAAAAACCACTTTTCGCACTTGTGTTAGTGTTGAAAAACCACTTTTCGCACTTGTGTTAGTGTTGAAAAACCACTTTTCGCACTTGTGTTGGTGAAGGAAACCACTTTTGCACTTGTATTAGTGTGGAAAAAACACTTTTCGCACTTGTGTTAGTGTTGAAAAACCATTTTTCACACTTGTGTTGGTGCAGGAAACCACTTTTGCACTTGTATTAGTGTGGAAAAAACACTTTTTGCACTTGTGATAGTGTTGAAAAACCACTTTTCGCACTTGTGTTAGTGTTGAAAAACCACTTTTCGCACATGTGTTGGGGCAGGAAACCACTTTTGTACTTGTATTAGCGTGGAAAAACCACTTTTCGCACTTGTGTTAGTGTTGAAAAACCACTTTTCGCACTTGTGTTAGTGTTGAAAAACCACTTGTCGCACTTGTGTTGGTGCAGGAAACCACTTTTGCACTTGTATTAGTGTGGAAAAAACACTTTTTGCACTTGTGATAGTGTTGAAAAACCACTTTTCGCACTTGTGTTAGTGTTGAAAAACCACTTTTCGCACTTGTGTTTGTGCAGGAAACCACTTTTGCACTTGTATTAGTGTGGAAAAACCACTTTTCGCGCTTGTGTTAGTGTTGAAAAACCACTTTTCGCACTTGTGTTAGTGTTGAAAACCCACTTTTCGCACTTGTGTTGGTGCAGGAAACCACTTTTGCACTTGTATTAGTGTGGAAAAAACACTTTTCGCACTTGTGTTAGTGTTGAAAAACCACTTTTCGCACTTGTGTTAGTGTTGAAAAACCACTTTTCGCACTTGTGTTGGTGCAGGAAACCACTTTTGCACTTGTATTAGTGTGGAAAAACCACTTTTCGCACTTGTGTTAGTGTTGAAAAACCACTTTTCGCACTTGTATTAGTGTTGAAAAACCACTTTTCGCACTTGTGTTGGTGCAGGAAACCACTTTTGCACTTGTATTAGTTTGGAAAAAACACTTTTTGCACTTGTGATAGTGTTGAAAAACCACTTTTCGCACTTGTGTTAGTGTTGAAAAACCACTTTTCGCACTTGTGTTGGTGCAGGAAACCACTTTTGCACTTGTATTAGTGTGGAAAAAACACTTTTTGCACTTGTGATAGTGTTGAAAAACCACTTTTCGCACTTGTGTTAGTGTTGAAAAACCACTTTTCGCACATGTGTTGGGGGCAGGAAACCACTTTTGCACTTGTATTAGTGTGGAAAAACCACTTTTCGCACTTGTGTTAGTGTTGAAAAACCACTTTTCGCACTTGTGTTAGTGTTGAAAAACCACTTGTCGCACTTGTGTTGGTGCAGGAAACCACTTTTGCACTTGTATTAGTGTGGAAAAAACACTTTTTGCAGTTGTGATAGTGTTGAAAAACCACTTTTCGCACTTGTGTTAGTGTTGAAAAACCACTTTTCGCACTTGTGTTGGTGCAGGAAATCACTTTTGCACTTGTATTAGTGTGGAAAAACCACTTTTCGCACTTGTGTTAGTGTTCAAAAACCACTTTTCGCACTTGTGTTAGTGTTGAAAAACCACTTTTCGCACTTGTGTTAGTGTTGAAAAACCACTTTTCGCACTTGTGTTAGTGTTGAAAAACCACTTTTCGCACTTGTGTTGGTGCAGGAAACCACTTTTTCACTTGTATTAGTGTGGAAAAAACACTTTTTGCACTTGTGATAGTGTTGAAAAACCACTTTTCGCACTTGTGTTAGTGTTGAAAAATCACTTTTCGCACTTGTGTTGGTGCAGGAAACCACTTTTGCACTTGTATTAGTGTGGAAAAACCACTTTTCGCACTTGTGTTAGTGTTGAAAAACCACTTTTCGCACTTGTGTTAGTGTTGAAAAACCACTTTTCGCACTTGTGTTGGTGCAGGAAACCACTTTTGCACTTGTATTAGTGTGGAAAAAACACTTTTTGCACTTGTGATAGTGTTGAAAAACCACTTTTCGCACTTGTGTTAGTGTTGAAAAACCACTTTTCGCACATGTGTTGGGGCAGGAAACCACTTTTGCACTTGTATTAGTGTGGAAAAACCACTTTTCGCACTTGTGTTAGTGTTGAAAAACCACTTTTCGCACTTGTGTTAGTGTTGAAAAACCACTTTTCGCAGTTGTGTTGGTGCAGGAAACCACTTTTGCACTTGTATTAGTGTGGAAAAACCACTTTTCGCACTTGTGTTAGTGTTGAAAAACCACTTTTCGCACTTGTGTTAGTGTTGAAAAACCACTTTTCGCACTTGTGTTGGTGCAGGAAACCACTTTTGCACTTGTATTAGTGTGGAAAAAACACTTTTTGCACTAGTGATAGTGTTGAAAAACCACTTTTCGCACTTGTGTTAGTGTTGAAAAACCACTTTTCGCAGTTGTGTTGGTGCAGGAAACCACTTTTGCACTTGTATTAGTGTGGAAAAACCACTTTTCGCACTTGTGTTAGTGTTGAAAAACCACTTTTCGCACTTGTGTTAGTGTTGAAAAACCACTTTTCGCACTTGTGTTGGTGCAGGAAACCACTTTTGCACTTGTATTAGTGTGGAAAAACCACTTTTCGCACTTGTGTTAGTGTTGAAAAACCACTTTTCACACTTGTGTTAGTGTTGAAAAACCACTTTTCGCACTTGTGTTGGTGCAGGAAACCACTTTTGCACTTGTATTAGTGTGGAAAAAACACTTTTTGCACATGTGATAGTGTTGAAAAACCACTTTTCGCACTTGTGTTAGTGTTGAAAAACCACTTTTCGCACTTGTGTTAGTGTTGAAAAACAACTTTTCGCACTTGTGTTGGTGAAGGAAACCACTTTTGCACTTGTATTAGTGTGGAAAAAACACTTTTCGCACTTGTGTTAGTGTTGAAAAACAACTTTTCGCACTTGTGTTAGTGTTGAAAAACCATTTTTCACACTTGTGTTGGTGCAGGAAACCACTTTTGCACTTGTATTAGTGTGGAAAAAACACTTTTTGCACTTGTGATAGTGTTGAAAAACCACTTTTCGCACTTGTGTTAGTGTTGAAAAACCACTTTTCGCACATGTGTTGGGGCAGGAAACCACTTTTGTACTTGTATTAGTGTGGAAAAACCACTTTTCACACTTGTGTTAGTGTTGAAAAACCACTTTTCGCACTTGTGTTAGTGTTGAAAAACCACTTGTCGCACTTGTGTTGGTGCAGGAAACCACTTTTGCACTTGTATTAGTGTGGAAAAAACACTTTTTGCACATGTGATAGTGTTGAAAAACCACTTTTCGCACTTGTGTTAGTGTTGAAAAACCACTTTTCGCACTTGTGTTGGTGCAGGAAATCACTTTTGCACTTGTATTAGTGTGGAAAAACCACTTTTCGCACTTGTGTTAGTGTTGAAAAACCACTTTTCGCACTTGTGTTAGTGTTGAAAAACCACTTTTCGCACTTGTGTTAGTGTTGAAAAACCACTTTTCACACTTGTGTTAGTGTTGAAAAACCACTTTTCGCACTTGTGTTGGTGCAGGAAACGACTTTTGCACTTGTATTAGTGTGGAAAAAACACTTTTTGCACTTGTGATAGTGTTGAAAAACCACTTTTCGCACTTGTGTTAGTGTTGAAAAATCACTTTTCGCACTTGTGTTGGTGCAGGAAACCACTTTTGCACTTGTATTAGTGTGGAAAAACCACTTTTCGCACTTGTGTTAGTGTTGAAAAACCACTTTTCGCACTTGTGTTAGTGTTGAAAAACCACTTTTCGCACTTGTGTTGGTGCAGGAAACCACTTTTGCACTTGTATTAGTGTGGAAAAAACACTTTTTGCACTTGTGATAGTGTTGAAAAACCACTTTTCGCACTTGTGTTAGTGTTGAAAAACCACATTTCGCACTTGTGTTAGTGTTGAAAAACCACTTTTCGCACTTGTGTTGGTGCAGGAAACCACTTTTGCACTTGTATTAGTGTGGAAAAAACACTTTTTGCACTTGTGATAGTGTTGAAAAACCACTTTTCGCACTTGTGTTAGTGTTGAAAAACCACTTTTCGCACTTGTGTTGGTGCAGGAAACCACTTTTGCACTTGTATTAGTGTGGAAAAACCACTTTTCGCACTTGTGTTAGTGTTGAAAAACCACTTTTCACACTTGTGTTAGTGTTGAAAAACCACTTTTCGCACTTGTGTTGGTGCAGGAAACCACTTTTGCACTTGTATTAGTGTGGAAAAACCACTTTTCGCACTTGTGTTAGTGTTGAAAAACCACATTTCGCACTTGTGTTAGTGTTGAAAAACCACTTTTCGCACTTGTGTTGGTGCAGGAAACCACTTTTGCACTTGTATTAGTGTGGAAAAAACACTTTTTGCACTTGTGATAGTGTTGAAAAACCACTTTTCGCACTTGTGTTAGTGTTGAAAAACCACTTTTCGCACTTGTGTTGGTGCAGGAAACCACTTTTGCACTTGTATTAGTGTGGAAAAACCACTTTTCGCACTTGTGTTAGTCTTGAAAAACCACTTTTCGCACTTGTGTTAGTCTTGAAAAACCACTTTTCGCACCTGTGTTAGTGTTGAAAAACCACTTTTCGCACTTGTGTTGGTGCAGGAAACCACTTTTGCACTTGCATTAGTGTGGAAAAAACACTTTTCGCACTTGTGTTAGTGTTGAAAAACCACTTTTTGCACTTGTGTTAGTGTTGAAAAACCACTTTTCGCACTTGTGTTGGTGCAGGAAACCACTTTTGCACTTGTATTAGTGTGGAAAAAACACTTTTTGCACTTGTGATAGTGTTGAAAAACCACTTTTCGCACTTGTGTTAGTGTTGAAAAATCACTTTTCGCACTTGTGTTGGTGCAGGAAACCACTTTTGCACTTGTATTAGTGTGGAAAAACCACATTTCGCACTTGTGTTAGTGTTGAAAAACCACTTTTCGCACTTGTGTTAGTGTTGAAAAACCACTTTTCGCACTTGTGTTGGTGCAGGAAACCACTTTTGCACTTGTATTAGTGTGGAAAAAACACTTTTTGCACTTGTGATAGTGTTGAAAAACCACTTTTCGCACTTGTGTTAGTGTTGAAAAACCACTTTTCGCACATGTGTTGGGGGCAGGAAACCACTTTTGCACTTGTATTAGTGTGGAAAAACCACTTTTCGCGCTTGTGTTAGTGTTGAAAAACCACTTTTCGCACTTGTGTTAGTGTTGAAAAACCACTTTTCGCAGTTGTGTTGGTGCAGGAAACCACTTTTGCACTTGTATTAGTGTGGAAAAACCACTTTTCGCACTTGTGTTAGTGTTGAAAAACCACTTTTCGCACTTGTGTTAGTGTTGAAAAACCACTTTTCGCACTTGTGTTGGTGCAGGAAACCACTTTTGCACTTGTATTAGTGTGGAAAAAACACTTTTTGCACTAGTGATAGTGTTGAAAAACCACTTTTCGCACTTGTGTTAGTGTTGAAAAACCACTTTTCGCAGTTGTGTTGGTGCAGGAAACCACTTTTGCACTTGTATTAGTGTGGAAAAACCACTTTTCGCACTTGTGTTAGTGTTGAAAAACTACTTTTCGCACTTGTGTTAGTGTTGAAAAAACACTTTTCGCACTTGTGTTGGTGCAGGAAACCACTTTTGCACTTGTATTAGTGTGGAAAAACCACTTTTCGCACTTGTGTTAGTGTTGAAAAACCACTTTTCGCACTTGTGTTAGTGTTGAAAAACCACTTTTCGCACTTGTGTTGGTGCAGGAAACCACTTTTGCACTTGTATTAGTGTGGAAAAAACACTTTTTGCACTTGTGATAGTGTTGAAAAACCACTTTTCGCACTTGTGTTAGTGTTGAAAAACCACTTTTCGCACTTGTGTTAGTGTTGAAAAACCACTTTTCGCACTTGTGTTGGTGAAGGAAACCACTTTTGCACTTGTATTAGTGTGGAAAAAACACTTTTCGCACTTGTGTTAGTGTTGAAAAACCATTTTTCACACTTGTGTTGGTGCAGGAAACCACTTTTGCACTTGTATTAGTGTGGAAAAAACACTTTTTGCACTTGTGATAGTGTTGAAAAACCACTTTTCGCACTTGTGTTAGTGTTGAAAAACCACTTTTCGCACATGTGTTGGGGCAGGAAACCACTTTTGTACTTGTATTAGCGTGGAAAAACCACTTTTCGCACTTGTGTTAGTGTTGAAAAACCACTTTTCGCACTTGTGTTAGTGTTGAAAAACCACTTGTCGCACTTGTGTTGGTGCAGGAAACCACTTTTGCACTTGTATTAGTGTGGAAAAAACACTTTTTGCACTTGTGATAGTGTTGAAAAACCACTTTTCGCACTTGTGTTAGTGTTGAAAAACCACTTTTCGCACTTGTGTTTGTGCAGGAAACCACTTTTGCACTTGTATTAGTGTGGAAAAACCACTTTTCGCGCTTGTGTTAGTGTTGAAAAACCACTTTTCGCACTTGTGTTAGTGTTGAAAAACCACTTTTCGCACTTGTGTTGGTGCAGGAAACCACTTTTGCACTTGTATTAGTGTGGAAAAAACACTTTTCGCACTTGTGTTAGTGTTGAAAAACCACTTTTCGCACTTGTGTTAGTGTTGAAAAACCACTTTTCGCACTTGTGTTGGTGCAGGAAACCACTTTTGCACTTGTATTAGTGTGGAAAAACCACTTTTCGCACTTGTGTTAGTGTTGAAAAACCACTTTTCGCACTTGTGTTAGTGTTGAAAAAACACTTTTCGCACTTGTGTTGGTGCAGGAAACCACTTTTGCACTTGTATTAGTGTGGAAAAACCACTTTTCGCACTTGTGTTAGTGTTGAAAAACCACTTTTCGCACTTGTGTTAGTGTTGAAAAACCACTTTTCGCAGTTGTGTTGGTGCAGGAAACCACTTTTGCACTTGTATTAGTGTGGAAAAACCACTTTTCGCACTTGTGTTAGTGTTGAAAAACCACTTTTCGCACTTGTGTTAGTGTTGAAAAACCACTTTTCGCACTTGTGTTGGTGCAGGAAACCACTTTTGCACTTGTATTAGTGTGGAAAAAACACTTTTTGCACTAGTGATAGTGTTGAAAAACCACTTTTCGCACTTGTGTTAGTGTTGAAAAACCACTTTTCGCAGTTGTGTTGGTGCAGGAAACCACTTTTGCACTTGTATTAGTGTGGAAAAACCACTTTTCGCACTTGTGTTAGTGTTGAAAAACCACTTTTCGCACTTGTGTTAGTGTTGAAAAAACACTTTTCGCACTTGTGTTGGTGCAGGAAACCAGTTTTGCACTTGTATTAGTGTGGAAAAACCACTTTTCGCACTTGTGTTAGTGTTGAAAAACCACTTTTCGCACTTGTGTTAGTGTTGAAAAACCACTTTTCGCACTTGTGTTGGTGCAGGAAACCACTTTTGCACTTGTATTAGTGTGGAAAAAACACTTTTTGCACTTGTGATAGTGTTGAAAAACCACTTTTCGCACTTGTGTTAGTGTTGAAAAACCACTTTTCGCACTTGTGTTAGTGTTGAAAAACCACTTTTCGCACTTGTGTTGGTGAAGGAAACCACTTTTGCACTTGTATTAGTGTGGAAAAAACACTTTTCGCACTTGTGTTAGTGTTGAAAAACCATTTTTCACACTTGTGTTGGTGCAGGAAACCACTTTTGCACTTGTATTAGTGTGGAAAAAACACTTTTTGCACTTGTGATAGTGTTGAAAAACCACTTTTCGCACTTGTGTTAGTGTTGAAAAACCACTTTTCGCACATGTGTTGGGGCAGGAAACCACTTTTGTACTTGTATTAGCGTGGAAAAACCACTTTTCGCACTTGTGTTAGTGTTGAAAAACCACTTTTCGCACTTGTGTTAGTGTTGAAAAACCACTTTTCGCACTTGTGTTAGTGTTGAAAAACCACTTGTCGCACTTGTGTTGGTGCAGGAAACCACTTTTGCACTTGTATTAGTGTGGAAAAAACACTTTTTGCACTTGTGATAGTGTTGAAAAACCACTTTTCGCACTTGTGTTAGTGTTGAAAAACCACTTTTCGCACTTGTGTTTGTGCAGGAAACCACTTTTGCACTTGTATTAGTGTGGAAAAACCACTTTTCGCGCTTGTGTTAGTGTTGAAAAACCACTTTTCGCACTTGTGTTAGTGTTGAAAAACCACTTTTCGCACTTGTGTTGGTGCAGGAAACCACTTTTGCACTTGTATTAGTGTGGAAAAAACACTTTTCGCACTTGTGTTAGTGTTGAAAAACCACTTTTCGCACTTGAGTTAGTGTTGAAAAACCACTTTTCGCACTTGTGTTGGTGCAGGAAACCACTTTTGCACTTGTATTAGTGTGGAAAAACCACTTTTCGCACTTGTGTTAGTGTTGAAAAACCACTTTTCGCACTTGTGTTAGTGTTGACAAAACACTTTTCGCACTTGTGTTGGTGCAGGAAACCACTTTTGCACTTGTATTAGTGTGGAAAAACCACTTTTCGCACTTGTGTTAGTGTTGATAAACCACTTTTCGCACTTGTGTTAGTGTTGAAAAACCACTTTTCGCACTTGTGTTGGTGCAGGAAACCACTTTTGCACTTGTATTAGTGTGGGAAAAACACTTTTTGCACTTGTGATAGTGTTGAAAAACCACTTTTCGCACTTGTGTTAGTGTTGAAAAACCACTTTTCGCACTTGTGTTAGTGTTGAAAAACCACTTTTCGCACTTGTGTTGGTGAAGGAAACCACTTTTGCACTTGTGATAGTGTTGAAAAAACACTTTTCGCACTTGTGTTAGTGTTGAAAAACCACTTTTCGCACATGTGTTGGGGCAGGAAACCACTTTTGTACTTGTATTAGCGTGGAAAAACCACTTTTCGCACTTGTGTTAGTGTTGAAAAACCACTTTTCGCACTTGTGTTAGTGTTGAAAAACCACTTTTCGCACTTGTGTTAGTGTTGAAAAACCACTTGTCGCACTTGTGTTGGTGCAGGAAACCACTTTTGCACTTGTATTAGTGTGGAAAAAACACTTTTTGCACTTGTGATAGTGTTGAAAAACCACTTTTCGCACTTGTGTTAGTGTTGAAAAACCACTTTTCGCACTTGTGTTTGTGCAGGAAACCACTTTTGCACTTGTATTAGTGTGGAAAAACCACTTTTCGCGCTTGTGTTAGTGTTGAAAAACCACTTTTCGCACTTGTGTTAGTGTTGAAAAACCACTTTTCGCACTTGTGTTGGTGCAGGAAACCACTTTTGCACTTGTATTAGTGTGGAAAAAACACTTTTCGCACTTGTGTTAGTGTTGAAAAACCACTTTTCGCACTTGTGTTAGTGTTGAAAAACCACTTTTCGCACTTGTGTTGGTGCAGGAAACCACTTTTGCACTTGTATTAGTGTGGAAAAACCACTTTTCGCACTTGTGTTAGTGTTGAAAAACCACTTTTCGCACTTGTGTTAGTGTTGAAAAAACACTTTTCGCACTTGTGTTGGTGCAGGAAACCACTTTTGCACTTGTATTAGTGTGGAAAAACCACTTTTCGCACTTGTGTTAGTGTTGATAACCCACTTTTCGCACTTGTGTTAGTGTTGAAAAACCACTTTTCGCACTTGTGTTGGTGAAGGAAACCACTTTTGCACTTGTATTAGTGTGGAAAAAACACTTTTCGCACTTGTGTTAGTGTTGAAAAACCATTTTTCACACTTGTGTTGGTGCAGGAAACCACTTTTGCACTTGTATTAGTGTGGAAAAAACACTTTTTGCAATTGTGATAGTGTTGAAAAACCACTTTTCGCACTTGTGTTAGTGTTGAAAAACCACTTTTCGCACATGTGTTGGGGCAGGAAACCACTTTTGTACTTGTATTAGCGTGGAAAAACCACTTTTCGCACTTGTGTTAGTGTTGAAAAACCACTTTTCGCACTTGTGTTAGTGTTGAAAAACCACTTGTCGCACTTGTGTTGGTGCAGGAAACCACTTTTGCACTTGTATTAGTGTGGAAAAAACACTTTTTGCACTTGTGATAGTGTTGAAAAACCACTTTTCGCACTTGTGTTGGTGTTGAAAAACCACTTTTCGCACTTGTGTTTGTGCAGGAAACCACTTTTGCACTTGTATTAGTGTGGAAAAACCACTTTTCGCGCTTGTGTTAGTGTTGAAAAACCACTTTTCGCACTTGTGTTAGTGTTGAAAAACCACTTTTCGCACTTGTGTTGGTGCAGGAAACCACTTTTGCACTTGTATTAGTGTGGAAAAAACACTTTTCGCACTTGTGTTAGTGTTGAAAAACCACTTTTCGCACTTGTGTTAGTGTTGAAAAACCACTTTTCGCACTTGTGTTGGTGCAGGAAACCACTTTTGCACTTGTATTAGTGTGGAAAAACCACTTTTCGCACTTGTGTTAGTGTTGAAAAACCACTTTTCGCACTTGTATTAGTGTTGAAAAACCACTTTTCGCACTTGTGTTGGTGCAGGAAACCACTTTTGCACTTGTATTAGTTTGGAAAAAACACTTTTTGCACTTGTGATAGTGTTGAAAAACCACTTTTCGCACTTGTGTTAGTGTTGAAAAACCACTTTTCGCACTTGTGTTGGTGCAGGAAACCACTTTTGCACTTGTATTAGTGTGGAAAAAACACTTTTTGCACTTGTGATAGTGTTGAAAAACCACTTTTCGCACTTGTGTTAGTGTTGAAAAACCACTTTTCGCACATGCGTTGGGGGCAGGAAACCACTTTTGCACTTGTATTAGTGTGGAAAAACCACTTTTCGCACTTGCGTTAGTGTTGAAAAACCACTTTTCGCACTTGTGTTAGTGTTGAAAAACCACTTGTCGCACTTGTGTTGGTGCAGGAAACCACTTTTGCACTTGTATTAGTGTGGAAAAAACACTTTTTGCAGTTGTGATAGTGTTGAAAAACCACTTTTCGCACTTGTGTTAGTGTTGAAAAACCACTTTTCGCACTTGTGTTGGTGCAGGAAATCACTTTTGCACTTGTATTAGTGTGGAAAAACCACTTTTCGCACTTGTGTTAGTGTTGAAAAACCACTTTTCGCACTTGTGTTAGTGTTGAAAAACCACTTTTCGCACTTGTGTTAGTGTTGAAAAACCACTTTTCGCACTTGTGTTAGTGTTGAAAAACCACTTTTCGCACTTGTGTTGGTGCAGGAAACCACTTTTTCACTTGTATTAGTGTGGAAAAAACACTTTTTGCACTTGTGATAGTGTTGAAAAACCACTTTTCGCACTTGTGTTAGTGTTGAAAAATCACTTTTCGCACTTGTGTTGGTGCAGGAAACCACTTTTGCACTTGTATTAGTGTGGAAAAACCACTTTTCGCACTTGTGTTAGTGTTGAAAAACCACTTTTCGCACTTGTGTTAGTGTTGAAAAACCACTTTTCGCACTTGTGTTGGTGCAGGAAACCACTTTTGCACTTGTATTAGTGTGGAAAAAACACTTTTTGCACTTGTGATAGTGTTGAAAAACCACTTTTCGCACTTGTGTTAGTGTTGAAAAACCACTTTTCGCACATGTGTTGGGGCAGGAAACCACTTTTGCACTTGTATTAGTGTGGAAAAACCACTTTTCGCACTTGTGTTAGTGTTGAAAAACCACTTTTCGCACTTTTGTTAGTGTTGAAAAACCACTTTTCGCAGTTGTGTTGGTGCAGGAAACCACTTTTGCACTTGTATTAGTGTGGAAAAACCACTTTTCGCACTTGTGTTAGTGTTGAAAAACCACTTTTCGCACTTGTGTTAGTGTTGAAAAACCACTTTTCGCACTTGTGTTGGTGCAGGAAACCACTTTTGCACTTGTATTAGTGTGGAAAAAACACTTTTTGCACTAGTGATAGTGTTGAAAAACCACTTTTCGCACTTGTGTTAGTGTTGAAAAACCACTTTTCGCAGTTGTGTTGGTGCAGGAAACCACTTTTGCACTTGTATTAGTGTGGAAAAACCACTTTTCGCACTTGTGTTAGTGTTGAAAAACCACTTTTCGCACTTGTGTTAGTGTTGAAAAACCACTTTTCGCACTTGTGTTGGTGCAGGAAACCACTTTTGCACTTGTATTAGTGTGGAAAAACCACTTTTCGCACTTGTGTTAGTGTTGAAAAACCACTTTTCACACTTGTGTTAGTGTTGAAAAACCACTTTTCGCACTTGTGTTGGTGCAGGAAACCACTTTTGCACTTGTATTAGTGTGGAAAAAACACTTTTTGCACATGTGATAGTGTTGAAAAACCACTTTTCGCACTTGTGTTAGTGTTGAAAAACCACTTTTCGCACTTGTGTTAGTGTTGAAAAACAACTTTTCGCACTTGTGTTGGTGAAGGAAACCACTTTTGCACTTGTATTAGTGTGGAAAAAACACTTTTCGCACTTGTGTTAGTGTTGAAAAACAACTTTTCGCACTTGTGTTAGTGTTGAAAAACCATTTTTCACACTTGTGTTGGTGCAGGAAACCACTTTTGCACTTGTATTAGTGTGGAAAAAACACTTTTTGCACTTGTGATAGTGTTGAAAAACCACTTTTCGCACTTGTGTTAGTGTTGAAAAACCACTTTTCGCACATGTGTTGGGGCAGGAAACCACTTTTGTACTTGTATTAGTGTGGAAAAACCACTTTTCGCACTTGTGTTAGTGTTGAAAAACCACTTTTCGCACTTGTGTTAGTGTTGAAAAACCACTTGTCGCACTTGTGTTGGTGCAGGAAACCACTTTTGCACTTGTATTAGTGTGGAAAAAACACTTTTTGCACATGTGATAGTGTTGAAAAACCACTTTTCGCACTTGTGTTAGTGTTGAAAAACCACTTTTCGCACTTGTGTTGGTGCAGGAAACCACTTTTGCACTTGTATTAGTGTGGAAAAACCACTTTTCGCACTTGTGTTAGTGTTGAAAAACCACTTTTCGCACTTGTGTTAGTGTTGAAAAACCACTTTTTGCACTTGTGTTGGTGCAGGAAACCACTTTTGCACTTGTATTAGTGTGGAAAAAACACTTTTTGCACTTGTGATAGTGTTGAAAAACCACTTTTCGCACTTGTGTTAGTGTTGAAAAACCACTTTTCGCACATGTGTTGGGGCAGGAAACCACTTTTGCACTTGTATTAGTGTGGAAAAACCACTTTTCGCACTTGTGTTAGTGTTGAAAAACCACTTTTCACACTTGTGTTAGTGTTGAAAAACCACTTTTCGCAGTTGTGTTGGTGCAGGAAACCACTTTTGCACTTGTATTAGTGTGGAAAAACCACTTTTCGCACTTGTGTTAGTGTTGAAAAACCACTTTTCGCACTTGTGTTAGTGTTGAAAAACCACTTTTCGCACTTGTGTTGGTGCAGGAAACCACTTTTGCACTTGTATTAGTGTGGAAAAACCACTTTTCGCACTTGTGTTAGTGTTGAAAAACCACGCTTCGCACTTGTGTTAGTGTTGAAAAACCACTTTTCGCACTTGTGTTGGTGCAGGAAACCACTTTTGCACTTGTATTAGTGTGGAAAAAACACTTTTCGCACTTGTGTTAGTGTTGAAAAACCACTTTTCGCACTTGTGTTAGTGTTGAAAAACCACTTTTCGCACTTGTGTTGGTGCAGGAAACCACTTTTGCACTTGTATTAGTGTGGAAAAACCACTTTTCGCACTTGTGTTAGTGTTGAAAAACCACTTTTCGCACTTGTATTAGTGTTGAAAAACCACTTTTCGCACTTGTGTTGGTGCAGGAAACCACTTTTGCACTTGTATTAGTTTGGAAAAAACACTTTTTGCACTTGTGATAGTGTTGAAAAACCACTTTTCGCACTTGTGTTGGTGTTGAAAAACCACTTTTCGCACTTGTGTTGGTGCAGGAAACCACTTTTGCACTTGTATTAGTGTGGAAAAAACACTTTTTGCACTTGTGATAGTGTTGAAAAACCACTTTTCGCACTTGTGTTAGTGTTGAAAAACCACTTTTCGCACATGTGTTGGGGCAGGAAACCACTTTTGCACTTGTATTAGTGTGGAAAAACCACTTTTCGCACTTGTGTTAGTGTTGAAAAACCACTTTTCGCACTTGTGTTAGTGTTGAAAAACCACTTGTCGCACTTGTGTTGGTGCAGGAAACCACTTTTGCACTTGTATTAGTGTGGAAAAAACACTTTTTGCACTTGTGATAGTGTTGAAAAACCACTTTTTGCACTTGTGTTAATGTTGAAAAACCACTTTTTGCACTTGTGTTAGTGTTGAAAAACCACTTTTCGCACTTGTGTTGGTGCAGGAAATCACTTTTGCACTTGTATTAGTGTGGAAAAACCACTTTTCGCACTTGTGTTAGTGTTGAAAAACCACTTTTCGCACTTGTGTTAGCGTTGAAAAACCACTTTTCGCACTTGTGTTGGTGCAGGAAACCACTTTTGCACTTGTATTAGTGTGGAAAACCACTTTTCGCACTTGTGTTAGTGTTGAAAAACCACTTTTCGCACTTGTATTAGTGCTGAAAAACCACTTTTCGCACTTGTGTTGGTGCAGGAAACCACTTTTGCACTTGTATTAGTGTGGAAAAAACACTTTTTGCACTTGTGATAGCGTTGAAAAACGACTTTTCGCACTTGTGTTAGTGTTGAAAAACCACTTTTCGCACTTGTGTTGGTGCAGGAAACCACTTTTGCACTTGTATTAGTGTGGAAAAAACACTTTTTGCACTTGTGATAGTGTTGAAAAACCACTTTTCGCACTTGTGTTAGTGTTGAAAAACCACTTTTCGCACATGTGTTGGGGCAGGAAACCACTTTTGCACTTGTATTAGTGTGGAAAAACCACTTTTCGCACTTGTGTTAGTGTTGAAAAACCACTTTTCGCACTTGTGTTAGTGTTGAAAAACCACTTGTCGCACTTGTGTTGGTGCAGGAAACCACTTTTGCACTTGTATTAGTGTGGAAAAACCACTTTTCGCACTTGTGTTAGTGTTGAAAAACCACTTTTCGCACTTGTGTTAGTGTTGAAAAACCACTTTTCGCACTTGTGTTAGTGTTGAAAAACCACTTTTCGCACTTGTGTTGGTGCAGGAAACCACTTTTGCACTTGTATTAGTGTGGAAAAAACACTTTTTGCACTTGTGATAGTGTTGAAAAACCACTTTTCGCACTTGTGTTAGTGTTGAAAAACCACTTTTCGCACTTGTGTTGGTGCAGTAAACCACTTTTGCACTTGTATTAGTGTGGAAAAACCACTTTTCGCACTTGTGTTAGTGTTGAAAAACAACTTTTTGCACTTGTGTTAGTGTTGAAAAACCACTTTTCGCACTTGTGTTAGTGTTGAAAAACCACTTTTTGCACTTGTGTTGGTGCAGGAAACCAATTTTGCACTTGTATTAGTGTGGAAAAACCACTTTTCGCACTTGTGTTAGTGTTGAAAAACCACTTTTCGCACTTGTGTTGGTGCAGGAAACCACTTTTGCACTTGTATTAGTGTGGAAAAAACACTTTTTGCACTAGTGATAGTGTTGAAAAACCACTTTTCGCACTTGTGTTAGTGTTGAAAAACCACTTTTCGCAGTTGTGTTGGTGCAGGAAACCACTTTTGCACTTGTATTAGTGTGGAAAAACCACTTTTCGCACTTGTGTTAGTGTTGAAAAACCACTTTTCGCACTTGTGTTAGTGTTGAAAAAACACTTTTCGCACTTGTGTTGGTGCAGGAAACCACTTTTGCACTTGTATTAGTGTGGAAAAACCACTTTTCGCACTTGTGTTAGTGTTGAAAAACCACTTTTCGCACTTGTGTTAGTGTTGAAAAACCACTTTTCGCACTTGTGTTGGTGCAGGAAACCACTTTTGCACTTGTATTAGTGTGGAAAAAACACTTTTTGCACTTGTGATAGTGTTGAAAAACCACTTTTCGCACTTGTGTTAGTGTTGAAAAACCACTTTTCGCACTTGTGTTAGTGTTGAAAAACCACTTTTCGCACTTGTGTTGGTGAAGGAAACCACTTTTGCACTTGTATTAGTGTGGAAAAAACACTTTTCGCACTTGTGTTAGTGTTGAAAAACCATTTTTCACACTTGTGTTGGTGCAGGAAACCACTTTTGCACTTGTATTAGTGTGGAAAAAACACTTTTTGCACTTGTGATAGTGTTGAAAAACCACTTTTCGCACTTGTGTTAGTGTTGAAAAACCACTTTTCGCACTTGTGTTTGTGCAGGAAACCACTTTTGCACTTGTATTAGTGTGGAAAAACCACTTTCCGCGCTTGTGTTGGTGTTGAAAAACCACTTTTCGCACTTGTGTTAGTGTTGAAAAACCACTTTTCGCACTTGTGTTGGTGCAGGAAACCACTTTTGCACTTGTATTAGTGTGGAAAAAACACTTTTCGCACTTGTGTTAGTGTTGAAAAACCACTTTTCGCACTTGTGTTAGTGTTGAAAAACCACTTTTCGCACTTGTGTTGGTGCAGGAAACCACTTTTGCACTTGTATTAGTGTGGAAAAACCACTTTTTGCACTTGTGTTAGTGTTGAAAAACCACTTTTCGCACTTGTGTTAGTGTTGAAAAAACACTTTTCGCACTTGTGTTGGTGCAGGAAACCACTTTTGCACTTGTATTAGTGTGGAAAAACCACTTTTCGCACTTGTGTTAGTGTTGAAAAACCACTTTTCGCACTTGTGTTAGTGTTGAAAAACCACTTTTCGCAGTTGTGTTGGTGCAGGAAACCACTTTTGCACTTGTATTAGTGTGGAAAAACCACTTTTCGCACTTGTGTTAGTGTTGAAAAACCACTTTTCGCACTTGTGTTAGTGTTGAAAAACCACTTTTCGCACTTGTGTTGGTGCAGGAAACCACTTTTGCACTTGTATTAGTGTGGAAAAAACACTTTTTGCACTAGTGATAGTGTTGAAAAACCACTTTTCGCACTTGTGTTAGTGTTGAAAAACCACTTTTCGCAGTTGTGTTGGTGCAGGAAACCACTTTTGCACTTGTATTAGTGTGGAAAAACCACTTTTCGCACTTGTGTTAGTGTTGAAAAACCACTTTTCGCACTTGTGTTAGTGTTGAAAAAACACTTTTCGCACTTGTGTTGGTGCAGGAAACCACTTTTGCACTTGTATTAGTGTGGAAAAACCACTTTTCGCACTTGTGTTAGTGTTGAAAAACCACTTTTCGCACTTGTGTTAGTGTTGAAAAACCACTTTTCGCACTTGTGTTGGTGCAGGAAACCACTTTTGCACTTGTATTAGTGTGGAAAAAACACTTTTTGCACTTGTGATAGTGTTGAAAAACCACTTTTCGCACTTGTGTTAGTGTTGAAAAACCACTTTTCGCACTTGTGTTAGTGTTGAAAAACCACTTTTCGCACTTGTGTTGGTGAAGGAAACCACTTTTGCACTTGTATTAGTGTGGAAAAAACACTTTTCGCACTTGTGTTAGTGTTGAAAAACCATTTTTCACACTTGTGTTGGTGCAGGAAACCACTTTTGCACTTGTATTAGTGTGGAAAAAACACTTTTTGCACTTGTGATAGTGTTGAAAAACCACTTTTCGCACTTGTGTTAGTGTTGAAAAACCACTTTTCGCACATGTGTTGGGGCAGGAAACCACTTTTGTACTTGTATTAGCGTGGAAAAACCACTTTTCGCACTTGTGTTAGTGTTGAAAAACCACTTTTCGCACTTGTGTTAGTGTTGAAAAACCACTTGTCGCACTTGTGTTGGTGCAGGAAACCACTTTTGCACTTGTATTAGTGTGGAAAAAACACTTTTTGCACTTGTGATAGTGTTGAAAAACCACTTTTCGCACTTGTGTTAGTGTTGAAAAACCACTTTTCGCACTTGTGTTTGTGCAGGAAACCACTTTTGCACTTGTATTAGTGTGGAAAAACCACTTTTCGCGCTTGTGTTAGTGTTGAAAAACCACTTTTCGCACTTGTGTTAGTGTTGAAAAACCACTTTTCGCACTTGTGTTGGTGCAGGAAACCACTTTTGCACTTGTATTAGTGTGGAAAAAACACTTTTCGCACTTGTGTTAGTGTTGAAAAACCACTTTTCGCACATGTGTTAGTGTTGAAAAACCACTTTTCGCACTTGTGTTGGTGCAGGAAACCACTTTTGCACTTGTATTAGTGTGGAAAAACCACTTTTCGCACTTGTGTTAGTGTTGAAAAACCACTTTTCGCACTTGTGTTAGTGTTGAAAAAACACTTTTCGCACTTGTGTTGGTGCAGGAAACCACTTTTGCACTTGTATTAGTGTGGAAAAACCACTTTTCGCACTTGTGTTAGTGTTGATAAACCACTTTTCGCACTTGTGTTAGTGTTGAAAAACCACTTTTCGCACTTGTGTTGGTGCAGGAAACCACTTTTGCACTTGTATTAGTGTGGGAAAAACACTTTTTGCACTTGTGATAGTGTTGAAAAACCACTTTTCGCACTTGTGTTAGTGTTGAAAAACCACTTTTCGCACTTGTGTTAGTGTTGAAAAACCACTTTTCGCACTTGTGTTGGTGAAGGAAACCACTTTTGCACTTGTATTAGTGTGGAAAAAACACTTTTCGCACTTGTGTTAGTGTTGAAAAACCATTTTTCACACTTGTGTTGGTGCAGGAAACCACTTTTGCACTTGTATTAGTGTGGAAAAAACACTTTTTGCACTTGTGATAGTGTTGAAAAACCACTTTTCGCACTTGTGTTAGTGTTGAAAAACCACTTTTCGCACATGTGTTGGGGCAGGAAACCACTTTTGTACTTGTATTAGCGTGGAAAAACCACTTTTCGCACTTGTGTTAGTGTTGAAAAACCACTTTTCGCACTTGTGTTAGTGTTGAAAAACCACTTGTCGCACTTGTGTTGGTGCAGGAAACCACTTTTGCACTTGTATTAGTGTGGAAAAAACACTTTTTGCACTTGTGATAGTGTTGAAAAACCACTTTTCGCACTTGTGTTAGTGTTGAAAAACCACTTTTCGCACTTGTGTTTGTGCAGGAAACCACTTTTGCACTTGTATTAGTGTGGAAAAACCACTTTTCGCGCTTGTGTTAGTGTTGAAAAACCACTTTTCGCACTTGTGTTAGTGTTGAAAAACCACTTTTCGCACTTGTGTTGGTGCAGGAAACCACTTTTGCACTTGTATTAGTGTGGAAAAAACACTTTTCGCACTTGTGTTAGTGTTGAAAAACCACTTTTCGCACTTGTGTTAGTGTTGAAAAACCACTTTTCGCACTTGTGTTGGTGCAGGAAACCACTTTTGCACTTGTATTAGTGTGGAAAAACCACTTTTCGCACTTGTGTTAGTGTTGAAAAACCACTTTTCGCACTTGTATTAGTGTTGAAAAACCACTTTTCGCACTTGTGTTGGTGCAGGAAACCACTTTTGCACTTGTATTAGTTTGGAAAAAACACTTTTTGCACTTGTGATAGTGTTGAAAAACCACTTTTCGCACTTGTGTTAGTGTTGAAAAACCACTTTTCGCACTTGTGTTGGTGCAGGAAACCACTTTTGCACTTGTATTAGTGTGGAAAAAACACTTTTTGCACTTGTGATAGTGTTGAAAAACCACTTTTCGCACTTGTGTTAGTGTTGAAAAACCACTTTTCGCACATGTGTTGGGGGCAGGAAACCACTTTTGCACTTGTATTAGTGTGGAAAAACCACTTTTCGCACTTGTGTTAGTGTTGAAAAACCACTTTTCGCACTTGTGTTAGTGTTGAAAAACCACTTGTCGCACTTGTGTTGGTGCAGGAAACCACTTTTGCACTTGTATTAGTGTGGAAAAAACACTTTTTGCAGTTGTGATAGTGTTGAAAAACCACTTTTCGCACTTGTGTTAGTGTTGAAAAACCACTTTTCGCACTTGTGTTGGTGCAGGAAATCACTTTTGCACTTGTATTAGTGTGGAAAAACCACTTTTCGCACTTGTGTTAGTGTTGAAAAACCACTTTTCGCACTTGTGTTAGTGTTGAAAAACCACTTTTCGCACTTGTGTTAGTGTTGAAAAACCACTTTTCGCACTTGTGTTAGTGTTGAAAAACCACTTTTCGCACTTGTGTTGGTGCAGGAAACCACTTTTTCACTTGTATTAGTGTGGAAAAAACACTTTTTGCACTTGTGATAGTGTTGAAAAACCACTTTTCGCACTTGTGTTAGTGTTGAAAAATCACTTTTCGCACTTGTGTTGGTGCAGGAAACCACTTTTGCACTTGTATTAGTGTGGAAAAACCACTTTTCGCACTTGTGTTAGTGTTGAAAAACCACTTTTCGCACTTGTGTTAGTGTTGAAAAACCACTTTTCGCACTTGTGTTGGTGCAGGAAACCACTTTTGCACTTGTATTAGTGTGGAAAAAACACTTTTTGCACTTGTGATAGTGTTGAAAAACCACTTTTCGCACTTGTGTTAGTGTTGAAAAACCACTTTTCGCACATGTGTTGGGGCAGGAAACCACTTTTGCACTTGTATTAGTGTGGAAAAACCACTTTTCGCACTTGTGTTAGTGTTGAAAAACCACTTTTCGCACTTGTGTTAGTGTTGAAAAACCACTTTTCGCAGTTGTGTTGGTGCAGGAAACCACTTTTGCACTTGTATTAGTGTGGAAAAACCACTTTTCGCACTTGTGTTAGTGTTGAAAAACCACTTTTCGCACTTGTGTTAGTGTTGAAAAACCACTTTTCGCACTTGTGTTGGTGCAGGAAACCACTTTTGCACTTGTATTAGTGTGGAAAAAACACTTTTTGCACTAGTGATAGTGTTGAAAAACCACTTTTCGCACTTGTGTTAGTGTTGAAAAACCACTTTTCGCAGTTGTGTTGGTGCAGGAAACCACTTTTGCACTTGTATTAGTGTGGAAAAACCACTTTTCGCACTTGTGTTAGTGTTGAAAAACCACTTTTCGCACTTGTGTTAGTGTTGAAAAACCACTTTTCGCACTTGTGTTGGTGCAGGAAACCACTTTTGCACTTGTATTAGTGTGGAAAAACCACTTTTCGCACTTGTGTTAGTGTTGAAAAACCACTTTTCGCACTTGTGTTAGCGTTGAAAAACCACTTTTCGCACTTGTGTTGGTGCAGGAAACCACTTTTGCACTTGTATTAGTGTGGAAAACCACTTTTCGCACTTGTGTTAGTGTTGAAAAACCACTTTTCGCACTTGTATTAGTGCTGAAAAACCACTTTTCGCACTTGTGTTGGTGCAGGAAACCACTTTTGCACTTGTATTAGTGTGGAAAAAACACTTTTTGCACTTGTGATAGTGTTGAAAAACGACTTTTCGCACTTGTGTTAGTGTTGAAAAACCACTTTTCGCACTTGTGTTGGTGCAGGAAACCACTTTTGCACTTGTATTAGTGTGGAAAAAACACTTTTTGCACTTGTGATAGTGTTGAAAAACCACTTTTCGCACTTGTGTTAGTGTTGAAAAACCACTTTTCGCACATGTGTTGGGGCAGGAAACCACTTTTGCACTTGTATTAGTGTGGAAAAACCACTTTTCGCACTTGTGTTAGTGTTGAAAAACCACTTTTCGCACTTGTGTTAGTGTTGAAAAACCACTTGTCGCACTTGTGTTGGTGCAGGAAACCACTTTTGCACTTGTATTAGTGTGGAAAAACCACTTTTCGCACTTGTGTTAGTGTTGAAAAACCACTTTTCGCACTTGTGTTAGTGTTGAAAAACCACTTTTCGCACTTGTGTTAGTGTTGAAAAACCACTTTTCGCACTTGTGTTGGTGCAGGAAACCACTTTTGCACTTGTATTAGTGTGGAAAAAACACTTTTTGCACTTGTGATAGTGTTGAAAAACCACTTTTCGCACTTGTGTTAGTGTTGAAAAACCACTTTTCGCACTTGTGTTGGTGCAGTAAACCACTTTTGCACTTGTATTAGTGTGGAAAAACCACTTTTCGCACTTGTGTTAGTGTTGAAAAACAACTTTTTGCACTTGTGTTAGTGTTGAAAAACCACTTTTCGCACTTGTGTTAGTGTTGAAAAACCACTTTTTGCACTTGTGTTGGTGCAGGAAACCAATTTTGCACTTGTATTAGTGTGGAAAAACCACTTTTCGCACTTGTGTTAGTGTTGAAAAACCACTTTTCGCACTTGTGTTGGTGCAGGAAACCACTTTTGCACTTGTATTAGTGTGGAAAAAACACTTTTTGCACTAGTGATAGTGTTGAAAAACCACTTTTCGCACTTGTGTTAGTGTTGAAAAACCACTTTTCGCAGTTGTGTTGGTGCAGGAAACCACTTTTGCACTTGTATTAGTGTGGAAAAACCACTTTTCGCACTTGTGTTAGTGTTGAAAAACCACTTTTCGCACTTGTGTTAGTGTTGAAAAAACACTTTTCGCACTTGTGTTGGTGCAGGAAACCACTTTTGCACTTGTATTAGTGTGGAAAAACCACTTTTCGCACTTGTGTTAGTGTTGAAAAACCACTTTTCGCACTTGTGTTAGTGTTGAAAAACCACTTTTCGCACTTGTGTTGGTGCAGGAAACCACTTTTGCACTTGTATTAGTGTGGAAAAAACACTTTTTGCACTTGTGATAGTGTTGAAAAACCACTTTTCGCACTTGTGTTAGTGTTGAAAAACCACTTTTCGCACTTGTGTTAGTGTTGAAAAACCACTTTTCGCACTTGTGTTGGTGAAGGAAACCACTTTTGCACTTGTATTAGTGTGGAAAAAACACTTTTCGCACTTGTGTTAGTGTTGAAAAACCATTTTTCACACTTGTGTTGGTGCAGGAAACCACTTTTGCACTTGTATTAGTGTGGAAAAAACACTTTTTGCACTTGTGATAGTGTTGAAAAACCACTTTTCGCACTTGTGTTAGTGTTGAAAAACCACTTTTCGCACTTGTGTTTGTGCAGGAAACCACTTTTGCACTTGTATTAGTGTGGAAAAACCACTTTTCGCGCTTGTGTTAGTGTTGAAAAACCACTTTTCGCACTTGTGTTAGTGTTGAAAAACCACTTTTCGCACTTGTGTTGGTGCAGGAAACCACTTTTGCACTTGTATTAGTGTGGAAAAAACACTTTTCGCACTTGTGTTAGTGTTGAAAAACCACTTTTCGCACTTGTGTTAGTGTTGAAAAACCACTTTTCGCACTTGTGTTGGTGCAGGAAACCACTTTTGCACTTGTATTAGTGTGGAAAAACCACTTTTTGCACTTGTGTTAGTGTTGAAAAACCACTTTTCGCACTTGTGTTAGTGTTGAAAAAACACTTTTCGCACTTGTGTTGGTGCAGGAAACCACTTTTGCACTTGTATTAGTGTGGAAAAACCACTTTTCGCACTTGTGTTAGTGTTGAAAAACCACTTTTCGCACTTGTGTTAGTGTTGAAAAACCACTTTTCGCAGTTGTGTTGGTGCAGGAAACCACTTTTGCACTTGTATTAGTGTGGAAAAACCACTTTTCGCACTTGTGTTAGTGTTGAAAAACCACTTTTCGCACTTGTGTTAGTGTTGAAAAACCACTTTTCGCACTTGTGTTGGTGCAGGAAACCACTTTTGCACTTGTATTAGTGTGGAAAAAACACTTTTTGCACTAGTGATAGTGTTGAAAAACCACTTTTCGCACTTGTGTTAGTGTTGAAAAACCACTTTTCGCAGTTGTGTTGGTGCAGGAAACCACTTTTGCACTTGTATTAGTGTGGAAAAACCACTTTTCGCACTTGTGTTAGTGTTGAAAAACCACTTTTCGCACTTGTGTTAGTGTTGAAAAAACACTTTTCGCACTTGTGTTGGTGCAGGAAACCACTTTTGCACTTGTATTAGTGTGGAAAAACCACTTTTCGCACTTGTGTTAGTGTTGAAAAACCACTTTTCGCACTTGTGTTAGTGTTGAAAAACCACTTTTCGCACTTGTGTTGGTGCAGGAAACCACTTTTGCACTTGTATTAGTGTGGAAAAAACACTTTTTGCACTTGTGATAGTGTTGAAAAACCACTTTTCGCACTTGTGTTAGTGTTGAAAAACCACTTTTCGCACTTGTGTTAGTGTTGAAAAACCACTTTTCGCACTTGTGTTGGTGAAGGAAACCACTTTTGCACTTGTATTAGTGTGGAAAAAACACTTTTCGCACTTGTGTTAGTGTTGAAAAACCATTTTTCACACTTGTGTTGGTGCAGGAAACCACTTTTGCACTTGTATTAGTGTGGAAAAAACACTTTTTGCACTTGTGATAGTGTTGAAAAACCACTTTTCACACTTGTGTTAGTGTTGAAAAACCACTTTTCGCACATGTGTTGGGGCAGGAAACCACTTTTGTACTTGTATTAGCGTGGAAAAACCACTTTTCGCACTTGTGTTAGTGTTGAAAAACCACTTTTCGCACTTGTGTTAGTGTTGAAAAACCACTTGTCGCACTTGTGTTGGTGCAGGAAACCACTTTTGCACTTGTATTAGTGTGGAAAAAACACTTTTTGCACTTGTGATAGTGTTGAAAAACCACTTTTCGCACTTGTGTTAGTGTTGAAAAACCACTTTTCGCACTTGTGTTTGTGCAGGAAACCACTTTTGCACTTGTATTAGTGTGGAAAAACCACTTTTCGCGCTTGTGTTAGTGTTGAAAAACCACTTTTCGCACTTGTGTTAGTGTTGAAAAACCACTTTTCGCACTTGTGTTGGTGCAGGAAACCACTTTTGCACTTGTATTAGTGTGGAAAAAACACTTTTCGCACTTGTGTTAGTGTTGAAAAACCACTTTTCGCACTTGTGTTAGTGTTGAAAAACCACTTTTCGCACTTGTGTTGGTGCAGGAAACCACTTTTGCACTTGTATTAGTGTGGAAAAACCACTTTTCGCACTTGTGTTAGTGTTGAAAAACCACTTTTCGCACTTGTGTTAGTGTTGAAAAAACACTTTTCGCACTTGTGTTGGTGCAGGAAACCACTTTTGCACTTGTATTAGTGTGGAAAAACCACTTTTCGCACTTGTGTTAGTGTTGATAAACCACTTTTCGCACTTGTGTTAGTGTTGAAAAACCACTTTTCGCACTTGTGTTGGTGCAGGAAACCACTTTTGCACTTGTATTAGTGTGGGAAAAACACTTTTTGCACTTGTGATAGTGTTGAAAAACCACTTTTCGCACTTGTGTTAGTGTTGAAAAACCACTTTTCGCACTTGTGTTAGTGTTGAAAAACCACTTTTCGCACTTGTGTTGGTGAAGGAAACCACTTTTGCACTTGTATTAGTGTGGAAAAAACACTTTTCGCACTTGTGTTAGTGTTGAAAAACCATTTTTCACACTTGTGTTGGTGCAGGAAACCACTTTTGCACTTGTATTAGTGTGGAAAAAACACTTTTTGCACTTGTGATAGTGTTGAAAAACCACTTTTCGCACTTGTGTTAGTGTTGAAAAACCACTTTTCGCACATGTGTTGGGGCAGGAAACCACTTTTGTACTTGTATTAGCGTGGAAAAACCACTTTTCGCACTTGTGTTAGTGTTGAAAAACCACTTTTCGCACTTGTGTTAGTGTTGAAAAACCACTTGTCGCACTTGTGTTGGTGCAGGAAACCACTTTTGCACTTGTATTAGTGTGGAAAAAACACTTTTTGCACTTGTGATAGTGTTGAAAAACCACTTTTCGCACTTGTGTTAGTGTTGAAAAACCACTTTTCGCACTTGTGTTTGTGCAGGAAACCACTTTTGCACTTGTATTAGTGTGGAAAAACCACTTTTCGCGCTTGTGTTAGTGTTGAAAAACCACTTTTCGCACTTGTGTTAGTGTTGAAAAACCACTTTTCGCACTTGTGTTGGTGCAGGAAACCACTTTTGCACTTGTATTAGTGTGGAAAAAACACTTTTCGCACTTGTGTTAGTGTTGAAAAACCACTTTTCGCACTTGTGTTAGTGTTGAAAAACCACTTTTCGCACTTGTGTTGGTGCAGGAAACCACTTTTGCACTTGTATTAGTGTGGAAAAACCACTTTTCGCACTTGTGTTAGTGTTGAAAAACCACTTTTCGCACTTGTATTAGTGTTGAAAAACCACTTTTCGCACTTGTGTTGGTGCAGGAAACCACTTTTGCACTTGTATTAGTTTGGAAAAAACACTTTTTGCACTTGTGATAGTGTTGAAAAACCACTTTTCGCACTTGTGTTAGTGTTGAAAAACCACTTTTCGCACTTGTGTTGGTGCAGGAAACCACTTTTGCACTTGTATTAGTGTGGAAAAAACACTTTTTGCACTTGTGATAGTGTTGAAAAACCACTTTTCGCACTTGTGTTAGTGTTGAAAAACCACTTTTCGCACATGTGTTGGGGGCAGGAAACCACTTTTGCACTTGTATTAGTGTGGAAAAACCACTTTTCGCACTTGTGTTAGTGTTGAAAAACCACTTTTCGCACTTGTGTTAGTGTTGAAAAACCACTTGTCGCACTTGTGTTGGTGCAGGAAACCACTTTTGCACTTGTATTAGTGTGGAAAAAACACTTTTTGCAGTTGTGATAGTGTTGAAAAACCACTTTTCGCACTTGTGTTAGTGTTGAAAAACCACTTTTCGCACTTGTGTTGGTGCAGGAAATCACTTTTGCACTTGTATTAGTGTGGAAAAACCACTTTTCGCACTTGTGTTAGTGTTGAAAAACCACTTTTCGCACTTGTGTTAGTGTTGAAAAACCACTTTTCGCACTTGTGTTAGTGTTGAAAAACCACTTTTCGCACTTGTGTTAGTGTTGAAAAACCACTTTTCGCACTTGTGTTGGTGCAGGAAACCACTTTTTCACTTGTATTAGTGTGGAAAAAACACTTTTTGCACTTGTGATAGTGTTGAAAAACCACTTTTCGCACTTGTGTTAGTGTTGAAAAATCACTTTTCGCACTTGTGTTGGTGCAGGAAACCACTTTTGCACTTGTATTAGTGTGGAAAAACCACTTTTCGCACTTGTGTTAGTGTTGAAAAACCACTTTTCGCACTTGTGTTAGTGTTGAAAAACCACTTTTCGCACTTGTGTTGGTGCAGGAAACCACTTTTGCACTTGTATTAGTGTGGAAAAAACACTTTTTGCACTTGTGATAGTGTTGAAAAACCACTTTTCGCACTTGTGTTAGTGTTGAAAAACCACTTTTCGCACATGTGTTGGGGCAGGAAACCACTTTTGCACTTGTATTAGTGTGGAAAAACCACTTTTCGCACTTGTGTTAGTGTTGAAAAACCACTTTTCGCACTTGTGTTAGTGTTGAAAAACCACTTTTCGCAGTTGTGTTGGTGCAGGAAACCACTTTTGCACTTGTATTAGTGTGGAAAAACCACTTTTCGCACTTGTGTTAGTGTTGAAAAACCACTTTTCGCACTTGTGTTAGTGTTGAAAAACCACTTTTCGCACTTGTGTTGGTGCAGGAAACCACTTTTGCACTTGTATTAGTGTGGAAAAAACACTTTTTGCACTAGTGATAGTGTTGAAAAACCACTTTTCGCACTTGTGTTAGTGTTGAAAAACCACTTTTCGCAGTTGTGTTGGTGCAGGAAACCACTTTTGCACTTGTATTAGTGTGGAAAAACCACTTTTCGCACTTGTGTTAGTGTTGAAAAACCACTTTTCGCACTTGTGTTAGTGTTGAAAAACCACTTTTCGCACTTGTGTTGGTGCAGGAAACCACTTTTGCACTTGTATTAGTGTGGAAAAACCACTTTTCGCACTTGTGTTAGTGTTGAAAAACCACTTTTCACACTTGTGTTAGTGTTGAAAAACCACTTTTCGCACTTGTGTTGGTGCAAGAAACCACTTTTGCACTTGTATTAGTGTGGAAAAAACACTTTTTGCACATGTGATAGTGTTGAAAAACCACTTTTCGCACTTGTGTTAGTGTTGAAAAACCACTTTTCGCACTTGTGTTAGTGTTGAAAAACAACTTTTCGCACTTGTGTTGGTGAAGGAAACCACTTTTGCACTTGTATTAGTGTGGAAAAAACACTTTTCGCACTTGTGTTAGTGTTGAAAAACAACTTTTCGCACTTGTGTTAGTGTTGAAAAACCATTTTTCACACTTGTGTTGGTGCAGGAAACCACTTTTGCACTTGTATTAGTGTGGAAAAAACACTTTTTGCACTTGTGATAGTGTTGAAAAACCACTTTTCGCACTTGTGTTAGTGTTGAAAAACCACTTTTCGCACATGTGTTGGGGCAGGAAACCACTTTTGTACTTGTATTAGTGTGGAAAAACCACTTTTCGCACTTGTGTTAGTGTTGAAAAACCACTTTTCGCACTTGTGTTAGTGTTGAAAAACCACTTGTCGCACTTGTGTTGGTGCAGGAAACCACTTTTGCACTTGTATTAGTGTGGAAAAAACACTTTTTGCACATGTGATAGTGTTGAAAAACCACTTTTCGCACTTGTGTTAGTGTTGAAAAACCACTTTTCGCACTTGTGTTGGTGCAGGAAACCACTTTTGCACTTGTATTAGTGTGGAAAAACCACTTTTCGCACTTGTGTTAGTGTTGAAAAACCACTTTTCGCACTTGTGTTAGTGTTGAAAAACCACTTTTTGCACTTGTGTTGGTGCAGGAAACCACTTTTGCACTTGTATTAGTGTGGAAAAAACACTTTTTGCACTTGTGATAGTGTTGAAAAACCACTTTTCGCACTTGTGTTAGTGTTGAAAAACCACTTTTCGCACATGTGTTGGGGCAGGAAACCACTTTTGCACTTGTATTAGTGTGGAAAAACCACTTTTCGCACTTGTGTTAGTGTTGAAAAACCACTTTTCACACTTGTGTTAGTGTTGAAAAACCACTTTTCGCAGTTGTGTTGGTGCAGGAAACCACTTTTGCACTTGTATTAGTGTGGAAAAACCACTTTTCGCACTTGTGTTAGTGTTGAAAAACCACTTTTCGCACTTGTGTTAGTGTTGAAAAACCACTTTTCGCACTTGTGTTGGTGCAGGAAACCACTTTTGCACTTGTATTAGTGTGGAAAAACCACTTTTCGCACTTGTGTTAGTGTTGAAAAACCACTCTTCGCACTTGTGTTAGTGTTGAAAAACCACTTTTCGCACTTGTGTTGGTGCAGGAAACCACTTTTGCACTTGTATTAGTGTGGAAAAAACACTTTTCGCACTTGTGTTAGTGTTGAAAAACCACTTTTCGCACTTGTGTTAGTGTTGAAAAACCACTTTTCGCACTTGTGTTGGTGCAGGAAACCACTTTTGCACTTGTATTAGTGTGGAAAAACCACTTTTCGCACTTGTGTTAGTGTTGAAAAACCACTTTTCGCACTTGTATTAGTGTTGAAAAACCACTTTTCGCACTTGTGTTGGTGCAGGAAACCACTTTTGCACTTGTATTAGTTTGGAAAAAACACTTTTTGCACTTGTGATAGTGTTGAAAAACCACTTTTCGCACTTGTGTTAGTGTTGAAAAACCACTTTTCGCACTTGTGTTGGTGCAGGAAACCACTTTTGCACTTGTATTAGTGTGGAAAAAACACTTTTTGCACTTGTGATAGTGTTGAAAAACCACTTTTCGCACTTGTGTTAGTGTTGAAAAACCACTTTTCGCACATGTGTTGGGGCAGGAAACCACTTTTGCACTTGTATTAGTGTGGAAAAACCACTTTTCGCACTTGTGTTAGTGTTGAAAAACAACTTTTCGCACTTGTGTTAGTGTTGAAAAACCACTTGTCGCACTTGTGTTGGTGCAGGAAACCACTTTTGCACTTGTATTAGTGTGGAAAAAACACTTTTTGCACTTGTGATAGTGTTGAAAAACCACTTTTTGCACTTGTGTTAGTGTTGAAAAACCACTTTTTGCACTTGTGTTAGTGTTGAAAAACCACTTTTCGCACTTGTGTTGGTGCAGGAAATCACTTTTGCACTTGTATTAGTGTGGAAAAACCACTTTTCGCACTTGTGTTAGTGTTGAAAAACCACTTTTCGCACTTGTGTTAGCGTTGAAAAACCACTTTTCGCACTTGTGTTGGTGCAGGAAACCACTTTTGCACTTGTATTAGTGTGGAAAACCACTTTTCGCACTTGTGTTAGTGTTGAAAAACCACTTTTCGCACTTGTATTAGTGCTGAAAAACCACTTTTCGCACTTGTGTTGGTGCAGGAAACCACTTTTGCACTTGTATTAGTGTGGAAAAAACACTTTTTGCACTTGTGATAATGTTGAAAAACGACTTTTCGCACTTGTGTTAGTGTTGAAAAACCACTTTTCGCACTTGTGTTGGTGCAGGAAACCACTTTTGCACTTGTATTAGTGTGGAAAAAACACTTTTTGCACTTGTGATAGTGTTGAAAAACCACTTTTCGCACTTGTGTTAGTGTTGAAAAACCACTTTTCGCACATGTGTTGGGGCAGGAAACCACTTTTGCACTTGTATTAGTGTGGAAAAACCACTTTTCGCACTTGTGTTAGTGTTGAAAAACCACTTTTCGCACTTGTGTTAGTGTTGAAAAACCACTTGTCGCACTTGTGTTGGTGCAGGAAACCACTTTTGCACTTGTATTAGTGTGGAAAAACCACTTTTCGCACTTGTGTTAGTGTTGAAAAACCACTTTTCGCACTTGTGTTAGTGTTGAAAAACCACTTTTCGCACTTGTGTTAGTGTTGAAAAACCACTTTTCGCACTTGTGTTGGTGCAGGAAACCACTTTTGCACTTGTATTAGTGTGGAAAAAACACTTTTTGCACTTGTGATAGTGTTGAAAAACCACTTTTCGCACTTGTGTTAGTGTTGAAAAACCACTTTTCGCACTTGTGTTGGTGCAGTAAACCACTTTTGCACTTGTATTAGTGTGGAAAAACCACTTTTCGCACTTGTGTTAGTGTTGAAAAACAACTTTTTGCACTTGTGTTAGTGTTGAAAAACCACTTTTCGCACTTGTGTTAGTGTTGAAAAACCACTTTTCGCACTTGTGTTGGTGCAGGAAATCACTTTTGCACTTGTATTAGTGTGGAAAAACCACTTTTCGCACTTGTGTTAGTGTTGAAAAACCACTTTTCGCACTTGTGTTAGTGTTGAAAAACCACTTTTCGCACTTGTGTTAGTGTTGAAAAACCACTTTTCGCACTTGTGTTAGTGTTGAAAAACCACTTTTCGCACTTGTGTTGGTGCAGGAAACCACTTTTTCACTTGTATTAGTGTGGAAAAAACACTTTTTGCACTTGTGATAGTGTTGAAAAACCACTTTTCGCACTTGTGTTAGTGTTGAAAAATCACTTTTCGCACTTGTGTTGGTGCAGGAAACCACTTTTGCACTTGTATTAGTGTGGAAAAACCACTTTTCGCACTTGTGTTAGTGTTGAAAAACCACTTTTCGCACTTGTGTTAGTGTTGAAAAACCACTTTTCGCACTTGTGTTGGTGCAGGAAACCACTTTTGCACTTGTATTAGTGTGGAAAAAACACTTTTTGCACTTGTGATAGTGTTGAAAAACCACTTTTCGCACTTGTGTTAGTGTTGAAAAACCACTTTTCGCACATGTGTTGGGGCAGGAAACCACTTTTGCACTTGTATTAGTGTGGAAAAACCACTTTTCGCACTTGTGTTAGTGTTGAAAAACCACTTTTCGCACTTGTGTTAGTGTTGAAAAACCACTTTTCGCAGTTGTGTTGGTGCAGGAAACCACTTTTGCACTTGTATTAGTGTGGAAAAACCACTTTTCGCACTTGTGTTAGTGTTGAAAAACCACTTTTCGCACTTGTGTTAGTGTTGAAAAACCACTTTTCGCACTTGTGTTGGTGCAGGAAACCACTTTTGCACTTGTATTAGTGTGGAAAAAACACTTTTTGCACTAGTGATAGTGTTGAAAAACCACTTTTCGCACTTGTGTTAGTGTTGAAAAACCACTTTTCGCAGTTGTGTTGGTGCAGGAAACCACTTTTGCACTTGTATTAGTGTGGAAAAACCACTTTTCGCACTTGTGTTAGTGTTGAAAAACCACTTTTCGCACTTGTGTTAGTGTTGAAAAACCACTTTTCGCACTTGTGTTGGTGCAGGAAACCACTTTTGCACTTGTATTAGTGTGGAAAAACCACTTTTCGCACTTGTGTTAGTGTTGAAAAACCACTTTTCACACTTGTGTTAGTGTTGAAAAACCACTTTTCGCACTTGTGTTGGTGCAGGAAACCACTTTTGCACTTGTATTAGTGTGGAAAAAACACTTTTTGCACATGTGATAGTGTTGAAAAACCACTTTTCGCACTTGTGTTAGTGTTGAAAAACCACTTTTCGCACTTGTGTTAGTGTTGAAAAACAACTTTTCGCACTTGTGTTGGTGAAGGGAACCACTTTTGCACTTGTATTAGTGTGGAAAAAACACTTTTCGCACTTGTGTTAGTGTTGAAAAACAACTTTTCGCACTTGTGTTAGTGTTGAAAAACCATTTTTCACACTTGTGTTGGTGCAGGAAACCACTTTTGCACTTGTATTAGTGTGGAAAAAACACTTTTTGCACTTGTGATAGTGTTGAAAAACCACTTTTCGCACTTGTGTTAGTGTTGAAAAACCACTTTTCGCACATGTGTTGGGGCAGGAAACCACTTTTGTACTTGTATTAGTGTGGAAAAACCACTTTTCGCACTTGTGTTAGTGTTGAAAAACCACTTTTCGCACTTGTGTTAGTGTTGAAAAACCACTTGTCGCACTTGTGTTGGTGCAGGAAACCACTTTTGCACTTGTATTAGTGTGGAAAAAACACTTTTTGCACATGTGATAGTGTTGAAAAACCACTTTTCGCACTTGTGTTAGTGTTGAAAAACCACTTTTCGCACTTGTGTTGGTGCAGGAAACCACTTTTGCACTTGTATTAGTGTGGAAAAACCACTTTTCGCACTTGTGTTAGTGTTGAAAAACCACTTTTCGCACTTGTGTTAGTGTTGAAAAACCACTTTTTGCACTTGTGTTGGTGCAGGAAACCACTTTTGCACTTGTATTAGTGTGGAAAAAACACTTTTTGCACTTGTGATAGTGTTGAAAAACCACTTTTCGCACTTGTGTTAGTGTTGAAAAACCACTTTTCGCACATGTGTTGGGGCAGGAAACCACTTTTGCACTTGTATTAGTGTGGAAAAACCACTTTTCGCACTTGTGTTAGTGTTGAAAAACCACTTTTCACACTTGTGTTAGTGTTGAAAAACCACTTTTCGCAGTTGTGTTGGTGCAGGAAACCACTTTTGCACTTGTATTAGTGTGGAAAAACCACTTTTCGCACTTGTGTTAGTGTTGAAAAACCACTTTTCGCACTTGTGTTAGTGTTGAAAAACCACTTTTCGCACTTGTGTTGGTGCAGGAAACCACTTTTGCACTTGTATTAGTGTGGAAAAACCACTTTTCGCACTTGTGTTAGTGTTGAAAAACCACTCTTCGCACTTGTGTTAGTGTTGAAAAACCACTTTTCGCACTTGTGTTGGTGCAGGAAACCACTTTTGCACTTGTATTAGTGTGGAAAAAACACTTTTCGCACTTGTGTTAGTGTTGAAAAACCACTTTTCGCACTTGTGTTAGTGTTGAAAAACCACTTTTCGCACTTGTGTTGGTGCAGGAAACCACTTTTGCACTTGTATTAGTGTGGAAAAACCACTTTTCGCACTTGTGTTAGTGTTGAAAAACCACTTTTCGCACTTGTATTAGTGTTGAAAAACCACTTTTCGCACTTGTGTTGGTGCAGGAAACCAATTTTGCACTTGTATTAGTTTGGAAAAAACACTTTTTGCACTTGTGATAGTGTTGAAAAACCACTTTTCGCACTTGTGTTAGTGTTGAAAAACCACTTTTCGCACTTGTGTTGGTGCAGGAAACCACTTTTGCACTTGTATTAGTGTGGAAAAAACACTTTTTGCACTTGTGATAGTGTTGAAAAACCACTTTTCGCACTTGTGTTAGTGTTGAAAAACCACTTTTCGCACATGTGTTGGGGCAGGAAACCACTTTTGCACTTGTATTAGTGTGGAAAAACCACTTTTCGCACTTGTGTTAGTGTTGAAAAACCACTTTTCGCACTTGTGTTAGTGTTGAAAAACCACTTGTCGCACTTGTGTTGGTGCAGGAAACCACTTTTGCACTTGTATTAGTGTGGAAAAACCACTTTTCGCACTTGTGTTAGTGTTGAAAAACCACTTTTCGCACTTGTGTTAGTGTTGAAAAACCACTTTTCGCACTTGTGTTAGTGTTGAAAAACCACTTTTCGCACTTGTGTTGGTGCAGGAAACCACTTTTGCACTTGTATTAGTGTGGAAAAAACACTTTTTGCACTTGTGATAGTGTTGAAAAACCACTTTTCGCACTTGTGTTAGTGTTGAAAAACCACTTTTCGCACTTGTGTTGGTGCAGTAAACCACTTTTGCACTTGTATTAGTGTGGAAAAACCACTTTTCGCACTTGTGTTAGTGTTGAAAAACAACTTTTTGCACTTGTGTTAGTGTTGAAAAACCACTTTTCGCACTTGTGTTAGTGTTGAAAAACCACTTTTCGCACTTGTGTTGGTGCAGGAAATCACTTTTGCACTTGTATTAGTGTGGAAAAACCACTTTTCGCACTTGTGTTAGTGTTGAAAAACCACTTTTCGCACTTGTGTTAGTGTTGAAAAACCACTTTTCGCACTTGTGTTAGTGTTGAAAAACCACTTTTCGCACTTGTGTTAGTGTTGAAAAACCACTTTTCGCACTTGTGTTGGTGCAGGAAACCACTTTTTCACTTGTATTAGTGTGGAAAAAACACTTTTTGCACTTGTGATAGTGTTGAAAAACCACTTTTCGCACTTGTGTTAGTGTTGAAAAAACACTTTTCGCACTTGTGTTGGTGCAGGAAACCACTTTTGCACTTGTATTAGTGTGGAAAAACCACTTTTCGCACTTGTGTTAGTGTTGAAAAACCACTTTTCGCACTTGTGTTAGTGTTGAAAAACCACTTTTCGCACTTGTGTTGGTGCAGGAAACCACTTTTGCACTTGTATTAGTGTGGAAAAAACACTTTTTGCACTTGTGATAGTGTTGAAAAACCACTTTTCGCACTTGTGTTAGTGTTGAAAAACCACTTTTCGCACATGTGTTGGGGCAGGAAACCACTTTTGCACTTGTATTAGTGTGGAAAAACCACTTTTCGCACTTGTGTTAGTGTTGAAAAACCACTTTTCGCACTTGTGTTAGTGTTGAAAAACCACTTTTCGCAGTTGTGTTGGTGCAGGAAACCACTTTTGCACTTGTATTAGTGTGGAAAAACCACTTTTCGCACTTGTGTTAGTGTTGAAAAACCACTTTTCGCACTTGTGTTAGTGTTGAAAAACCACTTTTCGCACTTGTGTTGGTGCAGGAAACCACTTTTGCACTTGTATTAGTGTGGAAAAAACACTTTTTGCACTAGTGATAGTGTTGAAAAACCACTTTTCGCACTTGTGTTAGTGTTGAAAAACCACTTTTCGCAGTTGTGTTGGTGCAGGAAACCACTTTTGCACTTGTATTAGTGTGGAAAAACCACTTTTCGCACTTGTGTTAGTGTTGAAAAACCACTTTTCGCACTTGTGTTAGTGTTGAAAAACCACTTTTCGCACTTGTGTTGGTGCAGGAAACCACTTTTGCACTTGTATTAGTGTGGAAAAACCACTTTTCGCACTTGTGTTAGTGTTGAAAAACCACTTTTCACACTTGTGTTAGTGTTGAAAAACCACTTTTCGCACTTGTGTTGGTGCAGGAAACCACTTTTGCACTTGTATTAGTGTGGAAAAAACACTTTTTGCACATGTGATAGTGTTGAAAAACCACTTTTCGCACTTGTGTTAGTGTTGAAAAACCACTTTTCGCACTTGTGTTAGTGTTGAAAAACAACTTTTCGCACTTGTGTTGGTGAAGGGAACCACTTTTGCACTTGTATTAGTGTGGAAAAAACACTTTTCGCACTTGTGTTAGTGTTGAAAAACAACTTTTCGCACTTGTGTTAGTGTTGAAAAACCATTTTTCACACTTGTGTTGGTGCAGGAAACCACTTTTGCACTTGTATTAGTGTGGAAAAAACACTTTTTGCACTTGTGATAGTGTTGAAAAACCACTTTTCGCACTTGTGTTAGTGTTGAAAAACCACTTTTCGCACATGTGTTGGGGCAGGAAACCACTTTTGTACTTGTATTAGTGTGGAAAAACCACTTTTCGCACTTGTGTTAGTGTTGAAAAACCACTTTTCGCACTTGTGTTAGTGTTGAAAAACCACTTGTCGCACTTGTGTTGGTGCAGGAAACCACTTTTGCACTTGTATTAGTGTGGAAAAAACACTTTTTGCACATGTGATAGTGTTGAAAAACCACTTTTCGCACTTGTGTTAGTGTTGAAAAACCACTTTTCGCACTTGTGTTGGTGCAGGAAACCACTTTTGCACTTGTATTAGTGTGGAAAAACCACTTTTCGCACTTGTGTTAGTGTTGAAAAACCACTTTTCGCACTTGTGTTAGTGTTGAAAAACCACTTTTTGCACTTGTGTTGGTGCAGGAAACCACTTTTGCACTTGTATTAGTGTGGAAAAAACACTTTTTGCACTTGTGATAGTGTTGAAAAACCACTTTTCGCACTTGTGTTAGTGTTGAAAAACCACTTTTCGCACATGTGCTGGGGCAGGAAACCACTTTTGCACTTGTATTAGTGTGGAAAAACCACTTTTCGCACTTGTGTTAGTGTTGAAAAACCACTTTTCACACTTGTGTTAGTGTTGAAAAACCACTTTTCGCAGTTGTGTTGGTGCAGGAAACCACTTTTGCACTTGTATTAGTGTGGAAAAACCACTTTTCGCACTTGTGTTAGTGTTGAAAAACCACTTTTCGCACTTGTGTTAGTGTTGAAAAACCACTTTTCGCACTTGTGTTGGTGCAGGAAACCACTTTTGCACTTGTATTAGTGTGGAAAAACCACTTTTCGCACTTGTGTTAGTGTTGAAAAACCACTCTTCGCACTTGTGTTAGTGTTGAAAAACCACTTTTCGCACTTGTGTTGGTGCAGGAAACCACTTTTGCACTTGTATTAGTGTGGAAAAAACACTTTTCGCACTTGTGTTAGTGTTGAAAAACCACTTTTCGCACTTGTGTTAGTGTTGAAAAACCACTTTTCGCACTTGTGTTGGTGCAGGAAACCACTTTTGCACTTGTATTAGTGTGGAAAAACCACTTTTCGCACTTGTGTTAGTGTTGAAAAACCACTTTTTGCACTTGTATTAGTGTTGAAAAACCACTTTTCGCACTTGTGTTGGTGCAGGAAACCACTTTTGCACTTGTATTAGTTTGGAAAAAACACTTTTTGCACTTGTGATAGTGTTGAAAAACCACTTTTCGCACTTGTGTTAGTGTTGAAAAACCACTTTTCGCACTTGTGTTGGTGCAGGAAACCACTTTTGCACTTGTATTAGTGTGGAAAAAACACTTTTTGCACTTGTGATAGTGTTGAAAAACCACTTTTCGCACTTGTGTTAGTGTTGAAAAACCACTTTTCGCACATGTGTTGGGGCAGGAAACCACTTTTGCACTTGTATTAGTGTGGAAAAACCACTTTTCGCACTTGTGTTAGTGTTGAAAAACCACTTTTCGCACTTGTGTTAGTGTTGAAAAACCACTTGTCGCACTTGTGTTGGTGCAGGAAACCACTTTTGCACTTGTATTAGTGTGGAAAAAACACTTTATGCACTTGTGATAGTGTTGAAAAACCACTTTTTGCACTTGTGTTAGTGTTGAAAAACCACTTTTTGCACTTGTGTTAGTGTTGAAAAACCACTTTTCGCACTTGTGTTGGTGCAGGAAATCACTTTTGCACTTGTATTAGTGTGGAAAAACCACTTTTCGCACTTGTGTTAGTGTTGAAAAACCACTTTTCGCACTTGTGTTAGCGTTGAAAAACCACTTTTCGCACTTGTGTTGGTGCAGGAAACCACTTTTGCACTTGTATTAGTGTGGAAAACCACTTTTCGCACTTGTGTTAGTGTTGAAAAACCACTTTTCGCACTTGTATTAGTGCTGAAAAACCACTTTTCGCACTTGTGTTGGTGCAGGAAACCACTTTTGCACTTGTATTAGTGTGGAAAAAACACTTTTTGCACTTGTGATAATGTTGAAAAACGACTTTTCGCACTTGTGTTAGTGTTGAAAAACCACTTTTCGCACTTGTGTTGGTGCAGGAAACCACTTTTGCACTTGTATTAGTGTGGAAAAAACACTTTTTGCACTTGTGATAGTGTTGAAAAACCACTTTTCGCACTTGTGTTAGTGTTGAAAAACCACTTTTCGCACATGTGTTGGGGCAGGAAACCACTTTTGCACTTGTATTAGTGTGGAAAAACCACTTTTCGCACTTGTGTTAGTGTTGAAAAACCACTTTTCGCACTTGTGTTAGTGTTGAAAAACCACTTGTCGCACTTGTGTTGGTGCAGGAAACCACTTTTGCACTTGTATTAGTGTGGAAAAACCACTTTTCGCACTTGTGTTAGTGTTGAAAAACCACTTTTCGCACTTGTGTTAGTGTTGAAAAACCACTTTTCGCACTTGTGTTAGTGTTGAAAAACCACTTTTCGCACTTGTGTTGGTGCAGGAAACCACTTTTGCACTTGTATTAGTGTGGAAAAAACACTTTTTGCACTTGTGATAGTGTTGAAAAACCACTTTTCGCACTTGTGTTAGTGTTGAAAAACCACTTTTCGCACTTGTGTTGGTGCAGTAAACCACTTTTGCACTTGTATTAGTGTGGAAAAACCACTTTTCGCACTTGTGTTAGTGTTGAAAAACAACTTTTTGCACTTGTGTTAGTGTTGAAAAACCACTTTTCGCACTTGTGTTAGTGTTGAAAAACCACTTTTTGCACTTGTGTTGGTGCAGGAAACCAATTTTGCACTTGTATTAGTGTGGAAAAACCACTTTTCGCACTTGTGTTAGTGTTGAAAAACCACTTTTCGCACTTGTGTTGGTGCAGGAAACCACTTTTGCACTTGTATTAGTGTGGAAAAACCACTTTTCGCACTTGTGTTAGTGTTGAAAAACCACTTTTCGCACTTGTGTTAGTGTTGAAAAACCACTTTTCGCACTTGTGTTGGTGCAGGAAACCACTTTTGCACTTGTATTAGTGTGGAAAAAACACTTTTTGCACTTGTGATAGTGTTGAAAAACCACTTTTCGCACTTGTGTTAGTGTTGAAAAACCACTTTTCGCACTTGTGATAGTGTTGAAAAACCACTTTTCGCACTTGTGTTGGTGAAGGAAACCACTTTTGCACTTGTATTAGTGTGGAAAAAACACTTTTCGCACTTGTGTTAGTGTTGAAAAACAACTTTTCGCACTTGTGTTAGTGTTGAAAAACCATTTTTCACACTTGTGTTGGTGCAGGAAACCACTTTTGCACTTGTATTAGTGTGGAAAAACCACTTTTTGCACTTGTGATAGTGTTGAAAAACCACTTTTCGCACTTGTGTTAGTGTTGAAAAACCACTTTTCGCACATGTGTTGGGGCAGGAAACCACTTTTGTACTTGTATTAGTGTGGAAAAACCACTTTTCGCACTTGTGTTAGTGTTGAAAAACCACTTTTCGCACTTGTGTTAGTGTTGAAAAACCACTTGTCGCACTTGTGTTGATGCAGGAAACCACTTTTCCACTTGTATTAGTGTGGAAAAACACTTTTTGCACTTGTGATAGTGTTGAAAAACCACTTTTTCGCACTTGTGTTAGTGTTGAAAAACCACTTTTCGCACTTGTGTTGGTGCAGGAAACCACTTTTGCACTTGTATTAGTGTGGAAAAACCACATTTCGCACTTGTGTTAGTGTTGAAATACCACTTTTCGCACTTGTGTTAGTGTTGAAAAACCACTTTTTGCACTTGTGTTGGTGCAGGAAACCACTTTTGCACTTGTATTAGTGTGGAAAAAACACTTTTTGCACTTGTGATAGTGTTGAAAAACCACTTTTCGCACTTGTGTTAGTGTTGAAAAACCACTTTTCGCACATGTGTTGGGGCAGGAAACCACTTTTGCACTTGTATTAGTGTGGAAAAACCACTTTTCGCACTTGTGTTAGTGTTGAAAAACCACTTTTCACACTTGTGTTAGTGTTGAAAAACCACTTTTCGCAGTTGTGTTGGTGCAGGAAACCACTTTTGCCCTTGTATTAGTGTGGAAAAACCACTTTTCGCACTTGTGTTAGTGTTGAAAAACCACTTTTCGCACTTGTGTTAGTGTTGAAAAACCACTTTTCGCACTTGTGTTGGTGCAGGAAACCACTTTTGCACTTGTATTAGTGTGGAAAAACCACTTTTCGCACTTGTGTTAGTGTTGAAAAACCACTCTTCGCACTTGTGTTACTGTTGAAAAACCACTTTTCGCACTTGTGTTGGTGCAGGAAACCACTTTTGCACTTGTATTAGTGCGGAAAAAACACTTTTCGCACTTGTGTTAGTGTTGAAAAACCACTTTTCGCACTTGTGTTAGTGTTGAAAAACCACTTTTCGCACTTGTGTTGGTGCAGGAAACCACTTTTGCACTTGTATTAGTGTGGAAAAACCACTTTTCGCACTTGTGTTAGTGTTGAAAAACCACTTTTCGCACTTGTATTAGTGTTGAAAAACCACTTTTCGCACTTGTGTTGGTGCAGGAAACCACTTTTGCACTTGTATTAGTTTGGAAAAAACACTTTTTGCACTTGTGATAGTGTTGAAAAACCACTTTTCGCACTTGTGTTAGTGTTGAAAAACCACTTTTCGCACTTGTGTTGGTGCAGGAAACCACTTTTGCACTTGTATTAGTGTGGAAAAAACACTTTTTGCACTTGTGATAGTGTTGAAAAACCACTTTTTGCACTTGTGTTAGTGTTGAAAAACCACTTTTCGCACATGTGTTGGAGCAGGAAACCACTTTTGCACTTGTATTAGTGTGGAAAAACCACTTTTCGCACTTGTGTTAGTGTTGAAAAACCACTTTTCGCACTTGTGTTAGTGTTGAAAAAACCACTTGTCGCACTTGTGTTGGTGCAGGAAACCACTTTTGCACTTGTATTAGTGTGGAAAAAACACTTTTTGCACTTGTGATAGTGTTGAAAAACCACTTTTCGCACTTGTGTTAGTGTTGAAAAACCACTTTTCGCACTTGTGTTGGTGCAGGAAATCACTTTTGCACTTGTATTAGTGTGGAAAAACCACTTTTCGCACTTGTGATAGTGTTGAAAAACCACTTTTCGCACTTGTGTTAGTGTTGAAAAACCACTTTCGCACTTGTGTTGGTGCAGGAAACCACTTTTGCACTTGTATAGTGTGGAAAAACCACTTTTCGCACTTGTGTTAGTGTTGAAAAACCACTTTTCGCACTTGTATTAGTGCTGAAAAAACCACTTTTCGCACTTGTGTTGGTGCAGGAAACCACTTTTGCACTTGTATTAGTGTGGAAAATACACTTTTGCACTTGTGATAGTGTTGAAAAACGACTTTTTGCACTTGTGTTAGTGTTGAAAAAAACCACTTTTCGCACTTGTGTTGGTGCAGGAAACCACTTTTGCACCTTGTAATTAGTGTGGAAAAAACACTTTTTGCACTTGTGATAGTGTTGAAAAACCACTTTTCGCACTTGTGTTAGTGTTGAAAAACCACTTTTCGCACATGTGTTGGGGGCAGGAAACCACTTTTGCACTTGTATTAATGTGGAAAAACCACTTTTCGCACTTGTGTTAGTGTTGAAAAACCACTTTTCGCACTTGTGTTAGTGTTGAAAAACCACTTGTCGCACTTGTGTTGGTGCAGGAAACCACTTTTGCACTTGTATTAGTGTGGAAAAACCACTTTTCGCACTTGTGTTAGTGTTGAAAAACCACTTTTCGCACTTGTGTTAGTGTTGAAAAACCACTTTTCGCACTTGTGTTAGTGTTGAAAAACCACTTTTCGCACTTGTGTTGGTGCAGGAAACCACTTTTGCACTTGTATTAGTGTGGAAAAAACACTTTTTGCACTTGTGATAGTGTTGAAAAACCACTTTTTGCACTTGTGTTAGTGTTGAAAAACCACTTTTCGCACTTGTGTTGGTGCAGTAAACCACTTTTGCACTTGTATTAGTGTGGAAAAACCACTTTTCGCACTTGTGTTAGTGTTGAAAAACAACTTTTTGCACTTGTGTTAGTGTTGAAAAACCACTTTTCGCACTTGTGTTAGTGTTGAAAAACAACTTTTTGCACTTGTGTTGGTGCAGGAAACCACTTTTGCACTTGTATTAGTGTGGAAAAACCACTTTTCGCACTTGTGTTAGTGTTGAAAAACCACTTTTCGCACTTGTGTTAGTGTTGAAAAACCACTTTTCGCACTTGTGTTGGTGCAGGAAACCACTTTTACACTTGTATTAGTGTGGAAAAACCACTTTTCGCACTTGTGATAGTGTTGAAAAACCACTTTTCGCACTGTATTAGTGTTGAAAAACCACTTTTCGCACTTGTGTTGGTGCAGGAAACCACTTTTGCACTTGTATTAGTTTGGAAAAAACACTTTTTGCACTTGTGATAGTGTTGAAAAACCACTTTTCGCACTTGTGTTAGTGTTGAAAAACCACTTTTCGCACTTGTGTTGGTGCAGGAAACCACTTTTGCACTTGTATTAGTGTGGAAAAAACACTTTTGGCACTTGTGATAGTGTTGAAAAACCACTTTTCGCACTTGTGTTAGTGTTGAAAAACCACTTTTCGCACTTGTGTTGGTGCAGGAAACCACTTTTGCACTTGTATTAGTGTGGAAAAAACACTTTTTGCACTTGTGATAGTGTTGAAAAACCACTTTTCGCACTTGTGTTAGTGTTGAAAAACCACTTTTCGCACTTGTGTTGGTGCAGGAAACCACTTTTGCACTTGTATTAGTGTGGAAAAACCACTTTTCGCACTTGTGTTAGTGTTGAAAAACCACTTTTCGCACTTGTGTTAGTGTTGAAAAACCACTTTTTGCACTTGTGTTGGTGCAGGAAACCACTTTTGCACTTGTATTAGTGTGGAAAAAACACTTTTTGCACTTGTGATAGTGTTGAAAAACCACTTTTCGCACTTGTGTTAGTGTTGAAAAACCACTTTTCGCACTTGTGTTGGTGCAGGAAACCACTTTTGCACTTGTATTAGTGTGGAAAAACCACTTTTCGCACTTGTGTTAGTGTTGAAAAACCACTTTTCGCACTTGTATTAGTGTTGAAAAACCACTTTTCGCACTTGTGTTGGTGCAGGAAACCACTTTTGCACTTGTATTAGTTTGGAAAAAACACTTTTTGCACTTGTGATAGTGTTGAAAAACCACTTTTCGCACTTGTGTTAGTGTTGAAAAACCACTTTTCGCACTTGTGTTGGTGCAGGAAACCACTTTTGCACTTGTATTAGTGTGGAAAAAACACTTTTTGCACTTGTGATAGTGTTGAAAAACCACTTTTTGCACTTGTGTTAGTGTTGAAAAACCACTTTTCGCACATGTGTTGGAGCAGGAAACCACTTTTGCACTTGTATTAGTGTGGAAAAACCACTTTTCGCACTTGTGTTAGTGTTGAAAAACCACTTTTCACACTTGTGTTAGTGTTGAAAAACCACTTGTCGCACTTGTGTTGGTGCAGGAAACCACTTTTGCACTTGTATTAGTGTGGAAAAAACACTTTTTGCACTTGTGATAGTGTTGAAAAACCACTTTTCGCACTTGTGTTAGTGTTGAAAAACCACTTTTCGCACTTGTGTTGGTGCAGGAAATCACTTTTGCACTTGTATTAGTGTGGAAAAACCACTTTTCGCACTTGTGTTAGTGTTGAAAAACTACTTTTCGCACTTGTGTTAGTGTTGAAAAACCACTTTTCGCACTTGTGTTGGTGCAGGAAACCACTTTTGCACTTGTATTAGTGTGGAAAAACCACTTTTCGCACTTGTGTTAGTGTTGAAAAACCACTTTTCGCACTTGTATTAGTGCTGAAAAACCACTTTTCGCACTTGTGTTGGTGCAGGAAACCACTTTTGCACTTGTATTAGTGTGGAAAAAACACTTTTTGCACTTGTGATAGTGTTGAAAAACGACTTTTCGCACTTGTGTTAGTGTTGAAAAACCACTTTTCGCACTTGTGTTGGTGCAGGAAACCACTTTTGCACTTGTATTAGTGTGGAAAAAACACTTTTTGCACTTGTGATAGTGTTGAAAAACCACTTTTCGCACTTGTGTTAGTGTTGAAAAACCACTTTTCGCACATGTGTTGGGGGCAGGAAACCACTTTTGCACTTGTATTAGTGTGGAAAAACCACTTTTCGCACTTGTGTTAGTGTTGAAAAACCACTTTTCGCACTTGTTTTAGTGTTGAAAAACCACTTGTCGCACTTGTGTTGGTGCAGGAAACCACTTTTGCACTTGTATTAGTGTGGAAAAACCACTTTTCGCACTTGTGTTAGTGTTGAAAAACCACTTTTCGCACTTGTGTTAGTGTTGAAAAACCACTTTTCGCACTTGTGTTAGTGTTGAAAAACCACTTTTCGCACTTGTGTTGGTGCAGGAAACCACTTTTGCACTTGTATTAGTGTGGAAAAAACACTTTTTGCACTTGTGATAGTGTTGAAAAACCACTTTTTGCACTTGTGTTAGTGTTGAAAAACCACTTTTCGCACTTGTGTTGGTGCAGTAAACCACTTTTGCACTTGTATTAGTGTGGAAAAACCACTTTTCGCACTTGTGTTAGTGTTGAAAAACAACTTTTTGCACTTGTGTTACTGTTGAAAAACCACTTTTCGCACTTGTGTTAGTGTTGAAAAACCACTTTTTGCACTTGTGTTGGTGCAGGAAACCACTTTTGCACTTGTATTAGTGTGGAAAAACCACTTTTCGCACTTGTGTTAGTGTTGAAAAACCACTTTTCGCACTTGTGTTAGTGTTGAAAAACCACTTTTCGCACTTGTGTTGGTGCAGGAAACCACTTTTACACTTGTATTAGTGTGGAAAAACCACTTTTCGCACTTGTGATAGTGTTGAAAAACCACTTTTCGCACTTGTATTAGTGTTGAAAAACCACTTTTCGCACTTGTGTTGGTGCAGGAAACCACTTTTGCACTTGTATTAGTTTGGAAAAAACACTTTTTGCACTTGTGATAGTGTTGAAAAACCACTTTTCGCACTTGTGTTAGTGTTGAAAAACCACTTTTCGCACTTGTGTTGGTGCAGGAAACCACTTTTGCACTTGTATTAGTGTGGAAAAAACACTTTTGGCACTTGTGATAGTGTTGAAAAACCACTTTTCGCACTTGTGTTAGTGTTGAAAAACCACTTTTCGCACTTGTGTTGGTGCAGGAAACCACTTTTGCACTTGTATTAGTGTGGAAAAAACACTTTTTGCACTTGTGATAGTGTTGAAAAACCACTTTTCGCACTTGTGTTAGTGTTGAAAAACCACTTTTCGCACTTGTGTTGGTGCAGGAAACCACTTTTGCACTTGTATTAGTGTGGAAAAACCACTTTTCGCACTTGTGTTAGTGTTGAAAAACCACTTTTCGCACTTGTGTTAGTGTTGAAAAACCACTTTTTGCACTTGTGTTGGTGCAGGAAACCACTTTTGCACTTGTATTAGTGTGGAAAAAACACTTTTTGCACTTGTGATAGTGTTGAAAAACCACTTTTCGCACTTGTGTTAGTGTTGAAAAACCACTTTTCGCACATGTGTTGGGGCAGGAAACCACTTTTGCACTTGTATTAGTGTGGAAAAACCACTTTTCGCACTTGTGTTAGTGTTGAAAAACCACTTTTCGCACTTGTGTTAGTGTTGAAAAACCACTTTTCGCAGTTGTGTTGGTGCAGGAAACCACTTTTGCACTTGTATTAGTGTGGAAAAACCACTTTTCGCACTTGTGTTAGTGTTGAAAAACCACTTTTCGCACTTGTGTTAGTGTTGAAAAACCACTTTTCGCACTTGTGTTGGTGCAGGAAACCACTTTTGCACTTGTATTAGTGTGGAAAAACCACTTTTCGCACTTGTGTTAGTGTTGAAAAACCACTTTTCGCACTTGTGTTAGTGTTGAAAAACCACTTTTCGCACTTGTGTTGGTGCAGGAAACCACTTTTGCACTTGTATTAGTGTGGAAAAAACACTTTTTGCACTTGTGATAGTGTTGAAAAACCACTTTTTGCACTTGTGTTAGTGTTGAAAAACCACTTTTCGCACTTGTGTTGGTGCAGTAAACCACTTTTGCACTTGTATTAGTGTGGAAAAACCACTTTTCGCACTTGTGTTAGTGTTGAAAAACAACTTTTTGCACTTGTGTTAGTGTTGAAAAACCACTTTTCGCACTTGTGTTAGTGTTGAAAAACAACTTTTTGCACTTGTGTTGGTGCAGGAAACCACTTTTGCACTTGTATTAGTGTGGAAAAACCACTTTTCGCACTTGTGTTAGTGTTGAAAAACCACTTTTCGCACTTGTGTTAGTGTTGAAAAACCACTTTTCGCACTTGTGTTGGTGCAGGAAACCACTTTTACACTTGTATTAGTGTGGAAAAACCACTTTTCGCACTTGTGATAGTGTTGAAAAACCACTTTTCGCACTGTATTAGTGTTGAAAAACCACTTTTCGCACTTGTGTTGGTGCAGGAAACCACTTTTGCACTTGTATTAGTTTGGAAAAAACACTTTTTGCACTTGTGATAGTGTTGAAAAACCACTTTTCGCACTTGTGTTAGTGTTGAAAAACCAGTTTTCGCACTTGTGTTGGTGCAGGAAACCACTTTTGCACTTGTATTAGTGTGGAAAAAACACTTTTGGCACTTGTGATAGTGTTGAAAAACCACTTTTCGCACTTGTGTTAGTGTTGAAAAACCACTTTTCGCACTTGTGTTGGTGCAGGAAACCACTTTTGCACTTGTATTAGTGTGGAAAAAACACTTTTTGCACTTGTGATAGTGTTGAAAAACCACTTTTCGCACTTGTGTTAGTGTTGAAAAACCACTTTTCGCACTTGTGTTGGTGCAGGAAACCACTTTTGCACTTGTATTAGTGTGGAAAAACCACTTTTCGCACTTGTGTTAGTGTTGAAAAACCACTTTTCGCACTTGTGTTAGTGTTGAAAAACCACTTTTTGCACTTGTGTTGGTGCAGGAAACCACTTTTGCACTTGTATTAGTGTGGAAAAAACACTTTTTGCACTTGCGATAGTGTTGAAAAACCACTTTTCGCACTTGTGTTAGTGTTGAAAAACCACTTTTCGCACTTGTGTTGGTGCAGGAAACCACTTTTGCACTTGTATTAGTGTGGAAAAACCACTTTTCGCACTTGTGTTAGTGTTGAAAAACCACTTTTCGCACTTGTATTAGTGTTGAAAAACCACTTTTCGCACTTGTGTTGGTGCAGGAAACCACTTTTGCACTTGTATTAGTTTGGAAAAAACACTTTTTGCACTTGTGATAGTGTTGAAAAACCACTTTTCGCACTTGTGTTAGTGTTGAAAAACCACTTTTCGCACTTGTGTTGGTGCAGGAAACCACTTTTGCACTTGTATTAGTGTGGAAAAAACACTTTTTGCACTTGTGATAGTGTTGAAAAACCACTTTTTGCACTTGTGTTAGTGTTGAAAAACCACTTTTCGCACATGTGTTGGAGCAGGAAACCACTTTTGCACTTGTATTAGTGTGGAAAAACCACTTTTCGCACTTGTGTTAGTGTTGAAAAACCACTTTTCACACTTGTGTTAGTGTTGAAAAACCACTTGTCGCACTTGTGTTGGTGCAGGAAACCACTTTTGCACTTGTATTAGTGTGGAAAAAACACTTTTTGCACTTGTGATAGTGTTGAAAAACCACTTTTCGCACTTGTGTTAGTGTTGAAAAACCACTTTTCGCACTTGTGTTGGTGCAGGAAATCACTTTTGCACTTGTATTAGTGTGGAAAAACCACTTTTCGCACTTGTGTTAGTGTTGAAAAACTACTTTTCGCACTTGTGTTAGTGTTGAAAAACCACTTTTCGCACTTGTGTTGGTGCAGGAAACCACTTTTGCACTTGTATTAGTGTGGAAAAACCACTTTTCGCACTTGTGTTAGTGTTGAAAAACCACTTTTCGCACTTGTATTAGTGCTGAAAAACCACTTTTCGCACTTGTGTTGGTGCAGGAAACCACTTTTGCACTTGTATTAGTGTGGAAAAAACACTTTTTGCACTTGTGATAGTGTTGAAAAGACTTTTCGCACTTGTGTTAGTGTTGAAAAACCACTTTTCGCACTTGTGTTGGTGCAGGAAACCACTTTTGCACTTGTATTAGTGTGGAAAAAACACTTTTTGCACTTGTGATAGTGTTGAAAAACCACTTTTCGCACTTGTGTTAGTGTTGAAAAACCACTTTTCGCACATGTGTTGGGGGCAGGAAACCACTTTTGCACTTGTATTAGTGTGGAAAAACCACTTTTCGCACTTGTGTTAGTGTTGAAAAACCACTTTTCGCACTTGTTTTAGTGTTGAAAAACCACTTGTCGCACTTGTGTTGGTGCAGGAAACCACTTTTGCACTTGTATTAGTGTGGAAAAACCACTTTTCGCACTTGTGTTAGTGTTGAAAAACCACTTTTCGCACTTGTGTTAGTGTTGAAAAACCACTTTTCGCACTTGTGTTAGTGTTGAAAAACCACTTTTCGCACTTGTGTTGGTGCAGGAAACCACTTTTGCACTTGTATTAGTGTGGAAAAAACACTTTTTGCACTTGTGATAGTGTTGAAAAACCACTTTTTGCACTTGTGTTAGTGTTGAAAAACCACTTTTCGCACTTGTGTTGGTGCAGTAAACCACTTTTGCACTTGTATTAGTGTGGAAAAACCACTTTTCGCACTTGTGTTAGTGTTGAAAAACAACTTTTTGCACTTGTGTTAGTGTTGAAAAACCACTTTTCGCACTTGTGTTAGTGTTGAAAAACCACTTTTTGCACTTGTGTTGGTGCAGGAAACCACTTTTGCACTTGTATTAGTGTGGAAAAACCACTTTTCGCACTTGTGTTAGTGTTGAAAAACCACTTTTCGCACTTGTGTTAGTGTTGAAAAACCACTTTTCGCACTTGTGTTGGTGCAGGAAACCACTTTTACACTTGTATTAGTGTGGAAAAACCACTTTTCGCACTTGTGATAGTGTTGAAAAACCACTTTTCGCACTTGTATTAGTGTTGAAAAACCACTTTTCGCACTTGTGTTGGTGCAGGAAACCACTTTTGCACTTGTATTAGTTTGGAAAAAACACTTTTTGCACTTGTGATAGTGTTGAAAAACCACTTTTCGCACTTGTGTTAGTGTTGAAAAACCACTTTTCGCACTTGTGTTGGTGCAGGAAACCACTTTTGCACTTGTATTAGTGTGGAAAAAACACTTTTGGCACTTGTGATAGTGTTGAAAAACCACTTTTCGCACTTGTGTTAGTGTTGAAAAACCACTTTTCGCACTTGTGTTGGTGCAGGAAACCACTTTTGCACTTGTATTAGTGTGGAAAAAACACTTTTTGCACTTGTGATAGTGTTGAAAAACCACTTTTCGCACTTGTGTTAGTGTTGAAAAACCACTTTTCGCACTTGTGTTGGTGCAGGAAACCACTTTTGCACTTGTATTAGTGTGGAAAAACCACTTTTCGCACTTGTGTTAGTGTTGAAAAACCACTTTTCGCACTTGTGTTAGTGTTGAAAAACCACTTTTTGCACTTGTGTTGGTGCAGGAAACCACTTTTGCACTTGTATTAGTGTGGAAAAAACACTTTTTGCACTTGTGATAGTGTTGAAAAACCACTTTTCGCACTTGTGTTAGTGTTGAAAAACCACTTTTCGCACATGTGTTGGGGCAGGAAACCACTTTTGCACTTGTATTAGTGTGGAAAAACCACTTTTCGCACTTGTGTTAGTGTTGAAAAACCACTTTTCGCACTTGTGTTAGTGTTGAAAAACCACTTTTCGCAGTTGTGTTGGTGCAGGAAACCACTTTTGCACTTGTATTAGTGTGGAAAAACCACTTTTCGCACTTGTGTTAGTGTTGAAAAACCACTTTTCGCACTTGTGTTAGTGTTGAAAAACCACTTTTCGCACTTGTGTTGGTGCAGGAAACCACTTTTGCACTTGTATTAGTGTGGAAAAACCACTTTTCGCACTTGTGTTAGTGTTGAAAAACCACTTTTCGCACTTGTGTTAGTGTTGAAAAACCACTTTTCGCACTTGTGTTGGTGCAGGAAACCACTTTTGCACTTGTATTAGTGTGGAAAAAACACTTTTTGCACTTGTGATAGTGTTGAAAAACCACTTTTCGCACTTGTGTTAGTGTTGAAAAACCACTTTTCGCACTTGTGTTAGTGTTGAAAAACCACTTTTCGCACTTGTGTTGGTGCAGGAAACCACTTTTGCACTTGTATTAGTGTGGAAAAAACACTTTTTGCACGTGTGATAGTGTTGAAAAACCACTTTTCGCACTTGTGTTAGTGTTGAAAAACCACTTTTCGCACTTGTGTTGGTGCAGGAAACCACTTTTGCACTTGTATTAGTGTGGAAAAAACCACTTTCCGCACTTGTGTTAGTGTTGAAAAACCACTTTTCGCACTTGTGTTAGTCTTGAAAAACCACTTTTCGCACCTGTGTTAGTGTTGAAAAACCACTTTTCGCACTTGTGTTGGTGCAGGAAACCACTTTTGCACTTGTATTAGTGTGGAAAAACCACTTTTCGCACTTGTGTTAGTGTTGAAAAACCACTTTTTGCACTTGTGTTAGTGTTGAAAAACCACTTTTCGCACTTGTGTTGGTGCAGGAAACCACTTTTGCACTTGTATTAGTGTGGAAAAACCACTTTTCGCACTTGTGTTAGTGTTGAAAAACCACTTTTCGCACTTGTGTTAGTGTTGAAAATCCACTTTTCGCACTTGTGTTGGTGCAGGAAACCACTTTTGCACTTGTATTAGTGTGGAAAAAACACTTTTTGCACTTGTGATAGTGTTGAAAAACCACTTTTCGCACTTGTGTTAGTGTTGAAAAACCACTTTTCGCACTTGTGTTAGTGTTGAAAAACCACTTTTCGCACTTGTGTTGGTGCAGGAAACCACTTTTGCACTTGTATTAGTGTGGAAAAAAACACTTTTTGCACTTGTGATAGTGTTGAAAAACCACTTTTCGCACTTGTGTTAGTGTTGAAAAACCACTTTTCGCACTTGTGTTGGTGCAGGAAACCCCTTTTGCACTTGTATTAGTGTGGAAAAACCACTTTTCGCACTTGTGTTAGTGTTGAAAAACCACTTTTCGCACTTGTGTTAGTCTTGAAAAACCACTTTTCGCACCTGTGTTAGTGTTGAAAAACCACTTTTCGCACTTGTGTTGGTGCAGGAAACCACTTTTGCACTTGTATTAGTGTGGAAAAACCACTTTTCGCACTTGTGTTAGTGTTGAAAAACCACTTTTTGCACTTGTGTTAGTGTTGAAAAACCACTTTTCGCACTTGTGTTGGTGCAGGAAACCACTTTTGCACTTGTATTAGTGTGGAAAAAACACGTTTTGCACTTGTGATAGTGTTGAAAAACCACTTTTCGCACTTGTGTTAGTGTTGAAAAATCACTTTTCGCACTTGTGTTGGTGCAGGAAACCACTTTTGCACTTGTATTAGTGTGGAAAAACCACTTTTCGCACTTGTGTTAGTGTTGAAAAACCACTTTTCGCACTTGTGTTAGTGTTGAAAAACCACTTTTCGCACTTGTGTTGGTGCAGGAAACCACTTTTGCACTTGTATTAGTGTGGAAAAACCACTTTTCGCACTTGTGTTAGTGTTGAAAAACCACTTTTCGCACTTGTGTTAGTGTTGAAAATCCACTTTTCGCACTTGTGTTGGTGCAGGAAACCACTTTTGCACTTGTATTAGTGTGGAAAAACCACTTTTCGCACTTGTGTTAGTGTTGAAAAACCACTTTTTGCACTTGTGTTAGTGTTGAAAAACCACTTTTCGCACTTGTGTTGGTGCAGGAAACCACTTTTGCACTTGTATTAGTGTGGAAAAACCACTTTTCGCACTTGTGTTAGTGTTGAAAAACCACTTTTCGCACTTGTGTTAGTGTTGAAAATCCACTTTTCGCACTTGTGTTGGTGCAGGAAACCACTTTTGCACTTGTATTAGTGTGGAAAAAACACTTTTTGCACTTGTGATAGTGTTGAAAAACCACTTTTCGCACTTGTGTTAGTGTTGAAAAACCACTTTTCGCACTTGTGTTAGTGTTGAAAAACCACTTTTCGCACTTGTGTTGGTGCAGGAAACCACTTTTGCACTTGTATTAGTGTGGAAAAAACACTTTTTGCACTTGTGATAGTGTTGAAAAACCACTTTTCGCACTTGTGTTAGTGTTGAAAAACCACTTTTCGCACTTGTGTTGGTGCAGGAAACCCCTTTTGCACTTGTATTAGTGTGGAAAAACCACTTTTCGCACTTGTGTTAGTGTTGAAAAACCACTTTTCGCACTTGTGTTAGTCTTGAAAAACCACTTTTCGCACCTGTGTTAGTGTTGAAAAACCACTTTTCGCACTTGTGTTGGTGCAGGAAACCACTTTTGCACTTGTATTAGTGTGGAAAAACCACTTTTCGCACTTGTGTTAGTGTTGAAAAACCACTTTTTGCACTTGTGTTAGTGTTGAAAAACCACTTTTCGCACTTGTGTCGGTGCAGGAAACCACTTTTGCACTTGTATTAGTGTGGAAAAAACACGTTTTGCACTTGTGATAGTGTTGAAAAACCACTTTTCGCACTTGTGTTAGTGTTGAAAAATCACTTTTCGCACTTGTGTTGGTGCAGGAAACCACTTTTGCACTTGTATTAGTGTGGAAAAACCACTTTTCGCACTTGTGTTAGTGTTGAAAAACCACTTTTCGCACTTGTGTTAGTGTTGAAAAACCACTTTTCGCACTTGTGTTGGTGCAGGAAACCACTTTTGCACTTGTATTAGTGTGGAAAAAACACTTTTGGCACTTGTGATAGTGTTGAAAAACCACTTTTCGCACTTGTGTTAGTGTTGAAAAACCACTTTTCGCACTTGTGTTGGTGCAGGAAACCACTTTTGCACTTGTATTAGTGTGGAAAAAACACTTTTTGCACTTGTGATAGTGTTGAAAAACCACTTTTCGCACTTGTGTTAGTGTTGAAAAACCACTTTTCGCACTTGTGTTGGTGCAGGAAACCACTTTTGCACTTGTATTAGTGTGGAAAAACCACTTTTCGCACTTGTGTTAGTGTTGAAAAACCACTTTTCGCACTTGTGTTAGTGTTGAAAAACCACTTTTTGCACTTGTGTTGGTGCAGGAAACCACTTTTGCACTTGTATTAGTGTGGAAAAAACACTTTTTGCACTTGTGATAGTGTTGAAAAACCACTTTTCGCACTTGTGTTAGTGTTGAAAAACCACTTTTCGCACATGTGTTGGGGCAGGAAACCACTTTTGCACTTGTATTAGTGTGGAAAAACCACTTTTCGCACTTGTGTTAGTGTTGAAAAACCACTTTTCGCACTTGTGTTAGTGTTGAAAAACCACTTTTCGCAGTTGTGTTGGTGCAGGAAACCACTTTTGCACTTGTATTAGTGTGGAAAAACCACTTTTCGCACTTGTGTTAGTGTTGAAAAACCACTTTTCGCACTTGTGTTAGTGTTGAAAAACCACTTTTCGCACTTGTGTTGGTGCAGGAAACCACTTTTGCACTTGTATTAGTGTGGAAAAACCACTTTTCGCACTTGTGTTAGTGTTGAAAAACCACTTTTCGCACTTGTGTTAGTGTTGAAAAACCACTTTTCGCACTTGTGTTGGTGCAGGAAACCACTTTTGCACTTGTATTAGTGTGGAAAAAACACTATTTGCACTTGTGATAGTGTTGAAAAACCACTTTTTGCACTTGTGTTAGTGTTGAAAAACCACTTTTCGCACTTGTGTTGGTGCAGTAAACCACTTTTGCACTTGTATTAGTGTGGAAAAACCACTTTTCGCACTTGTGTTAGTGTTGAAAAACAACTTTTTGCACTTGTGTTAGTGTTGAAAAACCACTTTTCGCACTTGTGTTAGTGTTGAAAAACAACTTTTTGCACTTGTGTTGGTGCAGGAAACCACTTTTGCACTTGTATTAGTGTGGAAAAACCACTTTTCGCACTTGTGTTAGTGTTGAAAAACCACTTTTCGCACTTGTGTTAGTGTTGAAAAACCACTTTTCGCACTTGTGTTGGTGCAGGAAACCACTTTTACACTTGTATTAGTGTGGAAAAACCACTTTTCGCACTTGTGATAGTGTTGAAAAACCACTTTTCGCACTGTATTAGTGTTGAAAAACCACTTTTCGCACTTGTGTTGGTGCAGGAAACCACTTTTGCACTTGTATTAGTTTGGAAAAAACACTTTTTGCACTTGTGATAGTGTTGAAAAACCACTTTTCGCACTTGTGTTAGTGTTGAAAAACCACTTTTCGCACTTGTGTTGGTGCAGGAAACCACTTTTGCACTTGTATTAGTGTGGAAAAAACACTTTTGGCACTTGTGATAGTGTTGAAAAACCACTTTTCGCACTTGTGTTAGTGTTGAAAAACCACTTTTCGCACTTGTGTTGGTGCAGGAAACCACTTTTGCACTTGTATTAGTGTGGAAAAAACACTTTTTGCACTTGTGATAGTGTTGAAAAACCACTTTTCGCACTTGTGTTAGTGTTGAAAAACCACTTTTCGCACTTGTGTTGGTGCAGGAAACCACTTTTGCACTTGTATTAGTGTGGAAAAACCACTTTTCGCACTTGTGTTAGTGTTGAAAAACCACTTTTCGCACTTGTGTTAGTGTTGAAAAACCACTTTTTGCACTTGTGTTGGTGCAGGAAACCACTTTTGCACTTGTATTAGTGTGGAAAAAACACTTTTTGCACTTGCGATAGTGTTGAAAAACCACTTTTCGCACTTGTGTTAGTGTTGAAAAACCACTTTTCGCACTTGTGTTGGTGCAGGAAACCACTTTTGCACTTGTATTAGTGTGGAAAAACCACTTTTCGCACTTGTGTTAGTGTTGAAAAACCACTTTTCGCACTTGTATTAGTGTTGAAAAACCACTTTTCGCACTTGTGTTGGTGCAGGAAACCACTTTTGCACTTGTATTAGTTTGGAAAAAACACTTTTTGCACTTGTGATAGTGTTGAAAAACCACTTTTCGCACTTGTGTTAGTGTTGAAAAACCACTTTTCGCACTTGTGTTGGTGCAGGAAACCACTTTTGCACTTGTATTAGTGTGGAAAAAACACTTTTTGCACTTGTGATAGTGTTGAAAAACCACTTTTTGCACTTGTGTTAGTGTTGAAAAACCACTTTTCGCACATGTGTTGGAGCAGGAAACCACTTTTGCACTTGTATTAGTGTGGAAAAACCACTTTTCGCACTTGTGTTAGTGTTGAAAAACCACTTTTCACACTTGTGTTAGTGTTGAAAAACCACTTGTCGCACTTGTGTTGGTGCAGGAAACCACTTTTGCACTTGTATTAGTGTGGAAAAAACACTTTTTGCACTTGTGATAGTGTTGAAAAACCACTTTTCGCACTTGTGTTAGTGTTGAAAAACCACTTTTCGCACTTGTGTTGGTGCAGGAAATCACTTTTGCACTTGTATTAGTGTGGAAAAACCACTTTTCGCACTTGTGTTAGTGTTGAAAAACTACTTTTCGCACTTGTGTTAGTGTTGAAAAACCACTTTTCGCACTTGTGTTGGTGCAGGAAACCACTTTTGCACTTGTATTAGTGTGGAAAAACCACTTTTCGCACTTGTGTTAGTGTTGAAAAACCACTTTTCGCACTTGTATTAGTGCTGAAAAACCACTTTTCGCACTTGTGTTGGTGCAGGAAACCACTTTTGCACTTGTATTAGTGTGGAAAAAACACTTTTTGCACTTGTGATAGTGTTGAAAAACGACTTTTCGCACTTGTGTTAGTGTTGAAAAACCACTTTTCGCACTTGTGTTGGTGCAGGAAACCACTTTTGCACTTGTATTAGTGTGGAAAAAACACTTTTTGCACTTGTGATAGTGTTGAAAAACCACTTTTCGCACTTGTGTTAGTGTTGAAAAACCACTTTTCGCACATGTGTTGGGGGAAGGAAACCACTTTTGCACTTGTATTAGTGTGGAAAAACCACTTTTCGCACTTGTGTTAGTGTTGAAAAACCACTTTTCGCACTTGTTTTAGTGTTGAAAAACCACTTGTCGCACTTGTGTTGGTGCAGGAAACCACTTTTGCACTTGTATTAGTGTGGAAAAACCACTTTTCGCACTTGTGTTAGTGTTGAAAAACCACTTTTCGCACTTGTGTTAGTGTTGAAAAACCACTTTTCGCACTTGTGTTAGTGTTGAAAAACCACTTTTCGCACTTGTGTTGGTGCAGGAAACCACTTTTGCACTTGTATTAGTGTGGAAAAAACACTTTTTGCACTTGTGATAGTGTTGAAAAACCACTTTTTGCACTTGTGTTAGTGTTGAAAAACCACTTTTCGCACTTGTGTTGGTGCAGTAAACCACTTTTGCACTTGTATTAGTGTGGAAAAACCACTTTTCGCACTTGTGTTAGTGTTGAAAAACAACTTTTTGCACTTGTGTTAGTGTTGAAAAACCACTTTTCGCACTTGTGTTAGTGTTGAAAAACCACTTTTTGCACTTGTGTTGGTGCAGGAAACCACTTTTGCACTTGTATTAGTGTGGAAAAACCACTTTTCGCACTTGTGTTAGTGTTGAAAAACCACTTTTCGCACTTGTGTTAGTGTTGAAAAACCACTTTTCGCACTTGTGTTGGTGCAGGAAACCACTTTTACACTTGTATTAGTGTGGAAAAACCACTTTTCGCACTTGTGATAGTGTTGAAAAACCACTTTTCGCACTTGTATTAGTGTTGAAAAACCACTTTTCGCACTTGTGTTGGTGCAGGAAACCACTTTTGCACTTGTATTAGTTTGGAAAAAACACTTTTTGCACTTGTGATAGTGTTGAAAAACCACTTTTCGCACTTGTGTTAGTGTTGAAAAACCACTTTTCGCACTTGTGTTGGTGCAGGAAACCACTTTTGCACTTGTATTAGTGTGGAAAAAACACTTTTGGCACTTGTGATAGTGTTGAAAAACCACTTTTCGCACTTGTGTTAGTGTTGAAAAACCACTTTTCGCACTTGTGTTGGTGCAGGAAACCACTTTTGCACTTGTATTAGTGTGGAAAAAACACTTTTTGCACTTGTGATAGTGTTGAAAAACCACTTTTCGCACTTGTGTTAGTGTTGAAAAACCACTTTTCGCACTTGTGTTGGTGCAGGAAACCACTTTTGCACTTGTATTAGTGTGGAAAAACCACTTTTCGCACTTGTGTTAGTGTTGAAAAACCACTTTTCGCACTTGTGTTAGTGTTGAAAAACCACTTTTTGCACTTGTGTTGGTGCAGGAAACCACTTTTGCACTTGTATTAGTGTGGAAAAAACACTTTTTGCACTTGTGATAGTGTTGAAAAACCACTTTTCGCACTTGTGTTAGTGTTGAAAAACCACTTTTCGCACTTGTGTTGGTGCAGGAAACCACTTTTGCACTTGTATTAGTTTGGAAAAAACACTTTTTGCACTTGTGATAGTGTTGAAAAACCACTTTTCGCACTTGTGTTAGTGTTGAAAAACCACTTTTCGCACTTGTGTTGGTGCAGGAAACCACTTTTGCACTTGTATTAGTGTGGAAAAAACACTTTTTGCACTTGTGATAGTGTTGAAAAACCACTTTTTGCACTTGTGTTAGTGTTGAAAAACCACTTTTCGCACATGTGTTGGAGCAGGAAACCACTTTTGCACTTGTATTAGTGTGGAAAAACCACTTTTCGCACTTGTGTTAGTGTTGAAAAACCACTTTTCACACTTGTGTTAGTGTTGAAAAACCACTTGTCGCACTTGTGTTGGTGCAGGAAACCACTTTTGCACTTGTATTAGTGTGGAAAAAACACTTTTTGCACTTGTGATAGTGTTGAAAAACCACTTTTCGCACTTGTGTTAGTGTTGAAAAACCACTTTTCGCACTTGTGTTGGTGCAGGAAATCACTTTTGCACTTGTATTAGTGTGGAAAAACCACTTTTCGCACTTGTGTTAGTGTTGAAAAACTACTTTTCGCACTTGTGTTAGTGTTGAAAAACCACTTTTCGCACTTGTGTTGGTGCAGGAAACCACTTTTGCACTTGTATTAGTGTGGAAAAACCACTTTTCGCACTTGTGTTAGTGTTGAAAAACCACTTTTCGCACTTGTATTAGTGCTGAAAAACCACTTTTCGCACTTGTGTTGGTGCAGGAAACCACTTTTGCACTTGTATTAGTGTGGAAAAAACACTTTTTGCACTTGTGATAGTGTTGAAAAACGACTTTTCGCACTTGTGTTAGTGTTGAAAAACCACTTTTCGCACTTGTGTTGGTGCAGGAAACCACTTTTGCACTTGTATTAGTGTGGAAAAAACACTTTTTGCACTTGTGATAGTGTTGAAAAACCACTTTTCGCACTTGTGTTAGTGTTGAAAAACCACTTTTCGCACATGTGTTGGGGGAAGGAAACCACTTTTGCACTTGTATTAGTGTGGAAAAACCACTTTTCGCACTTGTGTTAGTGTTGAAAAACCACTTTTCGCACTTGTTTTAGTGTTGAAAAACCACTTGTCGCACTTGTGTTGGTGCAGGAAACCACTTTTGCACTTGTATTAGTGTGGAAAAACCACTTTTCGCACTTGTGTTAGTGTTGAAAAACCACTTTTCGCACTTGTGTTAGTGTTGAAAAACCACTTTTCGCACTTGTGTTAGTGTTGAAAAACCACTTTTCGCACTTGTGTTGGTGCAGGAAACCACTTTTGCACTTGTATTAGTGTGGAAAAAACACTTTTTGCACTTGTGATAGTGTTGAAAAACCACTTTTTGCACTTGTGTTAGTGTTGAAAAACCACTTTTCGCACTTGTGTTGGTGCAGTAAACCACTTTTGCACTTGTATTAGTGTGGAAAAACCACTTTTCGCACTTGTGTTAGTGTTGAAAAACAACTTTTTGCACTTGTGTTAGTGTTGAAAAACCACTTTTCGCACTTGTGTTAGTGTTGAAAAACCACTTTTTGCACTTGTGTTGGTGCAGGAAACCACTTTTGCACTTGTATTAGTGTGGAAAAACCACTTTTCGCACTTGTGTTAGTGTTGAAAAACCACTTTTCGCACTTGTGTTAGTGTTGAAAAACCACTTTTCGCACTTGTGTTGGTGCAGGAAACCACTTTTACACTTGTATTAGTGTGGAAAAACCACTTTTCGCACTTGTGATAGTGTTGAAAAACCACTTTTCGCACTTGTATTAGTGTTGAAAAACCACTTTTCGCACTTGTGTTGGTGCAGGAAACCACTTTTGCACTTGTATTAGTTTGGAAAAAACACTTTTTGCACTTGTGATAGTGTTGAAAAACCACTTTTCGCACTTGTGTTAGTGTTGAAAAACCACTTTTCGCACTTGTGTTGGTGCAGGAAACCACTTTTGCACTTGTATTAGTGTGGAAAAAACACTTTTGGCACTTGTGATAGTGTTGAAAAACCACTTTTCGCACTTGTGTTAGTGTTGAAAAACCACTTTTCGCACTTGTGTTGGTGCAGGAAACCACTTTTGCACTTGTATTAGTGTGGAAAAAACACTTTTTGCACTTGTGATAGTGTTGAAAAACCACTTTTCGCACTTGTGTTAGTGTTGAAAAACCACTTTTCGCACTTGTGTTGGTGCAGGAAACCACTTTTGCACTTGTATTAGTGTGGAAAAACCACTTTTCGCACTTGTGTTAGTGTTGAAAAACCACTTTTCGCACTTGTGTTAGTGTTGAAAAACCACTTTTTGCACTTGTGTTGGTGCAGGAAACCACTTTTGCACTTGTATTAGTGTGGAAAAAACACTTTTTGCACTTGTGATAGTGTTGAAAAACCACTTTTCGCACTTGTGTTAGTGTTGAAAAACCACTTTTCGCACATGTGTTGGGGCAGGAAACCACTTTTGCACTTGTATTAGTGTGGAAAAACCACTTTTCGCACTTGTGTTAGTGTTGAAAAACCACTTTTCGCACTTGTGTTAGTGTTGAAAAACCACTTTTCGCAGTTGTGTTGGTGCAGGAAACCACTTTTGCACTTGTATTAGTGTGGAAAAACCACTTTTCGCACTTGTGTTAGTGTTGAAAAACCACTTTTCGCACTTGTGTTAGTGTTGAAAAACCACTTTTCGCACTTGTGTTGGTGCAGGAAACCACTTTTGCACTTGTATTAGTGTGGAAAAACCACTTTTCGCACTTGTGTTAGTGTTGAAAAACCACTTTTCGCACTTGTGTTAGTGTTGAAAAACCACTTTTCGCACTTGTGTTGGTGCAGGAAACCACTTTTGCACTTGTATTAGTGTGGAAAAAACACTTTTTGCACTTGTGATAGTGTTGAAAAACCACTTTTCGCACTTGTGTTAGTGTTGAAAAACCACTTTTCGCACTTGTGTTAGTGTTGAAAAACCACTTTTCGCACTTGTGTTGGTGCAGGAAACCACTTTTGCACTTGTATTAGTGTGGAAAAAACACTTTTTGCACGTGTGATAGTGTTGAAAAACCACTTTTCGCACTTGTGTTAGTGTTGAAAAACCACTTTTCGCACTTGTGTTGGTGCAGGAAACCACTTTTGCACTTGTATTAGTGTGGAAAAACCACTTTCCGCACTTGTGTTAGTGTTGAAAAACCACTTTTCGCACTTGTGTTAGTCTTGAAAAACCACTTTTCGCACCTGTGTTAGTGTTGAAAAACCACTTTTCGCACTTGTGTTGGTGCAGGAAACCACTTTTGCACTTGTATTAGTGTGGAAAAACCACTTTTCGCACTTGTGTTAGTGTTGAAAAACCACTTTTTGCACTTGTGTTAGTGTTGAAAAACCACTTTTCGCACTTGTGTTGGTGCAGGAAACCACTTTTGCACTTGTATTAGTGTGGAAAAACCACTTTTCGCACTTGTGTTAGTGTTGAAAAACCACTTTTCGCACTTGTGTTAGTGTTGAAAATCCACTTTTCGCACTTGTGTTGGTGCAGGAAACCACTTTTGCACTTGTATTAGTGTGGAAAAAACACTTTTTGCACTTGTGATAGTGTTGAAAAACCACTTTTCGCACTTGTGTTAGTGTTGAAAAACCACTTTTCGCACTTGTGTTAGTGTTGAAAAACCACTTTTCGCACTTGTGTTGGTGCAGGAAACCACTTTTGCACTTGTATTAGTGTGGAAAAAACACTTTTTGCACTTGTGATAGTGTTGAAAAACCACTTTTCGCACTTGTGTTAGTGTTGAAAAACCACTTTTCGCACTTGTGTTGGTGCAGGAAACCCCTTTTGCACTTGTATTAGTGTGGAAAAACCACTTTTCGCACTTGTGTTAGTGTTGAAAAACCACTTTTCGCACTTGTGTTAGTCTTGAAAAACCACTTTTCGCACCTGTGTTAGTGTTGAAAAACCACTTTTCGCACTTGTGTTGGTGCAGGAAACCACTTTTGCACTTGTATTAGTGTGGAAAAACCACTTTTCGCACTTGTGTTAGTGTTGAAAAACCACTTTTTGCACTTGTGTTAGTGTTGAAAAACCACTTTTCGCACTTGTGTTGGTGCAGGAAACCACTTTTGCACTTGTATTAGTGTGGAAAAAACACGTTTTGCACTTGTGATAGTGTTGAAAAACCACTTTTCGCACTTGTGTTAGTGTTGAAAAATCACTTTTCGCACTTGTGTTGGTGCAGGAAACCACTTTTGCACTTGTATTAGTGTGGAAAAACCACTTTTCGCACTTGTGTTAGTGTTGAAAAACCACTTTTCGCATTTGTGTTAGTGTTGAAAAACCACTTTTCGCACTTGTGTTGGTGCAGGAAACCAATTTTGCACTTGTATTAGTGTGGAAAAAACACTTTTTGCACTTGTGATAGTGTTGAAAAACCACTTTTCGCACTTGTGTTAGTGTTGAAAAACCACTTTTCGCACATGTGTTGGGGCAGGAAACCACTTTTGCACTTGTATTAGTGTGGAAAAACCACTTTTCGCACTTGTGTTAGTGTTGAAAAACCACTTTTCGCACTTGTGTTAGTGTTGAAAAACCACTTTTCGCAGTTGTGTTGGTGCAGGAAACCACTTTTGCACTTGTATTAGTGTGGAAAAACCACTTTTTGCACTTGTGTTAGTGTTGAAAAACCACTTTTCGCACTTGTGTTAGTGTTGAAAAACCACTTTTCGCACTTGTGTTGGTGCAGGAAACCACTTTTGCACTTGTATTAGTGTGGAAAAAACACTTTTTGCACTAGTGATAGTGTTGAAAAACCACTTTTCGCAGTTGTGTTGGTGCAGGAAACCACTTTTGCACTGGTATTAGTGTGGAAAAACCACTTTTCGCACTTGTGTTAGTGTTGAAAAACCACTTTTCGCACTTGTGCTAGTGTTGAAAAACCACTTTTCGCACTTGCGTTGGTGCAGGAAACCACTTTTGCACTTGTATTAGTGTGGAAAAACCACTTTTCGCACTTGTGTTAGTGTTGAAAAACCACTTTTCGCACTTGTGTTAGTGTTGAAAAACCACTTTTCGCACTTGTGTTGGTGCAGGAAACCACTTTTGCACTTGTATTAGTGTGGAAAAAACAGTTTTTGCACTTGTGATAGTGTTGAAAAACCACTTTTCGCACTTGTGTTAGTGTTGAAAAACCACTTTTCACACTTGTGTTAGTGTTGAAAAACCACTTTTCGCACTTGTGTTGGTGAAGGAAACCACTTTTGCACTTGTATTAGTGTGGAAAAAACACTTTTTGCACTTGTGTTAGTGTTGAAAAACAACTTTTCGCACTTGTGTTAGTGTTGAAAAACCACTTTTTGCACTTGTGTTAGTGTTGAAAAACCACTTTTCGCACTTGTGTTGGTGCAGGAAACCACTTTTGCACTTGTATTAGTGTGGAAAAAACACTTTTTGCACTTGTGATAGTGTTGAAAAACCACTTTTCGCACTTGTGTTAGTGTTGAAAATTCACTTTTCGCACTTGTGTTGGTGCAGGAAACCACTTTTGCACTTGTATTAGTGTGGAAAAAACACTTTTTGCACTTGTGTTAGTGTTGAAAAACCACTTTTCCCAGTTGTGTTGGTGCAGGAAACCACTTTTGCACTTGTATTAGTGTGGAAAAACCACTTTTCGCACTTGTGTTAGTGTTGAAAAACCACTTTTCGCACTTGTGTTAGTGTTGAAAAACCACTTTTCGCACTTGCGTTGGTGCAGGAAACCACTTTTGCACTTGTATTAGTGTTGAAAAACCACTTTTCGCACTTGTGTTAGTGTTGAAAAACCACTTTTCGCACTTGTGTTGGTGAAGGAAACCACTTTTGCACTTGTATTAGTGTGGAAAAAACACTTTTCGCACTTGTGTTAGTGTTGAAAAACAACTTTTCGCACTTGTGTTAGTGTTGAAAAACCATTTTTCACACTTGTGTTGGTGCAGGAAACCACTTTTGCACTTGTATTAGTGTGGAAAAAACACTTTTTGCACTTGTGATAGTGTTGAAAAACCACTTTTCGCACTTGTGTTAGTGTTGAAAAAACCACTTTTCGCACATGTGTTGGGGCAGGAAACCACTTTTGTACTTGTATTAGTGTGGAAAAACCACTTTTCGCACTTGTGTTAGTGTTGAAAAACCACTTTTCGCACTTGTGTTAGTGTTGAAAAACCACTTGTCGCACTTGTGTTGGTGCAGGGAAACCACTTTTGCACTTGTATTAGTGTGGAAAAAACACTTTTTGCACTTGTGATAGTGTTGAAAAACCACTTTTCGCACTTGTGTTAGTGTTGAAAAACCACTTTTCGCACTTGTGTTGGTGCAGGAAACCACTTTTGCACTTGTATTAGTGTGGAAAAACCACTTTTCGCACTTGTGTTAGTGTTGAAAAACCACTTTTCGCACTTGTGTTAGTGTTGAAAAACCACGTTTTGCACTTGTGTTGGTGCAGGAAACCACTTTTGCACTTGTATTAGTGTGGAAAAAACACTTTTTGCACTTGTGATAGTGTTGAAAAACCACTTTTCGCACTTGTGTTAGTGTTGAAAAACCACTTTTCGCACATGTGTTGGGGCAGGAAACCACTTTTGCACTTGTATTAGTGTGGAAAAACGACTTTTCGCACTTGTGTTAGTGTTGAAAAACCACTTTTCACACTTGTGTTAGTGTTGAAAAACCACTTTTCGCAGTTGTGTTGGTGCAGGAAACCACTTTTGCACTTGTATTAGTGTGGAAAAACCACTTTTCGCACTTGTGTTAGTGTTGAAAAACCACTTTTCGCACTTGTGTTAGTGTTGAAAAACCACTTTTCGCACTTTTGTTGGTGCAGGAAACCACTTTTGCACTTGTATTAGTGTGGAAAACCACTTTTCGCACTTGTGTTAGTGTTGAAAAACCACTTTTCGCACTTGTGTTAGTGTTGAAAAACCACTTTTCGCACTTGTGTTAGTGTTGAAAAACCACTTGTCGCACTTGTGTTGGTGCAGGAAACCACTTTTGCACTTGTATTAGTGTGGAAAAAACACTTTTTGCACTTGTGATAGTGTTGAAAAACCACTTTTCGCACTTGTGTTAGTGTTGAAAAACCACTTTTCGCACTTGTGTTGGTGCAGGAAACCACTTTTGCACTTGTATTAGTGTGGAAAAACCACTTTTCGCACTTGTGTTAGTGTTGAAAAACCACTTTTCGCACTTGTGTTAGTGTTGAAAAACCACTTTTTGCACTTGTGTTGGTGCAGGAAACCACTTTTGCACTTGTATTAGTGTGGAAAAAACACTTTTTGCACTTGTGATAGTGTTGAAAAACCACTTTTCGCACTTGTGTTAGTGTTGAAAAACCACTTTTCGCACATGTGTTGGGGCAGGAAACCACTTTTGCACTTGTATTAGTGTGGAAAAACCACTTTTCGCACTTGTGTTAGTGTTGAAAAACCACTTTTCGAACTTGTGTTGGTGCAGGAAACCACTTTTGCACTTGTATTAGTGTGGAAAAACCACTTTTCGCACTTGTGTTAGTGTTGAAAAACCACTTTTCGCACTTGTGTTAGTGTTGAAAAACCACTTGTCGCACTTGTGTTGGTGCAGGAAACCACTTTTGCACTTGTATTAGTGTGGAAAAAACACTTTTTGCACTTGTGATAGTGTTGAAAAACCACTTTTCGCACTTGTGTTAGTGTTGAAAAACCACTTTTCGCACTTGTGTTGGTGCAGGAAACCACTTTTGCACTTGTATTAGTGTGGAAAAACCACTTTTCGCACTTGTGTTAGTGTTGAAAAACCACTTTTCGCACTTGTGTTAGTGTTGAAAAACCACGTTTTGCACTTGTGTTGGTGCAGGAAACCACTTTTGCACTTGTATTAGTGTGGAAAAAACACTTTTTGCACTTGTGATAGTGTTGAAAAACCACTTTTCGCACTTGTGTTAGTGTTGAAAAACCACTTTTCGCACATGTGTTGGGGCAGGAAACCACTTTTGCACTTGTATTAGTGTGGAAAAACCACTTTTCGCACTTGTGTTAGTGTTGAAAAACCACTTTTCGCACTTGTGTTAGTGTTGAAAAACCACTTTTCGCAGTTGTGTTGGTGCAGGAAACCACTTTTGCACTTGTATTAGTGTGGAAAAACCACTTTTCGCACTTGTGTTAGTGTTGAAAAACCACTTTTCGCACTTGTGTTAGTGTTGAAAAACCACTTTTCGCACTTGTGTTGGTGCAGGAAACCACTTTTGCACTTGTATTAGTGTGGAAAAACCACTTTTCGCACTTGTGTTAGTGTTGAAAAACCACTTTTCGCACTTGTGTTAGTGTTGAAAAACCACTTTTCGCACTTGTGTTGGTGCAGGAAACCACTTTTGCACTTGTATTAGTGTGGAAAAAACACTTTTTGCACTTGTGATAGTGTTGAAAAACCACTTTTCGCACTTGTGTTAGTGTTGAAAAACCACTTTTCGCACTTGTGTTAGTGTTGAAAAACCACTTTTCGCACTTGTGTTGGTGCAGGAAACCACTTTTGCACTTGTATTAGTGTGGAAAAAACACTTTTTGCACGTGTGATAGTGTTGAAAAACCACTTTTCGCACTTGTGTTAGTGTTGAAAAACCACTTTTCGCACTTGTGTTGGTGCAGGAAACCACTTTTGCACTTGTATTAGTGTGGAAAAACCACTTTCCGCACTTGTGTTAGTGTTGAAAAACCACTTTTCGCACTTGTGTTAGTCTTGAAAAACCACTTTTCGCACCTGTGTTAGTGTTGAAAAACCACTTTTCGCACTTGTGTTGGTGCAGGAAACCACTTTTGCACTTGTATTAGTGTGGAAAAACCACTTTTCGCACTTGTGTTAGTGTTGAAAAACCACTTTTTGCACTTGTGTTAGTGTTGAAAAACCACTTTTCGCACTTGTGTTGGTGCAGGAAACCACTTTTGCACTTGTATTAGTGTGGAAAAACCACTTTTCGCACTTGTGTTAGTGTTGAAAAACCACTTTTCGCACTTGTGTTAGTGTTGAAAATCCACTTTTCGCACTTGTGTTGGTGCAGGAAACCACTTTTGCACTTGTATTAGTGTGGAAAAAACACTTTTTGCACTTGTGATAGTGTTGAAAAACCACTTTTCGCACTTGTGTTAGTGTTGAAAAACCACTTTTCGCACTTGTGTTAGTGTTGAAAAACCACTTTTCGCACTTGTGTTGGTGCAGGAAACCACTTTTGCACTTGTATTAGTGTGGAAAAAACACTTTTTGCACTTGTGATAGTGTTGAAAAACCACTTTTCGCACTTGTGTTAGTGTTGAAAAACCACTTTTCGCACTTGTGTTGGTGCAGGAAACCCCTTTTGCACTTGTATTAGTGTGGAAAAACCACTTTTCGCACTTGTGTTAGTGTTGAAAAACCACTTTTCGCACTTGTGTTAGTCTTGAAAAACCACTTTTCGCACCTGTGTTAGTGTTGAAAAACCACTTTTCGCACTTGTGTTGGTGCAGGAAACCACTTTTGCACTTGTATTAGTGTGGAAAAACCACTTTTCGCACTTGTGTTAGTGTTGAAAAACCACTTTTTGCACTTGTGTTAGTGTTGAAAAACCACTTTTCGCACTTGTGTTGGTGCAGGAAACCACTTTTGCACTTGTATTAGTGTGGAAAAAACACGTTTTGCACTTGTGATAGTGTTGAAAAACCACTTTTCGCACTTGTGTTAGTGTTGAAAAATCACTTTTCGCACTTGTGTTGGTGCAGGAAACCACTTTTGCACTTGTATTAGTGTGGAAAAACCACTTTTCGCACTTGTGTTAGTGTTGAAAAACCACTTTTCGCATTTGTGTTAGTGTTGAAAAACCACTTTTCGCACTTGTGTTGGTGCAGGAAACCAATTTTGCACTTGTATTAGTGTGGAAAAAACACTTTTTGCACTTGTGATAGTGTTGAAAAACCACTTTTCGCACTTGTGTTAGTGTTGAAAAACCACTTTTCGCACATGTGTTGGGGCAGGAAACCACTTTTGCACTTGTATTAGTGTGGAAAAACCACTTTTCGCACTTGTGTTAGTGTTGAAAAACCACTTTTCGCACTTGTGTTAGTGTTGAAAAACCACTTTTCGCAGTTGTGTTGGTGCAGGAAACCACTTTTGCACTTGTATTAGTGTGGAAAAACCACTTTTTGCACTTGTGTTAGTGTTGAAAAACCACTTTTCGCACTTGTGTTAGTGTTGAAAAACCACTTTTCGCACTTGTGTTGGTGCAGGAAACCACTTTTGCACTTGTATTAGTGTGGAAAAAACACTTTTTGCACTAGTGATAGTGTTGAAAAACCACTTTTCGCAGTTGTGTTGGTGCAGGAAACCACTTTTGCACTGGTATTAGTGTGGAAAAACCACTTTTCGCACTTGTGTTAGTGTTGAAAAACCACTTTTCGCACTTGTGCTAGTGTTGAAAAACCACTTTTCGCACTTGCGTTGGTGCAGGAAACCACTTTTGCACTTGTATTAGTGTGGAAAAACCACTTTTCGCACTTGTGTTAGTGTTGAAAAACCACTTTTCGCACTTGTGTTAGTGTTGAAAAACCACTTTTCGCACTTGTGTTGGTGCAGGAAACCACTTTTGCACTTGTATTAGTGTGGAAAAAACAGTTTTTGCACTTGTGATAGTGTTGAAAAACCACTTTTCGCACTTGTGTTAGTGTTGAAAAACCACTTTTCACACTTGTGTTAGTGTTGAAAAACCACTTTTCGCACTTGTGTTGGTGAAGGAAACCACTTTTGCACTTGTATTAGTGTGGAAAAAACACTTTTTGCACTTGTGTTAGTGTTGAAAAACAACTTTTCGCACTTGTGTTAGTGTTGAAAAACCACTTTTTGCACTTGTGTTAGTGTTGAAAAACCACTTTTCGCACTTGTGTTGGTGCAGGAAACCACTTTTGCACTTGTATTAGTGTGGAAAAAACACTTTTTGCACTTGTGATAGTGTTGAAAAACCACTTTTCGCACTTGTGTTAGTGTTGAAAATTCACTTTTCGCACTTGTGTTGGTGCAGGAAACCACTTTTGCACTTGTATTAGTGTGGAAAAAACACTTTTTGCACTTGTGTTAGTGTTGAAAAACCACTTTTCCCAGTTGTGTTGGTGCAGGAAACCACTTTTGCACTTGTATTAGTGTGGAAAAACCACTTTTCGCACTTGTGTTAGTGTTGAAAAACCACTTTTCGCACTTGTGTTAGTGTTGAAAAACCACTTTTCGCACTTGCGTTGGTGCAGGAAACCACTTTTGCACTTGTATTAGTGTTGAAAAACCACTTTTCGCACTTGTGTTAGTGTTGAAAAACCACTTTTCGCACTTGTGTTGGTGAAGGAAACCACTTTTGCACTTGTATTAGTGTGGAAAAAACACTTTTCGCACTTGTGTTAGTGTTGAAAAACAACTTTTCGCACTTGTGTTAGTGTTGAAAAACCATTTTTCACACTTGTGTTGGTGCAGGAAACCACTTTTGCACTTGTATTAGTGTGGAAAAAACACTTTTTGCACTTGTGATAGTGTTGAAAAACCACTTTTCGCACTTGTGTTAGTGTTGAAAAACCACTTTTCGCACATGTGTTGGGGCAGGAAACCACTTTTGTACTTGTATTAGTGTGGAAAAACCACTTTTCGCACTTGTGTTAGTGTTGAAAAACCACTTTTCGCACTTGTGTTAGTGTTGAAAAACCACTTGTCGCACTTGTGTTGGTGCAGGAAACCACTTTTGCACTTGTATTAGTGTGGAAAAAACACTTTTTGCACTTGTGATAGTGTTGAAAAACCACTTTTCGCACTTGTGTTAGTGTTGAAAAACCACTTTTCGCACTTGTGTTGGTGCAGGAAACCACTTTTGCACTTGTATTAGTGTGGAAAAACCACTTTTCGCACTTGTGTTAGTGTTGAAAAACCACTTTTCGCACTTGTGTTAGTGTTGAAAAACCACGTTTTGCACTTGTGTTGGTGCAGGAAACCACTTTTGCACTTGTATTAGTGTGGAAAAAACACTTTTTGCACTTGTGATAGTGTTGAAAAACCACTTTTCGCACTTGTGTTAGTGTTGAAAAACCACTTTTCGCACATGTGTTGGGGCAGGAAACCACTTTTGCACTTGTATTAGTGTGGAAAAACGACTTTTCGCACTTGTGTTAGTGTTGAAAAACCACTTTTCACACTTGTGTTAGTGTTGAAAAACCACTTTTCGCAGTTGTGTTGGTGCAGGAAACCACTTTTGCACTTGTATTAGTGTGGAAAAACCACTTTTCGCACTTGTGTTAGTGTTGAAAAACCACTTTTCGCACTTGTGTTAGTGTTGAAAAACCACTTTTCGCACTTTTGTTGGTGCAGGAAACCACTTTTGCACTTGTATTAGTGTGGAAAACCACTTTTCGCACTTGTGTTAGTGTTGAAAAACCACTTTTCGCACTTGTGTTAGTGTTGAAAAACCACTTTTCGCACTTGTGTTAGTGTTGAAAAACCACTTGTCGCACTTGTGTTGGTGCAGGAAACCACTTTTGCACTTGTATTAGTGTGGAAAAAACACTTTTTGCACTTGTGATAGTGTTGAAAAACCACTTTTCGCACTTGTGTTAGTGTTGAAAAACCACTTTTCGCACTTGTGTTGGTGCAGGAAACCACTTTTGCACTTGTATTAGTGTGGAAAAACCACTTTTCGCACTTGTGTTAGTGTTGAAAAACCACTTTTCGCACTTGTGTTAGTGTTGAAAAACCACTTTTTGCACTTGTGTTGGTGCAGGAAACCACTTTTGCACTTGTATTAGTGTGGAAAAAACACTTTTTGCACTTGTGATAGTGTTGAAAAACCACTTTTCGCACTTGTGTTAGTGTTGAAAAACCACTTTTCGCACATGTGTTGGGGCAGGAAACCACTTTTGCACTTGTATTAGTGTGGAAAAACCACTTTTCGCACTTGTGTTAGTGTTGAAAAACCACTTTTCGAACTTGTGTTGGTGCAGGAAACCACTTTTGCACTTGTATTAGTGTGGAAAAACCACTTTTCGCACTTGTGTTAGTGTTGAAAAACCACTTTTCGCACTTGTGTTAGTGTTGAAAAACCACTTGTCGCACTTGTGTTGGTGCAGGAAACCACTTTTGCACTTGTATTAGTGTGGAAAAAACACTTTTTGCACTTGTGATAGTGTTGAAAAACCACTTTTCGCACTTGTGTTAGTGTTGAAAAACCACTTTTCGCACTTGTGTTGGTGCAGGAAACCACTTTTGCACTTGTATTAGTGTGGAAAAACCACTTTTCGCACTTGTGTTAGTGTTGAAAAACCACTTTTCGCACTTGTGTTAGTGTTGAAAAACCACGTTTTGCACTTGTGTTGGTGCAGGAAACCACTTTTGCACTTGTATTAGTGTGGAAAAAACACTTTTTGCACTTGTGATAGTGTTGAAAAACCACTTTTCGCACTTGTGTTAGTGTTGAAAAACCACTTTTCGCACATGTGTTGGGGCAGGAAACCACTTTTGCACTTGTATTAGTGTGGAAAAACGACTTTTCGCACTTGTGTTAGTGTTGAAAAACCACTTTTCACACTTGTGTTAGTGTTGAAAAACCACTTTTCGCAGTTGTGTTGGTGCAGGAAACCACTTTTGCACTTGTATTAGTGTGGAAAAACCACTTTTCGCACTTGTGTTAGTGTTGAAAAACCACTTTTCGCACTTGTGTTAGTGTTGAAAAACCACTTTTCGCACTTTTGTTGGTGCAGGAAACCACTTTTGCACTTGTATTAGTGTGGAAAACCACTTTTCGCACTTGTGTTAGTGTTGAAAAACCACTTTTCGCACTTGTGTTAGTGTTGAAAAACCACTTTTCGCACTTGTGTTAGTGTTGAAAAACCACTTGTCGCACTTGTGTTGGTGCAGGAAACCACTTTTGCACTTGTATTAGTGTGGAAAAAACACTTTTTGCACTTGTGATAGTGTTGAAAAACCACTTTTCGCACTTGTGTTAGTGTTGAAAAACCACTTTTCGCACTTGTGTTGGTGCAGGAAACCACTTTTGCACTTGTATTAGTGTGGAAAAACCACTTTTCGCACTTGTGTTAGTGTTGAAAAACCACTTTTCGCACTTGTGTTAGTGTTGAAAAACCACTTTTTGCACTTGTGTTGGTGCAGGAAACCACTTTTGCACTTGTATTAGTGTGGAAAAAACACTTTTTGCACTTGTGATAGTGTTGAAAAACCACTTTTCGCACTTGTGTTAGTGTTGAAAAACCACTTTTCGCACATGTGTTGGGGCAGGAAACCACTTTTGCACTTGTATTAGTGTGGAAAAACCACTTTTCGCACTTGTGTTAGTGTTGAAAAACCACTTTTCGAACTTGTGTTGGTGCAGGAAACCACTTTTGCACTTGTATTAGTGTGGAAAGACCACTTTTCGGACTTGTGTTAGTGTTGAAAAACCACTTTTTGCACTTGTGTTAGTGTTGAAAAACCACTTTTCGCACTTGTGTTGGTGCAGGAAACCACTTTTGCACTTGTATTAGTGTGGAAAAAACACTTTTCGCACTTGTGTTAGTGTTGAAAAACCACTTTTCGCACTTGTGTTAGTGTTGAAAAACCACTTTTCGCACTTGTGTTGGTGCAGGAAACCACTTTTGCACTTGTATTAGTGTGGAAAAAACACGTTTTGCACTTGTGATAGTGTTGAAAAACCACTTTTCGCACTTGTGTTAGTGTTGAAAAATCACTTTTCGCACTTGTGTTGGTGCAGGAAACCACTTTTGCACTTGTATTAGTGTGGAAAAACCACTTTTCGCACTTGTGTTAGTGTTGAAAAACCACTTTTCGCATTTGTGTTAGTGTTGAAAAACCACTTTTCGCACTTGTGTTGGTGCAGGAAACCAATTTTGCACTTGTATTAGTGTGGAAAAAACACTTTTTGCACTTGTGATAGTGTTGAAAAACCACTTTTCGCACTTGTGTTAGTGTTGAAAAACCACTTTTCGCACATGTGTTGGGGCAGGAAACCACTTTTGCACTTGTATTAGTGTGGAAAAACCACTTTTCGCACTTGTGTTAGTGTTGAAAAACCACTTTTCGCACTTGTGTTAGTGTTGAAAAACCACTTTTCGCAGTTGTGTTGGTGCAGGAAACCACTTTTGCACTTGTATTAGTGTGGAAAAACCACTTTTTGCACTTGTGTTAGTGTTGAAAAACCACTTTTCGCACTTGTGTTAGTGTTGAAAAACCACTTTTCGCACTTGTGTTGGTGCAGGAAACCACTTTTGCACTTGTATTAGTGTGGAAAAAACACTTTTTGCACTAGTGATAGTGTTGAAAAACCACTTTTCGCAGTTGTGTTGGTGCAGGAAACCACTTTTGCACTGGTATTAGTGTGGAAAAACCACTTTTCGCACTTGTGTTAGTGTTGAAAAACCACTTTTCGCACTTGTGTTAGTGTTGAAAAACCACTTTTCGCACTTGTGTTGGTGCAGGAAACCACTTTTGCACTTGTATTAGTGTGGAAAAACCACTTTTCGCACTTGTGTTAGTGTTGAAAAACCACTTTTCGCACTTGTGTTAGTGTTGAAAAACCACTTTTTGCACTTGTGTTGGTGCAGGAAACCACTTTTGCACTTGTATTAGTGTGGAAAAAACACTTTTTGCACTTGTGATAGTGTTGAAAAACCACTTTTCGCACTTGTGTTAGTGTTGAAAAACCACTTTTCGCACATGTGTTGGGGCAGGAAACCACTTTTGCACTTGTATTAGTGTGGAAAAACCACTTTTCGCACTTGTGTTAGTGTTGAAAAACCACTTTTCGAACTTGTGTTGGTGCAGGAAACCACTTTTGCACTTGTATTAGTGTGGAAAAACCACTTTTCGCACTTGTGTTAGTGTTGAAAAACCACTTTTCGCACTTGTGTTAGTGTTGAAAAACCACTTGTCGCACTTGTGTTGGTGCAGGAAACCACTTTTGCACTTGTATTAGTGTGGAAAAAACACTTTTTGCACTTGTGATAGTGTTGAAAAACCACTTTTCGCACTTGTGTTAGTGTTGAAAAACCACTTTTCGCACTTGTGTTGGTGCAGGAAACCACTTTTGCACTTGTATTAGTGTGGAAAAACCACTTTTCGCACTTGTGTTAGTGTTGAAAAACCACTTTTCGCACTTGTGTTAGTGTTGAAAAACCACGTTTTGCACTTGTGTTGGTGCAGGAAACCACTTTTGCACTTGTATTAGTGTGGAAAAAACACTTTTTGCACTTGTGATAGTGTTGAAAAACCACTTTTCGCACTTGTGTTAGTGTTGAAAAACCACTTTTCGCACATGTGTTGGGGCAGGAAACCACTTTTGCACTTGTATTAGTGTGGAAAAACGACTTTTCGCACTTGTGTTAGTGTTGAAAAACCACTTTTCACACTTGTGTTAGTGTTGAAAAACCACTTTTCGCAGTTGTGTTGGTGCAGGAAACCACTTTTGCACTTGTATTAGTGTGGAAAAACCACTTTTCGCACTTGTGTTAGTGTTGAAAAACCACTTTTCGCACTTGTGTTAGTGTTGAAAAACCACTTTTCGCACTTTTGTTGGTGCAGGAAACCACTTTTGCACTTGCATTAGTGTGGAAAACCACTTTTCGCACTTGTGTTAGTGTTGAAAAACCACTTTTCGCACTTGTGTTAGTGTTGAAAAACCACTTTTCGCACTTGTGTTAGTGTTGAAAAACCACTTGTCGCACTTGTGTTGGTGCAGGAAACCACTTTTGCACTTGTATTAGTGTGGAAAAAACACTTTTTGCACTTGTGATAGTGTTGAAAAACCACTTTTCGCACTTGTGTTAGTGTTGAAAAACCACTTTTCGCACTTGTGTTGGTGCAGGAAACCACTTTTGCACTTGTATTAGTGTGGAAAAACCACTTTTCGCACTTGTGTTAGTGTTGAAAAACCACTTTTCGCACTTGTGTTAGTGTTGAAAAACCACTTTTTGCACTTGTGTTGGTGCAGGAAACCACTTTTGCACTTGTATTAGTGTGGAAAAAACACTTTTTGCACTTGTGTTAGTGTTGAAAAACCACTTTTCGCACATGTGTTGGGGCAGGAAACCACTTTTGCACTTGTATTAGTGTGGAAAAACCACTTTTCGCACTTGTGTTAGTGTTGAAAAACCACTTTTCGAACTTGTGTTGGTGCAGGAAACCACTTTTGCACTTGTATTAGTGTGGAAAGACCACTTTTCGGACTTGTGTTAGTGTTGAAAAACCACTTTTTGCACTTGTGTTAGTGTTGAAAAACCACTTTTCGCACTTGTGTTGGTGCAGGAAACCACTTTTGCACTTGTATTAGTGTGGAAAAAACACTTTTCGCACTTGTGTTAGTGTTGAAAAACCACTTTTCGCACTTGTGTTAGTGTTGAAAAACCACTTTTCGCACTTGTGTTGGTGCAGGAAACCACTTTTGCACTTGTATTAGTGTGGAAAAAACACGTTTTGCACTTGTGATAGTGTTGAAAAACCACTTTTCGCACTTGTGTTAGTGTTGAAAAATCACTTTTCGCACTTGTGTTGGTGCAGGAAACCACTTTTGCACTTGTATTAGTGTGGAAAAACCACTTTTCGCACTTGTGTTAGTGTTGAAAAACCACTTTTCGCATTTGTGTTAGTGTTGAAAAACCACTTTTCGCACTTGTGTTGGTGCAGGAAACCAATTTTGCACTTGTATTAGTGTGGAAAAAACACTTTTTGCACTTGTGATAGTGTTGAAAAACCACTTTTCGCACTTGTGTTAGTGTTGAAAAACCACTTTTCGCACATGTGTTGGGGCAGGAAACCACTTTTGCACTTGTATTAGTGTGGAAAAACCACTTTTCGCACTTGTGTTAGTGTTGAAAAACCACTTTTCGCACTTGTGTTAGTGTTGAAAAACCACTTTTCGCAGTTGTGTTGGTGCAGGAAACCACTTTTGCACTTGTATTAGTGTGGAAAAACCACTTTTTGCACTTGTGTTAGTGTTGAAAAACCACTTTTCGCACTTGTGTTAGTGTTGAAAAACCACTTTTCGCACTTGTGTTGGTGCAGGAAACCACTTTTGCACTTGTATTAGTGTGGAAAAAACACTTTTTGCACTAGTGATAGTGTTGAAAAACCACTTTTCGCAGTTGTGTTGGTGCAGGAAACCACTTTTGCACTGGTATTAGTGTGGAAAAACCACTTTTCGCACTTGTGTTAGTGTTGAAAAACCACTTTTCGCACTTGTGTTAGTGTTGAAAAACCACTTTTCGCACTTGCGTTGGTGCAGGAAACCACTTTTGCACTTGTATTAGTGTGGAAAAACCACTTTTCGCACTTGTGTTAGTGTTGAAAAACCACTTTTCGCACTTGTGTTAGTGTTGAAAAACCACTTTTCGCACTTGTGTTGGTGCAGGAAACCACTTTTGCACTTGTATTAGTGTGGAAAAAACAGTTTTTGCACTTGTGATAGTGTTGAAAAACCACTTTTCGCACTTGTGTTAGTGTTGAAAAACCACTTTTCACACTTGTGTTAGTGTTGAAAAACCACTTTTCGCACTTGTGTTGGTGAAGGAAACCACTTTTGCACTTGTATTAGTGTGGAAAAAACACTTTTCGCACTTGTGTTAGTGTTGAAAAACAACTTTTCGCACTTGTGTTAGTGTTGAAAAACCACTTTTTGCACTTGTGTTAGTGTTGAAAAACCACTTTTCGCACTTGTGTTGGTGCAGGAAACCACTTTTGCACTTGTATTAGTGTGGAAAAAACACTTTATGCACTTGTGATAGTGTTGAAAAACCACTTTTCGCACTTGTGTTAGTGTTGAAAATTCACTTTTCGCACTTGTGTTGGTGCAGGAAACCACTTTTGCACTTGTATTAGTGTGGAAAAAACACTTTTTGCACTTGTGTTAGTGTTGAAAAACCACTTTTCCCAGTTGTGTTGGTGCAGGAAACCACTTTTGCACTTGTATTAGTGTGGAAAAACCACTTTTCGCACTTGTGTTAGTGTTGAAAAACCACTTTTCGCACTTGTGTTAGTGTTGAAAAACCACTTTTCGCACTTGCGTTGGTGCAGGAAACCACTTTTGCACTTGTATTAGTGTTGAAAAACCACTTTTCGCACTTGTGTTAGTGTTGAAAAACCACTTTTCGCACTTGTGTTGGTGAAGGAAACCACTTTTGCACTTGTATTAGTGTGGAAAAAACACTTTTCGCACTTGTGTTAGTGTTGAAAAACAACTTTTCGCACTTGTGTTAGTGTTGAAAAACCATTTTTCACACTTGTGTTGGTGCAGGAAACCACTTTTGCACTTGTATTAGTGTGGAAAAAACACTTTTTGCACTTGTGATAGTGTTGAAAAACCACTTTTCGCACTTGTGTTAGTGTTGAAAAACCACTTTTCGCACATGTGTTGGGGCAGGAAACCACTTTTGTACTTGTATTAGTGTGGAAAAACCACTTTTCGCACTTGTGTTAGTGTTGAAAAACCACTTTTCGCACTTGTGTTAGTGTTGAAAAACCACTTGTCGCACTTGTGTTGGTGCAGGAAACCACTTTTGCACTTGTATTAGTGTGGAAAAAACACTTTTTGCACTTGTGATAGTGTTGAAAAACCACTTTTCGCACTTGTGTTAGTGTTGAAAAACCACTTTTCGCACTTGTGTTGGTGCAGGAAACCACTTTTGCACTTGTATTAGTGTGGAAAAACCACTTTTCGCACTTGTGTTAGTGTTGAAAAACCACTTTTCGCACTTGTGTTAGTGTTGAAAAACCACGTTTTGCACTTGTGTTGGTGCAGGAAACCACTTTTGCACTTGTATTAGTGTGGAAAAAACACTTTTTGCACTTGTGATAGTGTTGAAAAACCACTTTTCGCACTTGTGTTAGTGTTGAAAAACCACTTTTCGCACATGTGTTGGGGCAGGAAACCACTTTTGCACTTGTATTAGTGTGGAAAAACGACTTTTCGCACTTGTGTTAGTGTTGAAAAACCACTTTTCACACTTGTGTTAGTGTTGAAAAACCACTTTTCGCAGTTGTGTTGGTGCAGGAAACCACTTTTGCACTTGTATTAGTGTGGAAAAACCACTTTTCGCACTTGTGTTAGTGTTGAAAAACCACTTTTCGCACTTGTGTTAGTGTTGATAAACCACTTTTCGCACTTTTGTTGGTGCAGGAAACCACTTTTGCACTTGTATTAGTGTGGAAAACCACTTTTCGCACTTGTGTTAGTGTTGAAAAACCACTTTTCGCACTTGTGTTAGTGTTGAAAAACCACTTTTCGCACTTGTGTTAGTGTTGAAAAACCACTTGTCGCACTTGTGTTGGTGCAGGAAACCACTTTTGCACTTGTATTAGTGTGGAAAAAACACTTTTTGCACTTGTGATAGTGTTGAAAAACCACTTTTCGCACTTGTGTTAGTGTTGAAAAACCACTTTTCGCACTTGTGTTGGTGCAGGAAACCACTTTTGCACTTGTATTAGTGTGGAAAAACCACTTTTCGCACTTGTGTTAGTGTTGAAAAACCACTTTTTCGCACTTGTGTTAGTGTTGAAAAACCACTTTTTGCACTTGTGTTGGTGCAGGAAACCACTTTTGCACTTGTATTAGTGTGGAAAAAACACTTTTTGCACTTGTGATAGTGTTGAAAAACCACTTTTCGCACTTGTGTTAGTGTTGAAAAACCACTTTTCGCACATGTGTTGGGGCAGGAAACCACTTTTGCACTTGTATTAGTGTGGAAAAACCACTTTTCGCACTTGTGTTAGTGTTGAAAAACCACTTTTCACACTTGTGTTAGTGTTGAAAAACCACTTTTCGCAGTTGTGTTGGTGCAGGAAACCACTTTTGCACTTGTATTAGTGTGGAAAAACCACTTTTCGCACTTGTGTTAGTGTTGAAAAACCACTTTTCGCACTTGTGTTAGTGTTGAAAAACCACTTTTCGCACTTTTGTTGGTGCAGGAAACCACTTTTGCACTTGTATTAGTGTGGAAAAACCACTTTTCGCACTTGTGTTAGTGTTGAAAAACCACTTTTCGCACTTGTGTTAGTGTTGAAAAACCACTTTTCGCACTTGTGTTGGTGCAGGAAACCACTTTTGCACTTGTATTAGTGTTGAAAAACCACTTTTCGCACTTGTGTTAGTGTTGAAAAACCACTTTTCGCACTTGTGTTGGTGCAGGAAACCACTTTTGCACTTGTATTAGTGTGGAAAAACCACTTTTCGCACTTGTGTTAGTGTTGAAAAACCACTTTTCGCACTTGTGTTAGTGTTGAAAAACCACTTTTCGCACTTGTGTTGGTGCAGGAAACCACTTTTGCACTTGTATTAGTGTGGAAAAAACACTTTTTGCACTTGTGATAGTGTTGAAAAACCACTTTTCGCACTTGTGTTAGTGTTGAAAAACCACTTTTCGCACTTGTGTTAGTGTTGAAAAACCACTTTTCGCACTTGTGTTGGTGAAGGAAACCACTTTTGCACTTGTATTAGTGTGGAAAAAACACTTTTCGCACTTGTGTTAGTGTTGAAAAACAACTTTTCGCACTTGTGTTAGTGTTGAAAAACCACTTTTTGCACTTGTGTTAGTGTTGAAAAACCACTTTTCGCACTTGTGTTGGTGCAGGAAACCACTTTTGCACTTGTATTAGTGTGGAAAAAACACTTTATGCACTTGTGATAGTGTTGAAAAACCACTTTTCGCACTTGTGTTAGTGTTGAAAATTCACTTTTCGCACTTGTGTTGGTGCAGGAAACCACTTTTGCACTTGTATTAGTGTGGAAAAAACACTTTTTGCACTTGTGTTAGTGTTGAAAAACCACTTTTCCCAGTTGTGTTGGTGCAGGAAACCACTTTTGCACTTGTATTAGTGTGGAAAAACCACTTTTCGCACTTGTGTTAGTGTTGAAAAACCACTTTTCGCACTTGTGTTAGTGTTGAAAAACCACTTTTCGCACTTGCGTTGGTGCAGGAAACCACTTTTGCACTTGTATTAGTGTTGAAAAACCACTTTTCGCACTTGTGTTAGTGTTGAAAAACCACTTTTCGCACTTGTGTTGGTGAAGGAAACCACTTTTGCACTTGTATTAGTGTGGAAAAAACACTTTTCGCACTTGTGTTAGTGTTGAAAAACAACTTTTCGCACTTGTGTTAGTGTTGAAAAACCATTTTTCACACTTGTGTTGGTGCAGGAAACCACTTTTGCACTTGTATTAGTGTGGAAAAAACACTTTTTGCACTTGTGATAGTGTTGAAAAACCACTTTTCGCACTTGTGTTAGTGTTGAAAAACCACTTTTCGCACATGTGTTGGGGCAGGAAACCACTTTTGTACTTGTATTAGTGTGGAAAAACCACTTTTCGCACTTGTGTTAGTGTTGAAAAACCACTTTTCGCACTTGTGTTAGTGTTGAAAAACCACTTGTCGCACTTGTGTTGGTGCAGGAAACCACTTTTGCACTTGTATTAGTGTGGAAAAAACACTTTTTGCACTTGTGATAGTGTTGAAAAACCACTTTTCGCACTTGTGTTAGTGTTGAAAAACCACTTTTCGCACTTGTGTTGGTGCAGGAAACCACTTTTGCACTTGTATTAGTGTGGAAAAACCACTTTTCGCACTTGTGTTAGTGTTGAAAAACCACTTTTCGCACTTGTGTTAGTGTTGAAAAACCACGTTTTGCACTTGTGTTGGTGCAGGAAACCACTTTTGCACTTGTATTAGTGTGGAAAAAACACTTTTTGCACTTGTGATAGTGTTGAAAAACCACTTTTCGCATTTGTGTTAGTGTTGAAAAACCACTTTTCGCACATGTGTTGGGGCAGGAAACCACTTTTGCACTTGTATTAGTGTGGAAAAACGACTTTTCGCACTTGTGTTAGTGTTGAAAAACCACTTTTCACACTTGTGTTAGTGTTGAAAAAACCACTTATCGCAGTTGTGTTGGTGCAGGAAACCACTTTTGCACTTGTATTAGTGTGGAAAAACCACTTTTCGCACTTGTGTTAGTGTTGAAAAACCACTTTTCGCACTTGTGTTAGTGTTGATAAACCACTTTTCGCACTTTTGTTGGTGCAGGAAACCACTTTTGCACTTGTATTAGTGTGGAAAACCACTTTTCGCACTTGTGTTAGTGTTGAAAAACCACTTTTCGCACTTGTGTTAGTGTTGAAAAACCACTTTTCGCACTTGTGTTAGTGTTGAAAAACCACTTGTCGCACTTGTGTTGGTGCAGGAAACCACTTTTGCACTTGTATTAGTGTGGAAAAAACACTTTTTGCACTTGTGATAGTGTTGAAAAACCACTTTTCGCACTTGTGTTAGTGTTGAAAAACCACTTTTCGCACTTGTGTTGGTGCAGGAAACCACTTTTGCACTTGTATTAGTGTGGAAAAACCACTTTTCGCACTTGTGTTAGTGTTGAAAAACCACTTTTCGCACTTGTGTTAGTGTTGAAAAACCACTTTTTGCACTTGTGTTGGTGCAGGAAACCACTTTTGCACTTGTATTAGTGTGGAAAAAACACTTTTTGCACTTGTGATAGTGTTGAAAAACCACTTTTCGCACTTGTGTTAGTGTTGAAAAACCACTTTTCGCACATGTGTTGGGGCAGGAAACCACTTTTGCACTTGTATTAGTGTGGAAAAACCACTTTTCGCACTTGTGTTAGTGTTGAAAAACCACTTTTCACACTTGTGTTAGTGTTGAAAAACCACTTTTCGCAGTTGTGTTGGTGCAGGAAACCACTTTTGCACTTGTATTAGTGTGGAAAAACCACTTTTCGCACTTGTGTTAGTGTTGAAAAACCACATTTCGCACTTGTGTTAGTGTTGAAAAACCACTTTTCGCACTTTTGTTGGTGCAGGAAACCACTTTTGCACTTGTATTAGTGTGGAAAAACCACTTTTCGCACTTGTGTTAGTGTTGAAAAACCACTTTTCGCACTTGTGTTAGTGTTGAAAAACCACTTGTCGCACTTGTGTTGGTGCAGGAAACCACTTTTGCACTTGTATTAGTGTGGAAAAAACACTTTTTGCACTTGTGATAGTGTTGAAAAACCACTTTTCGCACTTGTGTTAGTGTTGAAAAACCACTTTTCGCACTTGTGTTGGTGCAGGAAACCACTTTTGCACTTGTATTAGTGTGGAAAAACCACTTTTCGCACTTGTGTTAGTGTTGAAAAACCACTTTTCGCACTTGTGTTAGTGTTGAAAAACCACTTTTTGCACTTGTGTTGGTGCAGGAAACCACTTTTGCACTTGTATTAGTGTGGAAAAAACACTTTTTGCACTTGTGTTAGTGTTGAAAAACCACTTTTCGCACATGTGTTGGGGCAGGAAACCACTTTTGCACTTGTATTAGTGTGGAAAAACCACTTTTCGCACTTGTGTTAGTGTTGAAAAACCACTTTTCGAACTTGTGTTGGTGCAGGAAACCACTTTTGCACTTGTATTAGTGTGGAAAGACCACTTTTCGGACTTGTGTTAGTGTTGAAAAACCACTTTTTGCACTTGTGTTAGTGTTGAAAAACCACTTTTCGCACTTGTGTTGGTGCAGGAAACCACTTTTGCACTTGTATTAGTGTGGAAAAAACACTTTTCGCACTTGTGTTAGTGTTGAAAAACCACTTTTCGCACTTGTGTTAGTGTTGAAAAACCACTTTTCGCACTTGTGTTGGTGCAGGAAACCACTTTTGCACTTGTATTAGTGTGGAAAAAACACGTTTTGCACTTGTGATAGTGTTGAAAAACCACTTTTCGCACTTGTGTTAGTGTTGAAAAATCACTTTTCGCACTTGTGTTGGTGCAGGAAACCACTTTTGCACTTGTATTAGTGTGGAAAAACCACTTTTCGCACTTGTGTTAGTGTTGAAAAACCACTTTTCGCATTTGTGTTAGTGTTGAAAAACCACTTTTCGCACTTGTGTTGGTGCAGGAAACCAATTTTGCACTTGTATTAGTGTGGAAAAAACACTTTTTGCACTTGTGATAGTGTTGAAAAACCACTTTTCGCACTTGTGTTAGTGTTGAAAAACCACTTTTCGCACATGTGTTGGGGCAGGAAACCACTTTTGCACTTGTATTAGTGTGGAAAAACCACTTTTCGCACTTGTGTTAGTGTTGAAAAACCACTTTTCGCACTTGTGTTAGTGTTGAAAAACCACTTTTCGCAGTTGTGTTGGTGCAGGAAACCACTTTTGCACTTGTATTAGTGTGGAAAAACCACTTTTTGCACTTGTGTTAGTGTTGAAAAACCACTTTTCGCACTTGTGTTAGTGTTGAAAAACCACTTTTCGCACTTGTGTTGGTGCAGGAAACCACTTTTGCACTTGTATTAGTGTGGAAAAAACACTTTTTGCACTAGTGATAGTGTTGAAAAACCACTTTTCGCAGTTGTGTTGGTGCAGGAAACCACTTTTGCACTGGTATTAGTGTGGAAAAACCACTTTTCGCACTTGTGTTAGTGTTGAAAAACCACTTTTCGCACTTGTGTTAGTGTTGAAAAACCACTTTTCGCACTTGCGTTGGTGCAGGAAACCACTTTTGCACTTGTATTAGTGTGGAAAAACCACTTTTCGCACTTGTGTTAGTGTTGAAAAACCACTTTTCGCACTTGTGTTAGTGTTGAAAAACCACTTTTCGCACTTGTGTTGGTGCAGGAAACCACTTTTGCACTTGTATTAGTGTGGAAAAAACAGTTTTTGCACTTGTATTAGTGTGGAAAAACCACTTTTCGCACTTGTGTTAGTGTTGAAAAACCACTTTTCGCACTTGTGTTAGTGTTGAAAAACCACTTGTCGCACTTGTGTTGGTGCAGGAAACCACTTTTGCACTTGTATTAGTGTGGAAAAAACACTTTTTGCACTTGTGATAGTGTTGAAAAACCACTTTTCGCACTTGTGTTAGTGTTGAAAAACCACTTTTCGCACTTGTGTTGGTGCAGGAAACCACTTTTGCACTTGTATTAGTGTGGAAAAACCACTTTTCGCACTTGTGTTAGTGTTGAAAAACCACTTTTCGCACTTGTGTTAGTGTTGAAAAACCACTTTTTGCACTTGTGTTGGTGCAGGAAACCACTTTTGCACTTGTATTAGTGTGGAAAAAACACTTTTTGCACTTGTGTTAGTGTTGAAAAACCACTTTTCGCACATGTGTTGGGGCAGGAAACCACTTTTGCACTTGTATTAGTGTGGAAAAACCACTTTTCGCACTTGTGTTAGTGTTGAAAAACCACTTTTCGAACTTGTGTTGGTGCAGGAAACCACTTTTGCACTTGTATTAGTGTGGAAAGACCACTTTTCGGACTTGTGTTAGTGTTGAAAAACCACTTTTTGCACTTGTGTTAGTGTTGAAAAACCACTTTTCGCACTTGTGTTGGTGCAGGAAACCACTTTTGCACTTGTATTAGTGTGGAAAAAACACTTTTCGCACTTGTGTTAGTGTTGAAAAACCACTTTTCGCACTTGTGTTAGTGTTGAAAAACCACTTTTCGCACTTGTGTTGGTGCAGGAAACCACTTTTGCACTTGTATTAGTGTGGAAAAAACACATTTTGCACTTGTGATAGTGTTGAAAAACCACTTTTCGCACTTGTGTTAGTGTTGAAAAATCACTTTTCGCACCTGTGTTGGTGCAGGAAACCACTTTTGCACTTGTATTAGTGTGGAAAAACCACTTTTCGCACTTGTGTTAGTGTTGAAAAACCACTTTTCGCATTTGTGTTAGTGTTGAAAAACCACTTTTCGCACTTGTGTTGGTGCAGGAAACCAATTTTGCACTTGTATTAGTGTGGAAAAAACACTTTTTGCACTTGTGATAGTGTTGAAAAACCACTTTTCGCACTTGTGTTAGTGTTGAAAAACCACTTTTCGCACATGTGTTGGGGCAGGAAACCACTTTTGCACTTGTATTAGTGTGGAAAAACCACTTTTCGCACTTGTGTTAGTGTTGAAAAACCACTTTTCGCACTTGTGTTAGTGTTGAAAAACCACTTTTCGCAGTTGTGTTGGTGCAGGAAACCACTTTTGCACTTGTATTAGTGTGGAAAAACCACTTTTTGCACTTGTGTTAGTGTTGAAAAACCACTTTTCGCACTTGTGTTAGTGTTGAAAAACCACTTTTCGCACTTGTGTTGGTGCAGGAAACCACTTTTGCACTTGTATTAGTGTGGAAAAAACACTTTTTGCACTAGTGATAGTGTTGAAAAACCACTTTTCGCAGTTGTGTTGGTGCAGGAAACCACTTTTGCACTGGTATTAGTGTGGAAAAACCACTTTTCGCACTTGTGTTAGTGTTGAAAAACCACTTTTCGCACTTGTGTTAGTGTTGAAAAACCACTTTTCGCACTTGCGTTGGTGCAGGAAACCACTTTTGCACTTGTATTAGTGTGGAAAAACCACTTTTCGCACTTGTGTTAGTGTTGAAAAACCACTTTTCGCACTTGTGTTAGTGTTGAAAAACCACTTTTCGCACTTGTGTTGGTGCAGGAAACCACTTTTGCACTTGTATTAGTGTGGAAAAAACAGTTTTTTGCACTTGTGATAGTGTTGAAAAACCACTTTTCGCACTTGTGTTAGTGTTGAAAAACCACTTTTCACACTTGTGTTAGTGTTGAAAAACCACTTTTCGCACTTGTGTTGGTGAAGGAAACCACTTTTGCACTTGTATTAGTGTGGAAAAAACACTTTTCGCACTTGTGTTAGTGTTGAAAAACAACTTTTCGCACTTGTGTTAGTGTTGAAAAACCACTTTTTGCACTTGTGTTAGTGTTGAAAAACCACTTTTCGCACTTGTGTTGGTGCAGGAAACCACTTTTGCACTTGTATTAGTGTGGAAAAAACACTTTATGCACTTGTGATAGTGTTGAAAAACCACTTTTCGCACTTGTGTTAGTGTTGAAAATTCACTTTTCGCACTTGTGTTGGTGCAGGAAACCACTTTTGCACTTGTATTAGTGTGGAAAAAACACTTTTTGCACTTGTGTTAGTGTTGAAAAACCACTTTTCCCAGTTGTGTTGGTGCAGGAAACCACTTTTGCACTTGTATTAGTGTGGAAAAACCACTTTTCGCACTTGTGTTAGTGTTGAAAAACCACTTTTCGCACTTGTGTTAGTGTTGAAAAACCACTTTTCGCACTTGCGTTGGTGCAGGAAACCACTTTTGCACTTGTATTAGTGTTGAAAAACCACTTTTCGCACTTGTGTTAGTGTTGAAAAACCACTTTTCGCACTTGTGTTGGTGAAGGAAACCACTTTTGCACTTGTATTAGTGTGGAAAAAACACTTTTCGCACTTGTGTTAGTGTTGAAAAACAACTTTTCGCACTTGTGTTAGTGTTGAAAAACCATTTTTCACACTTGTGTTGGTGCAGGAAACCACTTTTGCACTTGTATTAGTGTGGAAAAAACACTTTTTGCACTTGTGATAGTGTTGAAAAACCACTTTTCGCACTTGTGTTAGTGTTGAAAAACCACTTTTCGCACATGTGTTGGGGCAGGAAACCACTTTTGTACTTGTATTAGTGTGGAAAAACCACTTTTCGCACTTGTGTTAGTGTTGAAAAACCACTTTTCGCACTTGTGTTAGTGTTGAAAAACCACTTGTCGCACTTGTGTTGGTGCAGGAAACCACTTTTGCACTTGTATTAGTGTGGAAAAAACACTTTTTGCACTTGTGATAGTGTTGAAAAACCACTTTTCGCACTTGTGTTAGTGTTGAAAAACCACTTTTCGCACTTGTGTTGGTGCAGGAAACCACTTTTGCACTTGTATTAGTGTGGAAAAACCACTTTTCGCACTTGTGTTAGTGTTGAAAAACCACTTTTCGCACTTGTGTTAGTGTTGAAAAACCACGTTTTGCACTTGTGTTGGTGCAGGAAACCACTTTTGCACTTGTATTAGTGTGGAAAAAACACTTTTTGCACTTGTGATAGTGTTGAAAAACCACTTTTCGCACTTGTGTTAGTGTTGAAAAACCACTTTTCGCACATGTGTTGGGGCAGGAAACCACTTTTGCACTTGTATTAGTGTGGAAAAACGACTTTTTGCACTTGTGTTAGTGTTGAAAAACCACTTTTCACACTTGTGTTAGTGTTGAAAAACCACTTTTCGCAGTTGTGTTGGTGCAGGAAACCACTTTTGCACTTGTATTAGTGTGGAAAAACCACTTTTCGCACTTGTGTTAGTGTTGAAAAACCACTTTTCGCACTTGTGTTAGTGTTGATAAACCACTTTTCGCACTTTTGTTGGTGCAGGAAACCACTTTTGCACTTGTATTAGTGTGGAAAACCACTTTTCGCACTTGTGTTAGTGTTGAAAAACCACTTTTCGCACTTGTGTTAGTGTTGAAAAACCACTTTTCGCACTTGTGTTAGTGTTGAAAAACCACTTGTCGCACTTGTGTTGGTGCAGGAAACCACTTTTGCACTTGTATTAGTGTGGAAAAAACACTTTTTGCACTTGTGATAGTGTTGAAAAACCACTTTTCGCACTTGTGTTAGTGTTGAAAAACCACTTTTCGCACTTGTGTTGGTGCAGGAAACCACTTTTGCACTTGTATTAGTGTGGAAAAACCACTTTTCGCACTTGTGTTAGTGTTGAAAAACCACTTTTCGCACTTGTGTTAGTGTTGAAAAACCACTTTTTGCACTTGTGTTGGTGCAGGAAACCACTTTTGCACTTGTATTAGTGTGGAAAAAACACTTTTTGCACTTGTGATAGTGTTGAAAAACCACTTTTCGCACTTGTGTTAGTGTTGAAAAACCACTTTTCGCACATGTGTTGGGGCAGGAAACCACTTTTGCACTTGTATTAGTGTGGAAAAACCACTTTTCGCACTTGTGTTAGTGTTGAAAAACCACTTTTCACACTTGTGTTAGTGTTGAAAAACCACTTTTCGCAGTTGTGTTGGTGCAGGAAACCACTTTTGCACTTGTATTAGTGTGGAAAAACCACTTTTCGCACTTGTGTTAGTGTTGAAAAACCACTTTTCGCACTTGTGTTAGTGTTGAAAAACCACTTTTCGCACTTTTGTTGGTGCAGGAAACCACTTTTGCACTTGTATTAGTGTGGAAAAACCACTTTTCGCACTTGTGTTAGTGTTGAAAAACCACTTTTCGCACTTGTGTTAGTGTTGAAAAACCACTTTTCGCACTTGTGTTGGTGCAGGAAACCACTTTTGCACTTGTATTAGTGTTGAAAAACCACTTTTCGCACTTGTGTTAGTGTTGAAAAACCACTTTTCGCACTTGTGTTGGTGCAGGAAACCACTTTTGCACTTGTATTAGTGTGGAAAAACCACTTTTCGCACTTGTGTTAGTGTTGAAAAACCACTTTTCGCACTTGTGTTAGTGTTGAAAAACCACTTTTCGCACTTGTGTTGGTGCAGGAAACCACTTTTGCACTTGTATTAGTGTGGAAAAAACACTTTTTGCACTTGTGATAGTGTTGAAAAACCACTTTTCGCACTTGTGTTAGTGTTGAAAAACCACTTTTCGCACTTGTGTTAGTGTTGAAAAACCACTTTTCGCACTTGTGTTGGTGAAGGAAACCACTTTTGCACTTGTATTAGTGTGGAAAAAACACTTTTCGCACTTGTGTTAGTGTTGAAAAACAACTTTTCGCACTTGTGTTAGTGTTGAAAAACCACTTTTTGCACTTGTGTTAGTGTTGAAAAACCACTTTTCGCACTTGTGTTGGTGCAGGAAACCACTTTTGCACTTGTATTAGTGTGGAAAAAACACTTTATGCACTTGTGATAGTGTTGAAAAACCACTTTTCGCACTTGTGTTAGTGTTGAAAATTCACTTTTCGCACTTGTGTTGGTGCAGGAAACCACTTTTGCACTTGTATTAGTGTGGAAAAAACACTTTTTGCACTTGTGTTAGTGTTGAAAAACCACTTTTCCCAGTTGTGTTGGTGCAGGAAACCACTTTTGCACTTGTATTAGTGTGGAAAAACCACTTTTCGCACTTGTGTTAGTGTTGAAAAACCACTTTTCGCACTTGTGTTAGTGTTGAAAAACCACTTTTCGCACTTGCGTTGGTGCAGGAAACCACTTTTGCACTTGTATTAGTGTTGAAAAACCACTTTTCGCACTTGTGTTAGTGTTGAAAAACCACTTTTCGCACTTGTGTTGGTGAAGGAAACCACTTTTGCACTTGTATTAGTGTGGAAAAAACACTTTTCGCACTTGTGTTAGTGTTGAAAAACAACTTTTCGCACTTGTGTTAGTGTTGAAAAACCATTTTTCACACTTGTGTTGGTGCAGGAAACCACTTTTGCACTTGTATTAGTGTGGAAAAAACACTTTTTGCACTTGTGATAGTGTTGAAAAACCACTTTTCGCACTTGTGTTAGTGTTGAAAAACCACTTTTCGCACATGTGTTGGGGCAGGAAACCACTTTTGTACTTGTATTAGTGTGGAAAAACCACTTTTCGCACTTGTGTTAGTGTTGAAAAACCACTTTTCGCACTTGTGTTAGTGTTGAAAAACCACTTGTCGCACTTGTGTTGGTGCAGGAAACCACTTTTGCACTTGTATTAGTGTGGAAAAAACACTTTTTGCACTTGTGATAGTGTTGAAAAACCACTTTTCGCACTTGTGTTAGTGTTGAAAAACCACTTTTCGCACTTGTGTTGGTGCAGGAAACCACTTTTGCACTTGTATTAGTGTGGAAAAACCACTTTTCGCACTTGTGTTAGTGTTGAAAAACCACTTTTCGCACTTGTGTTAGTGTTGAAAAACCACGTTTTGCACTTGTGTTGGTGCAGGAAACCACTTTTGCACTTGTATTAGTGTGGAAAAAACACTTTTTGCACTTGTGATAGTGTTGAAAAACCACTTTTCGCACTTGTGTTAGTGTTGAAAAACCACTTTTCGCACATGTGTTGGGGCAGGAAACCACTTTTGCACTTGTATTAGTGTGGAAAAACGACTTTTCGCACTTGTGTTAGTGTTGAAAAACCACTTTTCACACTTGTGTTAGTGTTGAAAAACCACTTTTCGCAGTTGTGTTGGTGCAGGAAACCACTTTTGCACTTGTATTAGTGTGGAAAAACCACTTTTCGCACTTGTGTTAGTGTTGAAAAACCACTTTTCGCACTTGTGTTAGTGTTGATAAACCACTTTTCGCACTTTTGTTGGTGCAGGAAACCACTTTTGCACTTGTATTAGTGTGGAAAACCACTTTTCGCACTTGTGTTAGTGTTGAAAAACCACTTTTCGCACTTGTGTTAGTGTTGAAAAACCACTTTTCGCACTTGTGTTAGTGTTGAAAAACCACTTGTCGCACTTGTGTTGGTGCAGGAAACCACTTTTGCACTTGTATTAGTGTGGAAAAAACACTTTTTGCACTTGTGATAGTGTTGAAAAACCACTTTTCGCACTTGTGTTAGTGTTGAAAAACCACTTTTCGCACTTGTGTTGGTGCAGGAAACCACTTTTGCACTTGTATTAGTGTGGAAAAACCACTTTTCGCACTTGTGTTAGTGTTGAAAAACCACTTTTCGCACTTGTGTTAGTGTTGAAAAACCACTTTTTGCACTTGTGTTGGTGCAGGAAACCACTTTTGCACTTGTATTAGTGTGGAAAAAACACTTTTTGCACTTGTGATAGTGTTGAAAAACCACTTTTCGCACTTGTGTTAGTGTTGAAAAACCACTTTTCGCACATGTGTTGGGGCAGGAAACCACTTTTGCACTTGTATTAGTGTGGAAAAACCACTTTTCGCACTTGTGTTAGTGTTGAAAAACCACTTTTCACACTTGTGTTAGTGTTGAAAAACCACTTTTCGCAGTTGTGTTGGTGCAGGAAACCACTTTTGCACTTGTATTAGTGTGGAAAAACCACTTTTTGCACTTGTGTTAGTGTTGAAAAACCACTTTTCCCAGTTGTGTTGGTGCAGGAAACCACTTTTGCACTTGTATTAGTGTGGAAAAACCACTTTTCGCACTTGTGTTAGTGTTGAAAAACCACTTTTCGCACTTGTGTTAGTGTTGAAAAACCACTTTTCGCACTTGCGTTGGTGCAGGAAACCACTTTTGCACTTGTATTAGTGTTGAAAAACCACTTTTCGCACTTGTGTTAGTGTTGAAAAACCACTTTTCGCACTTGTGTTGGTGAAGGAAACCACTTTTGCACTTGTATTAGTGTGGAAAAAACACTTTTCGCACTTGTGTTAGTGTTGAAAAACAACTTTTCGCACTTGTGTTAGTGTTGAAAAACCATTTTTCACACTTGTGTTGGTGCAGGAAACCACTTTTGCACTTGTATTAGTGTGGAAAAAACACTTTTTGCACTTGTGTTAGTGTTGAAAAACCACTTTTCCCAGTTGTGTTGGTGCAGGAAACCACTTTTGCACTTGTATTAGTGTGGAAAAACCACTTTTCGCACTTGTGTTAGTGTTGAAAAACCACTTTTCGCACTTGTGTTAGTGTTGAAAAACCACTTTTCGCACTTGCGTTGGTGCAGGAAACCACTTTTGCACTTGTATTAGTGTTGAAAAACCACTTTTCGCACTTGTGTTAGTGTTGAAAAACCACTTTTCGCACTTGTGTTGGTGAAGGAAACCACTTTTGCACTTGTATTAGTGTGGAAAAAACACTTTTCGCACTTGTGTTAGTGTTGAAAAACAACTTTTCGCACTTGTGTTAGTGTTGAAAAACCATTTTTCACACTTGTGTTGGTGCAGGAAACCACTTTTGCACTTGTATTAGTGTGGAAAAAACACTTTTTGCACTTGTGATAGTGTTGAAAAACCACTTTTCGCACTTGTGTTAGTGTTGAAAAACCACTTTTCGCACATGTGTTGGGGCAGGAAACCACTTTTGTACTTGTATTAGTGTGGAAAAACCACTTTTCGCACTTGTGTTAGTGTTGAAAAACCACTTTTCGCACTTGTGTTAGTGTTGAAAAACCACTTGTCGCACTTGTGTTGGTGCAGGAAACCACTTTTGCACTTGTATTAGTGTGGAAAAAACACTTTTTGCACTTGTGATAGTGTTGAAAAACCACTTTTCGCACTTGTGTTAGTGTTGAAAAACCACTTTTCGCACTTGTGTTGGTGCAGGAAACCACTTTTGCACTTGTATTAGTGTGGAAAAACCACTTTTCGCACTTGTGTTAGTGTTGAAAAACCACTTTTCGCACTTGTGTTAGTGTTGAAAAACCACGTTTTGCACTTGTGTTGGTGCAGGAAACCACTTTTGCACTTGTATTAGTGTGGAAAAAACACTTTTTGCACTTGTGATAGTGTTGAAAAACCACTTTTCGCACTTGTGTTAGTGTTGAAAAACCACTTTTCGCACATGTGTTGGGGCAGGAAACCACTTTTGCACTTGTATTAGTGTGGAAAAACGACTTTTCGCACTTGTGTTAGTGTTGAAAAACCACTTTTCACACTTGTGTTAGTGTTGAAAAACCACTTTTCGCAGTTGTGTTGGTGCAGGAAACCACTTTTGCACTTGTATTAGTGTGGAAAAACCACTTTTCGCACTTGTGTTAGTGTTGAAAAACCACTTTTCGCACTTGTGTTAGTGTTGATAAACCACTTTTCGCACTTTTGTTGGTGCAGGAAACCACTTTTGCACTTGTATTAGTGTGGAAAACCACTTTTCGCACTTGTGTTAGTGTTGAAAAACCACTTTTCGCACTTGTGTTAGTGTTGAAAAACCACTTTTCGCACTTGTGTTAGTGTTGAAAAACCACTTGTCGCACTTGTGTTGGTGCAGGAAACCACTTTTGCACTTGTATTAGTGTGGAAAAAACACTTTTTGCACTTGTGATAGTGTTGAAAAACCACTTTTCGCACTTGTGTTAGTGTTGAAAAACCACTTTTCGCACTTGTGTTGGTGCAGGAAACCACTTTTGCACTTGTATTAGTGTGGAAAAACCACTTTTCGCACTTGTGTTAGTGTTGAAAAACCACTTTTCGCACTTGTGTTAGTGTTGAAAAACCACTTTTTGCACTTGTGTTGGTGCAGGAAACCACTTTTGCACTTGTATTAGTGTGGAAAAAACACTTTTTGCACTTGTGATAGTGTTGAAAAACCACTTTTCGCACTTGTGTTAGTGTTGAAAAACCACTTTTCGCACATGTGTTGGGGCAGGAAACCACTTTTGCACTTGTATTAGTGTGGAAAAACCACTTTTCGCACTTGTGTTAGTGTTGAAAAACCACTTTTCACACTTGTGTTAGTGTTGAAAAACCACTTTTCGCAGTTGTGTTGGTGCAGGAAACCACTTTTGCACTTGTATTAGTGTGGAAAAACCACTTTTTGCACTTGTGTTAGTGTTGAAAAACCACTTTTCCCAGTTGTGTTGGTGCAGGAAACCACTTTTGCACTTGTATTAGTGTGGAAAAACCACTTTTCGCACTTGTGTTAGTGTTGAAAAACCACTTTTCGCACTTGTGTTAGTGTTGAAAAACCACTTTTCGCACTTGCGTTGGTGCAGGAAACCACTTTTGCACTTGTATTAGTGTTGAAAAACCACTTTTCGCACTTGTGTTAGTGTTGAAAAACCACTTTTCGCACTTGTGTTGGTGAAGGAAACCACTTTTGCACTTGTATTAGTGTGGAAAAAACACTTTTCGCACTTGTGTTAGTGTTGAAAAACAACTTTTCGCACTTGTGTTAGTGTTGAAAAACCATTTTTCACACTTGTGTTGGTGCAGGAAACCACTTTTGCACTTGTATTAGTGTGGAAAAAACACTTTTTGCACTTGTGATAGTGTTGAAAAACCACTTTTCGCACTTGTGTTAGTGTTGAAAAACCACTTTTCGCACATGTGTTGGGGCAGGAAACCACTTTTGTACTTGTATTAGTGTGGAAAAACCACTTTTCGCACTTGTGTTAGTGTTGAAAAACCACTTTTCGCACTTGTGTTAGTGTTGAAAAACCACTTGTCGCACTTGTGTTGGTGCAGGAAACCACTTTTGCACTTGTATTAGTGTGGAAAAAACACTTTTTGCACTTGTGATAGTGTTGAAAAACCACTTTTCGCACTTGTGTTAGTGTTGAAAAACCACTTTTCGCACTTGTGTTGGTGCAGGAAACCACTTTTGCACTTGTATTAGTGTGGAAAAACCACTTTTCGCACTTGTGTTAGTGTTGAAAAACCACTTTTCGCACTTGTGTTAGTGTTGAAAAACCACGTTTTGCACTTGTGTTGGTGCAGGAAACCACTTTTGCACTTGTATTAGTGTGGAAAAAACACTTTTTGCACTTGTGATAGTGTTGAAAAACCACTTTTCGCACTTGTGTTAGTGTTGAAAAACCACTTTTCGCACATGTGTTGGGGCAGGAAACCACTTTTGCACTTGTATTAGTGTGGAAAAACGACTTTTCGCACTTGTGTTAGTGTTGAAAAACCACTTTTCACACTTGTGTTAGTGTTGAAAAACCACTTTTCGCAGTTGTGTTGGTGCAGGAAACCACTTTTGCACTTGTATTAGTGTGGAAAAACCACTTTTCGCACTTGTGTTAGTGTTGAAAAACCACTTTTCGCACTTGTGTTAGTGTTGATAAACCACTTTTCGCACTTTTGTTGGTGCAGGAAACCACTTTTGCACTTGTATTAGTGTGGAAAACCACTTTTCGCACTTGTGTTAGTGTTGAAAAACCACTTTTCGCACTTGTGTTAGTGTTGAAAAACCACTTTTCGCACTTGTGTTAGTGTTGAAAAACCACTTGTCGCACTTGTGTTGGTGCAGGAAACCACTTTTGCACTTGTATTAGTGTGGAAAAAACACTTTTTGCACTTGTGATAGTGTTGAAAAACCACTTTTCGCACTTGTGTTAGTGTTGAAAAACCACTTTTCGCACTTGTGTTGGTGCAGGAAACCACTTTTGCACTTGTATTAGTGTGGAAAAACCACTTTTCGCACTTGTGTTAGTGTTGAAAAACCACTTTTCGCACTTGTGTTAGTGTTGAAAAACCACTTTTTGCACTTGTGTTGGTGCAGGAAACCACTTTTGCACTTGTATTAGTGTGGAAAAAACACTTTTTGCACTTGTGATAGTGTTGAAAAACCACTTTTCGCACTTGTGTTAGTGTTGAAAAACCACTTTTCGCACATGTGTTGGGGCAGGAAACCACTTTTGCACTTGTATTAGTGTGGAAAAACCACTTTTCGCACTTGTGTTAGTGTTGAAAAACCACTTTTCACACTTGTGTTAGTGTTGAAAAACCACTTTTCGCAGTTGTGTTGGTGCAGGAAACCACTTTTGCACTTGTATTAGTGTGGAAAAACCACTTTTCGCACTTGTGTTAGTGTTGAAAAACCACTTTTCGCACTTGTGTTAGTGTTGAAAAACCACTTTTCGCACTTTTGTTGGTGCAGGAAACCACTTTTGCACTTGTATTAGTGTGGAAAAACCACTTTTCGCACTTGTGTTAGTGTTGAAAAACCACTTTTCGCACTTGTGTTAGTGTTGAAAAACCACTTTTCGCACTTGTGTTGGTGCAGGAAACCACTTTTGCACTTGTATTAGTGTTGAAAAACCACTTTTCGCACTTGTGTTAGTGTTGAAAAACCACTTTTCGCACTTGTGTTGGTGCAGGAAACCACTTTTGCACTTGTATTAGTGTGGAAAAACCACTTTTCGCACTTGTGTTAGTGTTGAAAAACCACTTTTCGCACTTGTGTTAGTGTTGAAAAACCACTTTTCGCACTTGTGTTGGTGCAGGAAACCACTTTTGCACTTGTATTAGTGTGGAAAAAACACTTTTTGCACTTGTGATAGTGTTGAAAAACCACTTTTCGCACTTGTGTTAGTGTTGAAAAACCACTTTTCGCACTTGTGTTAGTGTTGAAAAACCACTTTTCGCACTTGTGTTGGTGAAGGAAACCACTTTTGCACTTGTATTAGTGTGGAAAAAACACTTTTCGCACTTGTGTTAGTGTTGAAAAACAACTTTTCGCACTTGTGTTAGTGTTGAAAAACCACTTTTTGCACTTGTGTTAGTGTTGAAAAACCACTTTTCGCACTTGTGTTGGTGCAGGAAACCACTTTTGCACTTGTATTAGTGTGAAAAAAACACTTTTTGCACTTGTGATAGTGTTGAAAAACCACTTTTCGCACTTGTGTTAGTGTTGAAAATTCACTTTTCGCACTTGTGTTGGTGCAGGAAACCACTTTTGCACTTGTATTAGTGTGGAAAAAACACTTTTTGCTCTTGTGTTAGTGTTGAAAAACCACTTTTCGCAGTTGTGTTGGTGCAGGAAACCACTTTTGCACTTGTATTAGTGTGGAAAAACCACTTTTCGCACTTGTGTTAGTGTTGAAAAACCACTTTTCGCACTTGTGTTAGTGTTGAAAAACCACTTTTCGCACTTGCGTTGGTGCAGGAAACCACTTTTGCACTTGTATTAGTGTTGAAAAACCACTTTTTGCACTTGTGTTAGTGTTGAAAAACCACTTTTCGCACTTGTGTTGGTGAAGGAAACCACTTTTGCACTTGTATTAGTGTGGAAAAAACACTTTTCGCACTTGTGTTAGTGTTGAAAAACAACTTTTCGCACTTGTGTTAGTGTTGAAAAACCATTTTTCACACTTGTGTTGGTGCAGGAAACCACTTTTGCACTTGTATTAGTGTGGAAAAAACACTTTTTGCACTTGTGATAGTGTTGAAAAACCACTTTTCGCACTTGTGTTAGTGTTGAAAAACCACTTTTCGCACATGTGTTGGGGCAGGAAACCACTTTTGTACTTGTATTAGTGTGGAAAAACCACTTTTCGCACTTGTGTTAGTGTTGAAAAACCACTTTTCGCACTTGTGTTAGTGTTGAAAAACCACTTGTCGCACTTGTGTTGGTGCAGGAAACCACTTTTGCACTTGTATTAGTGTGGAAAAAACACTTTTTGCACTTGTGATAGTGTTGAAAAACCACTTTTCGCACTTGTGTTAGTGTTGAAAAACCACTTTTCGCACTTGTGTTGGTGCAGGAAACCACTTTTGCACTTGTATTAGTGTGGAAAAACCACTTTTCGCACTTGTGTTAGTGTTGAAAAACCACTTTTCGCACTTGTGTTAGTGTTGAAAAACCACTTTTTGCACTTGTGTTGGTGCAGGAAACCACTTTTGCACTTGTATTAGTGTGGAAAAAACACTTTTTGCACTTGTGATAGTGTTGAAAAACCACTTTTCGCACTTGTGTTAGTGTTGAAAAACCACTTTTCGCACTTTTGTTGGTGCAGGAAACCACTTTTGCACTTGTATTAGTGTGGAAAAACCACTTTTCGCACTTGTGTTAGTGTTGAAAAACCACTTTTCGCACTTGTGTTAGTGTTGAAAAACCACTTTTCGCACTTGTGTTAGTGTTGAAAAACCACTTGTCGCACTTGTGTTGGTGCAGGAAACCACTTTTGCACTTGTATTAGTGTGGAAAAAACACTTTTTGCACTTGTGATAGTGTTGAAAAACCACTTTTCGCACTTGTGTTAGTGTTGAAAAACCACTTTTCGCACTTGTGTTGGTGCAGGAAACCACTTTTGCACTTGTATTAGTGTGGAAAAACCACTTTTCGCACTTGTGTTAGTGTTGAAAAACCACTTTTCGCACTTGTGTTAGTGTTGAAAAACCACTTTTTGCACTTGTGTTGGTGCAGGAAACCACTTTTGCACTTGTATTAGTGTGGAAAAAACACTTTTTGCACTTGTGATAGTGTTGAAAAACCACTTTTCGCACTTGTGTTAGTGTTGAAAAACCACTTTTCGCACATGTGTTGGGGCAGGAAACCACTTTTGCACTTGTATTAGTGTGGAAAAACCACTTTTCGCACTTGTGTTAGTGTTGAAAAACCACTTTTCACACTTGTGTTAGTGTTGAAAAACCACTTTTCGCAGTTGTGTTGGTGCAGGAAACCACTTTTGCACTTGTATTAGTGTGGAAAAACTACTTTTCGCACTTGTGTTAGTGTTGAAAAACCACTTTTCGCACTTGTGTTAGTGTTGAAAAACCACTTTTCGCACTTTTGTTGGTGCAGGAAACCACTTTTGCACTTGTATTAGTGTGGAAAAACCACTTTTCGCACTTGTGTTAGTGTTGAAAAACCACTTTTCGCACTTGTGTTAGTGTTGAAAAACCACTTTTCGCACTTGTGTTGGTGCAGGAAACCACTTTTGCACTTGTATTAGTGTTGAAAAACCACTTTTCGCACTTGTGTTAGTGTTGAAAAACCACTTTTCGCACTTGTGTTGGTGCAGGAAACCACTTTTGCACTTGTATTAGTGTGGAAAAACCACTTTTCGCACTTGTGTTAGTGTTGAAAAACCACTTTTCGCACTTGTATTAGTGTTGAAAAACCACTTTTCGCACTTGTGTTGGTGCAGGAAACCACTTTTGCACTTGTATTAGTTTGGAAAAAACACTTTTTGCACTTGTGATAGTGTTGAAAAACCACTTTTCACACTTGTGTTAGTGTTGAAAAACCACTTTTCGCACTTGTGTTGGTGCAGGAAACCACTTTTGCACTTGTATTAGTGTGGAAAAAACACTTTTTGCACTTGTGATAGTGTTGAAAAACCACTTTTCGCACTTGTGTTAGTGTTGAAAAACCACTTTTCGCACATGTGTTGGGGCAGGAAACCACTTTTGCACTTGTATTAGTGTGGAAAAACCACTTTTCGCACTTGTGTTAGTGTTGAAAAACCACTTTTCGCACTTGTGTTAGTGTTGAAAAACCACTTGTCGCACTTGTGTTGGTGCAGGAAACCACTTTTGCACTTGTATTAGTGTGGAAAAAACACTTTTTGCACTTGTGATAGTGTTGAAAAACCACTTTTCGCACTTGTGTTAGTGTTGAAAAACCACTTTTCGCACTTGTGTTGGTGCAGGAAATCACTTTTGCACTTGTGTTAGTGTGGAAAAACCACTTTTCGCACTTGTGTTAGTGTTGAAAAACCACTTTTCGCACTTGTATTAGTGCTGAAAAACCACTTTTCGCACTTGTGTTGGTGCAGGAAACCACTTTTGCACTTGTATTAGTGTGGAAAAAACACTTTTTGCACTTGTGATAGTGTTGAAAAACGACTTTTCGCATTTGTGTTAGTGTTGAAAAACCACTTTTCGCGCTTGTGTTGGTGCAGGAAACCACTTTTGCACTTGTATTAGTGTGGAAAAAACACTTTTTGCACTTGTGATAGTGTTGAAAAACCACTTTTCGCACTTGTGTTAGTGTTGAAAAACCACTTTTCGCACATGTGTTGGGGCAGGAAACCACTTTTGCACTTGTATTAGTGTGGAAAAACCACTTTTCGTACTTGTGTTAGTGTTGAAAAACCACTTTTCGCACTTGTGTTAGTGTTGAAAAACCACTTGTCGCACTTGTGTTGGTGCAGGAAACCACTTTTGCACTTGTATTAGTGTTGAAAAACCACTTTTCGCACTTGTGTTAGTGTTGAAAAACCACTTTTCGCACTTGTGTTAGTGTTGAAAAACCACTTTTCGCACTTGTGTTGGTGCAGGAAACCACTTTTGCACTTGTATTAGTGTGGAAAAAACACTTTTTGCACTTGTGTTAGTGTTGAAAAACCACTTTTCGCACTTGTGTTAGTGTTGAAAAACCACTTTTTGCACTTGTGTTGGTGCAGGAAACCACTTTTGCACTTGTATTAGTGTGGAAAAACCACTTTTCGCACTTGTGTTAGTGTTGAAAAACCACTTTTCGCACTTGTGTTAGTGTTGAAAAACCACTTTTCGCACTTGTGTTTGTGCAGGAAACCACTTTTACACTTGTATTAGTGTGGAAAAACCACTTTTCGCACTTGTGGTAGTGTTGAAAAACCACTTTTCGCACTTGTATTAGTGTTGAAAAACCACTTTTCGCACTTGTGTTGGTGCAGGAAACCACTTTTGCACTTGTATTAGTTTGGAAAAAACACTTTTTGCACTTGTGATAGTGTTGAAAAACCACTTTTCGCACTTGTGTTAGTGTTGAAAAACCACTTTTCGCACTTGTGTTGGTGCAGGAAACCACTTTTGCACTTGTATTAGTGTGGAAAAAACACTTTTTGCTCTTGTGATAGTGTTGAAAAACCACTTTTCGCACTTGTGTTAGTGTTGAAAAACCACTTTTCGCACATGTGTTGGGGGCAGGAAACCACTTTTGCACTTGTATTAGTGTGGAAAAACCACTTTTCGCACTTGTGTTAGTGTTGAAAAACCACTTTTCGCACTTGTGTTAGTGTTGAAAAACTACTTGTCGCACTTGTGTTGGTGCAGGAAACCACTTTTGCACTTGTATTAGTGTGGAAAAACACTTTTTGCACTTGTGATAGTGTTGAAAAACCACTTTTCGCACTTGTGTTAGTGTTGAAAAACCACTTTTCGCACTTGTGTTGGTGCAGGAAATCACTTTTGCACTTGTATTAGTGTGGAAAACCACTTTTCGCACTTGTGTTAGTGTTGAAAAACCACTTTTCGCACATGTGTTAGTGTTGAAAAACCACTTTTCGCACTTGTGTTGGTGCAGGAAACCACTTTTGCACTTGTATTAGTGTGGAAAAACCACTTTTCGCACTTGTGTTAGTGTTGAAAAACCACTTTTCGCACTTGTGTTAGTGTTGAAAAACCACTTGTCGCACTTGTGTTGGTGCAGGAAACCACTTTTGCACTTGTATTAGTGTGGAAAAAACACTTTTTGCACTTGTGATAGTGTTGAACAACCACTTTTCGCACTTGTGTTAGTGTTGAAAAACCACTTTTCGCACTTGTGTTGGTGCAGGAAATCACTTTTGCACTTGTATTAGTGTGGAAAAACCACTTTTCGCACTTGTGTTAGTGTTGAAAAACCACTTTTCGCACTTGTGTTAGTGTTGAAAAACCACTTTTCGCACTTGTGTTGGTGCAGGAAACCACTTTTGCACTTGTATTAGTGTGGAAAAACCACTTTTCGCACTTGTGTTAGTGTTGAAAAACCACTTTTCGCACTTGTATTAGTGCTGAAAAACCACTTTTCGCACTTGTGTTGGTGCAGGAAACCACTTTTGCACTTGTATTAGTGTGGAAAAAACACTTTTTGCACTTGTGATAGTGTTGAAAAACGACTTTTCGCATTTGTGTTAGTGTTGAAAAACCACTTTTCGCGCTTGTGTTGGTGCAGGAAACCACTTTTGCACTTGTATTAGTGTGGAAAAAACACTTTTTGCACTTGTGATAGTGTTGAAAAACCACTTTTCGCACTTGTGTTAGTGTTGAAAAACCACTTGTCGCACTTGTGTTGGTGCAGGAAACCACTTTTGCACTTGTATTAGTGTTGAAAAACCACTTTTCGCACTTGTGTTAGTGTTGAAAAACCACTTTTCGCACTTGTGTTAGTGTTGAAAAACCACTTTTCGCACTTGTGTTGGTGCAGGAAACCACTTTTGCACTTGTATTAGTGTGGAAAAAACACTTTTTGCACTTGTGTTAGTGTTGAAAAACCACTTTTCGCACTTGTGTTAGTGTTGAAAAACCACTTTTTGCACTTGTGTTGGTGCAGGAAACCACTTTTGCACTTGTATTAGTGTGGAAAAACCACTTTTCGCACTTGTGTTAGTGTTGAAAAACCACTTTTCGCACTTGTGTTAGTGTTGAAAAACCACTTTTCGCACTTGTGTTTGTGCAGGAAACCACTTTTACACTTGTATTAGTGTGGAAAAACCACTTTTCGCACTTGTGGTAGTGTTGAAAAACCACTTTTCGCACTTGTATTAGTGTTGAAAAACCACTTTTCGCACTTGTGTTGGTGCAGGAAACCACTTTTGCACTTGTATTAGTTTGGAAAAAACACTTTTTGCACTTGTGATAGTGTTGAAAAACCACTTTTCGCACTTGTGTTAGTGTTGAAAAACCACTTTTCGCACTTGTGTTGGTGCAGGAAACCACTTTTGCACTTGTATTAGTGTGGAAAAAACACTTTTTGCTCTTGTGATAGTGTTGAAAAACCACTTTTCGCACTTGTGTTAGTGTTGAAAAACCACTTTTCGCACATGTGTTGGGGGCAGGAAACCACTTTTGCACTTGTATTAGTGTGGAAAAACCACTTTTCGCACTTGTGTTAGTGTTGAAAAACCACTTTTCGCACTTGTGTTAGTGTTGAAAAACTACTTGTCGCACTTGTGTTGGTGCAGGAAACCACTTTTGCACTTGTATTAGTGTGGAAAAACACTTTTTGCACTTGTGATAGTGTTGAAAAACCACTTTTCGCACTTGTGTTAGTGTTGAAAAACCACTTTTCGCACTTGTGTTGGTGCAGGAAATCACTTTTGCACTTGTATTAGTGTGGAAAAACCACTTTTCGCACTTGTGTTAGTGTTGAAAAACCACTTTTCGCACATGTGTTAGTGTTGAAAAACCACTTTTCGCACTTGTGTTGGTGCAGGAAACCACTTTTGCACTTGTATTAGTGTGGAAAAACCACTTTTCGCACTTGTGTTAGTGTTGAAAAACCACTTTTCGCACTTGTATTAGTGTTGAAAAACCACTTTTCGCACTTGTGTTGGTGCAGGAAACCACTTTTGCACTTGTATTAGTGTGGAAAAAACACTTTTTGCACTTGTGATAGTGTTGAAAAACGACTTTTCGCACTTTTGTTAGTGTTGAAAAACCACTTTTCGCACTTGTGTTGGTGCAGGAAACCACTTTTGCACTTGTATTAGTGTGGAAAAAACACTTTTTGCACTTGTGATAGTGTTGAAAAACCACTTTTCGCACTTGTGTTAGTGTTGAAAAACCACTTTTCGCACATGTGTTGGGGGCAGGAAACCACTTTTGCACTTGTATTAGTGTGGAAAAACCACTTTTCGCACTTGTGTTAGTGTTGAAAAACCACTTTTCGCACTTGTGTTAGTGTTGAAAAACCACTTGTCGCACTTGTGTTGGTGCAGGAAACCACTTTTGCACTTGTATTAGTGTGGAAAAACCACTTTTCGCACTTGTGTTAGTGTTGAAAAACCACTTTTCGCACTTGTGTTAGTGTTGAAAAACCACTTTTCGCACTTGTGTTGGTGCAGGAAACCACTTTTGCACTTGTATTAGTGTGGAAAAACCACTTTTCGCACTTGTGGTAGTGTTGAAAAACCACTTTTCGCACTTGTATTAGTGTTGAAAAACCACTTTTCGCACTTGTGTTAGTGCAGGAAACCACTTTTGCACTTGTATTAGTTTGGAAAAAACACTTTTTGCACTTGTGATAGTGTTGAAAAACCACTTTTCGCACTTGTGTTAGTGTTGAAAAACCACTTTTCGCACTTGTGTTGGTGCAGGAAACCACTTTTGCACTTGTATTAGTGTGGAAAAAACACTTTTTGCACTTGTGATAGTGTTGAAAAACCACTTTTCGCACTTGTGATAGTGTTGAAAAACCACTTTTCGCACTTGTGTTAGTGTTGAAAAACCACTTTTCGCACTTGTGTTGGTGCAGGAAATCACTTTTGCACTTGTATTAGTGTGGAAAAACCACTTTTCGCACTTGTGTTAGTGTTGAAAAAACACTTTTTGCACTTGTGATAGTGTTGAAAAACCACTTTTCGCACTTGTGTTAGTGTTGAAAAACCACTTTTCGCACTTGTGTTGGTGCAGGAAATCACTTTTGCACTTGTATTAGTGTGGAAAAACCACTTTTCGCACTTGTGTTAGTGTTGAAAAACCACTTTTCGCACATGTGTTAGTGTTGAAAAACCACTTTTCGCACTTGTGTTGGTGCAGGAAACCACTTTTGCACTTGTATTAGTGTGGAAAAACCACTTTTCGCACTTGTGCTAATGTTGAAAAACCACTTTTCGCACTTGTATTAGTGTTGAAAAACCACTTTTCGCACTTATGTTGGTGCAGGAAACCACTTTTGCACTTGTATTAGTGTGGAAAAAACAATTTTGCACTTGTGATAGTGTTGAAAAACGACTTTTCGCACTTGTGTTAGTGTTGAAAAACCACTTTTCGCACTTGTGTTGGTGCACGAAACCACTTTTGCACTTGTATTAGTGTGGAAAAAACACTTTTTGCACTTGTGATAGTGTTGAAAAACCACTTTTCGCACTTGTGTTAGTGTTGAAAAACTACTTTTCGCACATGTGTTGGGGCAGGAAACCACTTTTGCACTTGTATTAGTGTGGAAAAACCACTTTTCGCACTTGTGTTAGTGTTGGAAAACTACTTTTCGCACTTGTGTTAGTGTTGAAAAACCACTTGTCGCACTTGTGTTGGTGCAGGAAACCACTTTTGCACTTGTATTAGTGTGGAAAAACCACTTTTCGCACTTGTGTTAGTGTTGAAAAACCACTTTTCGCACTTGTGTTAGTGTTGAAAAACCACTTTTCACACTTGTGTTGGTGCAGGAAACCACTTTTGCACTTGTATTAGTGTGGAAAAACCACTTTTCGCACTTGTGTTAGTGTTGAAAAACCACGTTTCGCACTTGTATTAGTGTTGAAAAACCACTTTTCGCACTTGTGTTAGTGCAGGAAACCACTTTTGCACTTGTATTAGTTTGGAAAAAACACTTTTTGCACTTGTGATAGTGTTGAAAAACCACTTTTCGCACTTGTGTTAGTGTTGAAAAACCACTTTTTGCACTTGTGTTGGTGCAGGAAACCACTTTTGCACTTGTATTAGTGTGGAAAAAACACTTTTTGCACTTGTGATAGTGTTGAAAAACCACTTTTCGCACTTGTGATAGTGTTGAAAAACCACTTTTCGCACTTGTGTTAGTGTTGAAAAACCACTTTTCGCACTTGTGTTGGTGCAGGAAACCACTTTTGCACTTGTATTAGTGTGGAAAAAACACTTTTTGCACTTGTGATAGTGTTGAAAAACCACTTTCGCACTTGTGTTAGTGTTGAAAAACCACTTTTCGCACATGTGTTGGGGCAGGAAACCACTTTTGCACTTGTATTAGTGTGGAAAACCACTTTTCGCACTTGTGTTAGTGTTGAAAAACCACATTTCGCACTTGTGTTAGTGTTGAAAAACCACTTGTCGCACTTGTGTTGGTGTCGAAAAACCACTTTTCGCACTTGTGTTGGTGCAGGAAACCACTTTTGCACTTGTATTAGTGTGGAAAAACCACTTTTCGCACTTGTGTTAGTGTTGAAAAAGCACTTTTCGCACTTGTATTAGTGTTGAAAAACCACTTTTCGCACTTGTGTTGGTGCAGGAAACCACTTTTGCACTTGTATTAGTGTGGAAAAACCACTTTTCGCACTTGTGTTAGTGTTGAAAAAACACTTTTTGCACTTGTGATAGTGTTGAAAAACCACTTTTCGCACTTGTGTTAGTGTTGAAAAACCACTTTTGGCACTTGTGTTGGTGCAGGAAATCACTTTTGCACTTGTATTAGTGTGGAAAAACCACTTTTCGCACTTGTGTTAGTGTTGAAAAACCACTTTTCGCACATGTGTTAGTGTTGAAAAACCACTTTTCGCACTTGTGTTGGTGCAGGAAACCACTTTTGCACTTGTATTAGTGTGGAAAAACCACTTTTCGCACTTGTGCTAGTGTTGAAAAACGACTTTTCGCACTTGTGTTAGTGTTGAAAAACCACTTTTCGCACTTGTGTTGGTGCAGGAAACCACTTTTGCACTTGTATTAGTGTGGAAAAAACACTTTTTGCACTTGTGATAGTGTTGAAAAACCACTTTTCGCACTTGTGTTAGTGTTGAAAAACTACTTTTCGCACATGTGTTGGGGCAGGAAACCACTTTTGCACTTGTATTAGTGTGGAAAAACCACTTTTCGCACTTGTGTTAGTGTTGAAAAACTACTTTTCGCACTTGTGTTAGTGTTGAAAAACCACTTGTCGCACTTGTGTTGGTGCAGGAAACCACTTTTGCACTTGTATTCGTGTGGAAAAACCACTTTTCGCACTTGTGTTAGTGTTGAAAAACCACTTTTCGCACTTGTGTTAGTGTTGAAAAACCACTTTTCGCACTTGTGTTGGTGCAGGAAACCACTTTTGCACTTGTATTAGTGTGGAAAAACCACTTTTCGCACTTGTGTTAGTGTTGAAAAACCACGTTTCGCACTTGTATTAGTGTTGAAAAACCACTTTTCGCACTTGTGTTAGTGCAGGAAACCACTTTTGCACTTGTATTAGTTTGGAAAAAACACTTTTTGCACTTGTGATAGTGTTGAAAAACCACTTTTCGCACTTGTGTTAGTGTTGAAAAACTACTTTTCGCACATGTGTTGGGGCAGGAAACCACTTTTGCACTTGTATTAGTGTGGAAAAACCACTTTTCGCACTTGTGTTAGTGTTGAAAAACTACTTTTCGCACTTGTGTTAGTGTTGAAAAACCACTTGTCGCACTTGTGTTGGTGCAGGAAACCACTTTTGCACTTGTATTAGTGTGCAAAAACCACTTTTCGCACTTGTGTTAGTGTTGAAAAACCACTTTTCGCACTTGTGTTAGTGTTGAAAAACCACTTTTCGCACTTGTGTTGGTGCAGGAAACCACTTTTGCACTTGTATTAGTGTGGAAAAACCACTTTTCGCACTTGTGTTAGTGTTGAAAAACCACGTTTCGCACTTGTATTAGTGTTGAAAAACCACTTTTCGCACTTGTGTTAGTGCAGGAAACCACTTTTGCACTTGTATTAGTTTGGAAAAAACACTTTTTGCACTTGTGATAGTGTTGAAAAACCACTTTTCGCACTTGTGTTAGTGTTGAAAAACCACTTTTTGCACTTGTGTTGGTGCAGGAAACCACTTTTGCACTTGTATTAGTGTGGAAAAAACACTTTTTGCACTTGTGATAGTGTTGAAAAACCACTTTTCGCACTTGTGATAGTGTTGAAAAACCACTTTTCGCACTTGTGTTAGTGTTGAAAAACCACTTTTCGCACTTGTGTTGGTGCAGGAAACCACTTTTGCACTTGTATTAGTGTGGAAAAAACACTTTTTGCACTTGTGATAGTGTTGAAAAACCACTTTTCGCACTTGTGTTAGTGTTGAAAAACCACTTTTCGCACATGTGTTGGGGGCAGGAAACCACTTTTGCACTTGTATTAGTGTGGAAAAACCACTTTTCGCACTTGTGTTAGTGTTGAAAAACCACATTTCGCACTTGTGTTAGTGTTGAAAAACCACTTGTCGCACTTGTGTTAGTGTCGAAAAACCACTTTTCGCACTTGTGTTGGTGCAGGAAACCACTTTTGCACTTGTATTAGTGTGGAAAAACCACTTTTCGCACTTGTGTTAGTGTTGAAAAAGCACTTTTCGCACTTGTATTAGTGTTGAAAAACCACTTTTCGCACTTATGTTGGTGCAGGAAACCACTTTTGCACTTGTATTAGTGTGGAAAAAACAATTTTTGCACTTGTGATAGTGTTGAAAAACGACTTTTCGCACTTGTGTTAGTGTTGAAAAACCACTTTTCGCACTTGTGTTGGTGCAGGAAACCACTTTTGCACTTGTATTAGTGTGGAAAAAACACTTTTTGCACTTGTGATAGTGTTGAAAAACCACTTTTCGCACTTGTGTTAGTGTTGAAAAACTACTTTTCGCACATGTGTTGGGGCAGGAAACCACTTTTGCACTTGTATTAGTGTGGAAAAACCACTTTTCGCACTTGTGTTAGTGTTGAAAAACTACTTTTCGCACTTGTGTTAGTGTTGAAAAACCACTTGTCGCACTTGTGTTGGTGCAGGAAACCACTTTTGCACTTGTATTAGTGTGGAAAAACCACTTTTCGCACTTGTGTTAGTGTTGAAAAACCACTTTTCGCACTTGTGTTAGTGTTGAAAAACCACTTTTCGCACTTGTGTTGGTGCAGGAAACCACTTTTGCACTTGTATTAGTGTGGAAAAACCACTTTTCGCACTTGTGTTAGTGTTGAAAAACCACGTTTCGCACTTGTATTAGTGTTGAAAAACCACTTTTCGCACTTGTGTTAGTGCAGGAAACCACTTTTGCACTTGTATTAGTTTGGAAAAAACACTTTTTGCACTTGTGATAGTGTTGAAAAACCACTTTTCGCACTTGTGTTTGTGTTGAAAAACCACTTTTTGCACTTGTGTTGGTGCAGGAAACCACTTTTGCACTTGTATTAGTGTGGAAAAAACACTTTTTGCACTTGTGATAGTGTTGAAAAACCACTTTTCGCACTTGTGATAGTGTTGAAAAACCACTTTTCGTACTTGTGTTAGTGTTGAAAAACCACTTTTCGCACTTGTGTTGGTGCAGGAAACCACTTTTGCACTTGTATTAGTGTGGAAAAAACACTTTTTGCACTTGTGATAGTGTTGAAAAACCACTTTTCGCACTTGTGTTAGTGTTGAAAAACCACTTTTCGCACATGTGTTGGGGCAGGAAACCACTTTTGCACTTGTATTAGTGTGGAAAAACCACTTTTCGCACTTGTGTTAGTGTTGAAAAACCACATTTCGCACTTGTGTTAGTGTTGAAAAACCACTTGTCGCACTTGTGTTAGTGTCAAAAAACCACTTTTCGCACTTGTGTTGGTGCAGGAAACCACTTTTGCACTTGTATTAGTGTGGAAAAACCACTTTTCGCACTTGTGTTAGTGTTGAAAAAGCACTTTTCGCACTTGTATTAGTGTTGAAAAACCACTTTTCGCACTTGTGTTGGTGCAGGAAACCACTTTTGTACTTGTATTAGTGTGGAAAAAACACTTTTTGCACTTGTGATAGTGTTGAAAAACGACTTTTCGCACATGTGTTAGTGTTGAAAAACCACTTTTCGCACTTGTGTTGGTGCAGGAAACCACTTTTTCACTTGTATTAGTATGGAAAAAACACTTTTTGCACTTGTGATAGTGTTGAAAAACCACTTTTCGCACTTGTGTTAGTGTTGAAAAAACACTTTTCGCACATGTGCTGGGGCAGGAAACCACTTTTGCACTTGTATTAGTGTGGAAAAACCACTTTTCGCACTTGTGTTAGTGTTGAAAAACCACTTTTCGCACTTGTGTTAGTGTTGAAAAACCACTTGTCGCACTTGTGTTGGTGCAGCAAACCACTTTTGCACTTGTATTAGTGTGGAAAAACCACTTTTCGCACTTGTGTTAGTGTTGAAAAACCACATTTCGCACTTGTGTTAGTGTTGAAAAACCACTTTTCGCACTTGCGTTGGTGCAGGAAACCACTTTTGCACTTGTATTAGTGTGGAAAAAACACTTTTTGCACTTGTGATAGTGTTGAAAAACCACTTTTCGCACTTGTGATAGTGTTGAAAAACCACTTTTCGCACTTGTGTTAGTGTTGAAAAACCACTTTTCGCACTTGTGTTGGTGCAGGAAACCGCTTTTGCACTTGTATTAGTGTGGAAAACCACTTTTCGCACTTGTGTTAGTGTTGAAAAACCACTTTTCGCACTTGTGTTAGTGTTGAAAAACCACTTTTCGCACTTGTGTTGGTGCAGGAAACCACTTTTGCACTTGTATTAGTGTGGAAAAAACACTTTTTGCACTTGTGATAGTGTTGAAAAACCACTTTTCGCACTTGTGTTAGTGTTGAAAAACCACTTTTTGCACTTGTGTTGGTGCAGGAAACTACTTTTGCACTTGTATTAGTGTTGAAAAACCACTTTTCGCACATGTGTTGGGGCAGGAAACCACTTTTGCACTTGTATTAGTGTGGAAAAACCACTTTTCGCACTTGTGTTAGTGTTGAAAAACCACTTTTCGCACTTGTGTTAGTGTTGAAAAACCACTTGTCGCACTTGTGTTGGTGCAGGAAACCACATTTGCACTTGTATTAGTGTGGAAAAAACACTTTTTGCACTTGTGATAGTGTTGAAAAACCACTTTTCGCACTTGTGTTAGTGTTGAAAAACCACTTTTCGCACTTGTGTTGGTGCAGGAAATCACTTTTGCACTTGTATTAGTGTGGAAAAACCACTTTTCGCACTTGTGTTAGTGTTGAAAAACCACTTTTCGCACATGTGTTAGTGTTGAAAAACCACTTTTCGCACTTGTGTTGGTGCAGGAAACCACTTTTGCACTTGTATTAGTGTGGAAAAACCACTTTTCGCACTTGTGCTAGTGTTGAAAAACCACTTTTCGCACTTGTATTAGTGTTGAAAAACCACTTTTCGCACTTGTGTTGGTGCAGGAAACCACTTTTGCACTTGTATTAGTGTGGAAAAAACACTTTTTGCACTTGTGATAGTGTTGAAAAACGACTTTTCGCACTTGTGTTAGTGTTGAAAAAACACTTTTCGCACATGTGCTGGGGCAGGAAACCACTTTTGCACTTGTATTAGTGTGGAAAAATCACTTTTCGCACTTGTGTTAGTGTTGAAAAACCACTTTTCGCACTTGTGTTAGTGTTGAAAAACCACTTGTCGCACTTGTGTTGGTGCAGCAAACCACTTTTGCACTTGTATTAGTGTGGAAAAACCACTTTTCGCACTTGTGTTAGTGTTGAAAAACCACATTTCGCACTTGTGTTAGTGTTGAAAAACCACTTTTCGCACTTGCGTTGGTGCAGGAAACCACTTTTGCACTTGTATTAGTGTGGAAAAAACACTTTTTGCACTTGTGATAGTGTTGAAAAACCACTTTTCGCACTTGTGATAGTGTTGAAAAACCACTTTTCGCACTTGTGTTAGTGTTGAAAAACCACTTTTCGCACTTGTGTTGGTGCAGGAAACCGCTTTTGCACTTGTATTAGTGTGGAAAACCACTTTTCGCACTTGTGTTAGTGTTGAAAAACCACTTTTCGCACTTGTGTTAGTGTTGAAAAACCACTTTTCGCACTTGTGTTGGTGCAGGAAACCACTTTTGCACTTGTATTAGTGTGGAAAAAACACTTTTTGCACTTGTGATAGTGTTGAAAAACCACTTTTCGCACTTGTGTTAGTGTTGAAAAACCACTTTTCGCACTTGTGTTGGTGCAGGAAACTACTTTTGCACTTGTATTAGTGTTGAAAAACCACTTTTCGCACATGTGTTGGGGCAGGAAACCACTTTTGCACTTGTATTAGTGTGGAAAAACCACTTTTCGCACTTGTGTTAGTGTTGAAAAACCACTTTTCGCACTTGTGTTAGTGTTGAAAAACCACTTGTCGCACTTGTGTTGGTGCAGGAAACCACTTTTGCACTTGTATTAGTGTGGAAAAAACACTTTTTGCACTTGTGATAGTGTTGAAAAACCACTTTTCGCACTTGTGTTAGTGTTGAAAAACCACTTTTCGCACTTGTGTTGGTGCAGGAAATCACTTTTGCACTTGTATTAGTGTGGAAAAACCACTTTTCGCACTTGTGTTAGTGTTGAAAAACCACTTTTCGCACATGTGTTAGTGTTGAAAAACCACTTTTCGCACTTGTGTTGGTGCAGGAAACCACTTTTGCACTTGTATTAGTGTGGAAAAACCACTTTTCGCACTTGTGCTAGTGTTGAAAAACCACTTTTCGCACTTGTATTAGTGTTGAAAAACCACTTTTCGCACTTGTGTTGGTGCAGGAAACCACTTTTGCACTTGTATTAGTGTGGAAAAAACACTTTTTGCACTTGTGATAGTGTTGAAAAACGACTTTTCGCACTTGTGTTAGTGTTGAAAAACCACTTTTCGCACTTGTGTTGGTGCAGGAAACCACTTTTGCACTTGTATTAGTGTGGAAAAAACACTTTTTGCAGTTGTGATAGTGTTGAAAAACCACTTTTCGCACTTGTGTTAGTGTTGAAAAACTACTTTTCGCACATGTGTTGGGGCAGGAAACCACTTTTGCACTTGTATTAGTGTGGAAAAACCACTTTTCGCACTTGTGTTAGTGTTGAAAAACCACTTTTCGCACTTGTGTTAGTGTTGAAAAACCACTTGTCGCACTTGTGTTGGTGCAGGAAACCACTTTTGCACTTGTATTAGTGTGGAAAAACCACTTTTCGCACTTGTGTTAGTGTTGAAAAACCACTTTTCGCACTTGTGTTAGTGTTGAAAAACCACTTTTCGCACTTGTGTTGGTGCAGGAAACCACTTTTGCACTTGTATTAGTGTGGAAAAACCACTTTTCGCACTTGTGTTAGTGTTGAAAAACCACTTTTCACACTTGTATTAGTGTTGAAAAACCACTTTTCGCACTTGTGTTAGTGCAGGAAACCACTTTTGCACTTGTATTCGTTTGGAAAAAACACTTTTTGCACTTGTGATAGTGTTGAAAAACCACTTTTCGCACTTGTGTTAGTGTTGAAAAACCACTTTTTGCACTTGTGTTGGTGCAGGAAACCACTTTTGCACTTGTATTAGTGTGGAAAAAACACTTTTTGCACTTGTGATAGTGTTGAAAAACCACTTTTCGCACTTGTGATAGTGTTGAAAAACCACTTTTCGCACTTGTGTTAGTGTTGAAAAACCACTTTTCGCACTTGTGTTGGTGAAGGAAACCACTTTTGCACTTGTATTAGTGTGGAAAAAACACTTTTCGCACTTGTGTTAGTGTTGAAAAACAACTTTTCGCACTTGTGTTAGTGTTGAAAAACCACTTTTTGCACTTGTGTTAGTGTTGAAAAACCACTTTTCGCACTTGTGTTGGTGCAGGAAACCACTTTTGCACTTGTATTAGTGTGGAAAAAACACTTTTTGCACTTGTGATAGTGTTGAAAAACCACTTTTCGCACTTGTGTTAGTGTTGAAAATTCACTTTTCTCACTTGTGTTGGTGCAGGAAACCACTTTTGCACTTGCATTAGTGTGGAAAAAACACTTTTTGCACTTGTGTTAGTGTTGAAAACCACTTTTCGCAGTTGTGTTGGTGCAGGAAACCACTTTTGCACTTGTATTAGTGTGGAAAAACCACTTTTAGCACTTGTGTTAGTGTTGAAAAACCACTTTTCGCACTTGTGTTAGTGTTGAAAAACCACTTTTCGCACTTGCGTTGGTGCAGGAAACCACTTTTGCACTTGTATTAGTGTGGAAAAACCACTTTTCGCACTTGTGTTAGTGTTGAAAAACCACTTTTCGCACTTGTGTTAGTGTTGAAAAACCACTTTTCGCACTTGTGTTGGTGCAGGAAACCACTTTTGCACTTGTATTAGTGTGGAAAACCACTTTTCGCACTTGTGTTGGTGCAGGAAACCACTTTTGCACTTGTGTTAGTGTTGAAAAACCACTTTTCGCACTTGTGTTGGTGCAGGAAACCACTTTTGCACTTGTATTAGTGTGGAAAAACCACTTTTCGCACTTGTGTTAGTGTTGAAAAACCACTTTTCGCACTTGTATTAGTGTTGAAAAACCACTTTTCGCACTTGTGTTAGTGCAGGAAACCACTTTTGCACTTGTATTAGTTTGGAAAAAACACTTTTTGCACTTGTGATAGTGTTGAAAAACCACTTTTCGCACTTGTGTTAGTGTTGAAAAACCACTTTTTGCACTTGTGTTGGTGCAGGAAACCACTTTTGCACTTGTATTAGTGTGGAAAAAACACTTTTTGCACTTGTGATAGTGTTGAAAAACCACTTTTCGCACTTGTGATAGTGTTGAAAAACCACTTTTCGCACTTGTGTTAGTGTTGAAAAACCACTTTTCGCACTTGTGTTGGTGAAGGAAACCACTTTTGCACTTGTATTAGTGTGGAAAAAACACTTTTCGCACTTGTGTTAGTGTTGAAAAACAACTTTTCGCACTTGTGTTAGTGTTGAAAAACCACTTTTTGCACTTGTGTTAGTGTTGAAAAACCACTTTTCGCACTTGTGTTGGTGCAGGAAACCACTTTTGCACTTGTATTAGTGTGGAAAAAACACTTTTTGCACTTGTGATATTGTTGAAAAACCACTTTTCGCACTTGTGATAGTGTTGAAAAACCACTTTTCGCACTTGTGTTAGTGTTGAAAAACCACTTTTCGCACTTGTGTTGGTGCAGGAAACCGCTTTTGCACTTGTATTAGTGTGGAAAACCACTTTTCGCACTTGTGTTAGTGTTGAAAAACCACTTTTCGCACTTGTGTTAGTGTTGAAAAACCACTTTTCGCACTTGTGTTGGTGCAGGAAACCACTTTTGCACTTGTATTAGTGTGGAAAAAACACTTTTTGCACTTGTGATAGTGTTGAAAAACCACTTTTCGCACTTGTGTTAGTGTTGAAAAACCACTTTTCGCACTTGTGTTGGTGCAGGAAACTACTTTTGCACTTGTATTAGTGTTGAAAAACCACTTTTCGCACATGTGTTGGGGCAGGAAACCACTTTTGCACTTGTATTAGTGTGGAAAAACCACTTTTCGCACTTGTGTTAGTGTTGAAAAACCACTTTTCGCACTTGTGTTAGTGTTGAAAAACCACTTGTCGCACTTGTGTTGGTGCAGGAAACCACTTTTGCACTTGTATTAGTGTGGAAAAAACACTTTTTGCACTTGTGATAGTGTTGAAAAACCACTTTTCGCACTTGTGTTAGTGTTGAAAAACCACTTTTCGCACTTGTGTTGGTGCAGGAAATCACTTTTGCACTTGTATTAGTGTGGAAAAACCACTTTTCGCACTTGTGTTAGTGTTGAAAAACCACTTTTCGCACATGTGGTAGTGTTGAAAAACCACTTTTCGCACTTGTGTTGGTGCAGGAAACCACTTTTGCACTTGTATTAGTGTGGAAAAACCACTTTTCGCACTTGTGCTAGTGTTGAAAAACCACTTTTCGCACTTGTATTAGTGTTGAAAAACCACTTTTCGCACTTGTGTTGGTGCAGGAAACCACTTTTGCACTTGTATTAGTGTGGAAAAAACACTTTTTGCACTTGTGATAGTGTTGAAAAATGACTTTTCGCACTTGTGTTAGTGTTGAAAAACCACTTTTCGCACTTGTGTTGGTGCAGGAAACCACTTTTGCACTTGTATTAGTGTGGAAAAAACACTTTTTGCAGTTGTGATAGTGTTGAAAAACCACTTTTCGCACTTGTGTTAGTGTTGAAAAACTACTTTCGCACATGTGTTGGGGCAGGAAACCACTTTTGCACTTGTATTAGTGTGGAAAAACCACTTTTCGCACTTGTGTTAGTGTTGAAAAACCACTTGTCGCACTTGTGTTGGTGCAGGAACCACTTTTGCACTTGTATTAGTGTGGAAAAACCACTTTTCGCACTTGTGTTAGTGTTGAAAAACCACTTTTCGCACTTGTGTTAGTGTTGAAAAACCACTTTTCGCACTTGTGTTGGTGCAGGAAACCACTTTTGCACTTGTATTAGTGTGGAAAAACCACTTTTCGCACTTGTGTTAGTGTTGAAAAAGCACTTTTCGCACTTGTATTAGTGTTGAAAAACCACTTTTCGCACTTGTGTTAGTGCAGGAAACCACTTTTGCACTTGTATTCGTTTGGAAAAAACACTTTTTGCACTTGTGATAGTGTTGAAAAACCACTTTTCGCACTTGTGTTAGTGTTGAAAAACCACTTTTTGCACTTGTGTTGGTGCAGGAAACCACTTTTGCACTTGTATTAGTGTGGAAAAAACACTTTTTGCCCTTGTGATAGTGTTGAAAAACCACTTTTCGCACTTGTGATAGTGTTGAAAAACCACTTTTCGCACTTGTGTTAGTGTTGAAAAACCACTTTTCGCACTTGTGGTGGTGAAGGAAACCACTTTTGCACTTGTATTAGTGTGGAAAAAACACTTTTCGCACTTGTGTTAGTGTTGAAAAACAACTTTTCGCACTTGTGTTAGTGTTGAAAAACCACTTTTTGCACTTGTGTTAGTGTTGAAAAACCACTTTTCGCACTTGTGTTGGTGCAGGAAACCACTTTTGCACTTGTATTAGTGTGGAAAAAACACTTTTTGCACTTGTGATAGTGTTGAAAAACCACTTTTCGCACTTGTGTTAGTGTTGAAAATTCACTTTTCGCACTTGTGTTGGTGCAGGAAACCACTTTTGCACTTGCATTAGTGTGGAAAAAACACTTTTTGCACTTGTGTTAGTGTTGAAAACCACTTTTCGCAGTTGTGTTGGTGCAGGAAACCACTTTTGCACTTGTATTAGTGTGGAAAAACCACTTTTAGCACTTGTGTTAGTGTTGAAAAACCACTTTTCGCACTTGTGTTAGTGTTGAAAAACCACTTTTCGCACTTGCGTTGGTGCAGGAAACCACTTTTGCACTTGTATTAGTGTGGAAAAACCACTTTTCGCACTTGTGTTAGTGTTGAAAAACCACTTTTCGCACTTGTGTTAGTGTTGAAAAACCACTTTTCGCACTTGTGTTGGTGCAGGAAACCACTTTTGCACTTGTATTAGTGTGGAAAACCACTTTTCGCACTTGTGTTGGTGCAGGAAACCACTTTTGCACTTGTGTTAGTGTTGAAAAACCACTTTTCGCACTTGTGTTGGTGCAGGAAACCACTTTTGCACTTGTATTAGTGTGGAAAAACCACTTTTCGCACTTGTGTTAGTGTTGAAAAACCACTTTTCGCACTTGTATTAGTGTTGAAAAACCACTTTTCGCACTTGTGTTAGTGCAGGAAACCACTTTTGCACTTGTATTAGTTTGGAAAAAACACTTTTTGCACTTGTGATAGTGTTGAAAAACCACTTTTCGCACTTGTGTTAGTGTTGAAAAACCACTTTTTGCACTTGTGTTGGTGCAGGAAACCACTTTTGCACTTGTATTAGTGTGGAAAAAACACTTTTTGCACTTGTGATAGTGTTGAAAAACCACTTTTCGCACTTGTGATAGTGTTGAAAAACCACTTTTCGCACTTGTGTTAGTGTTGAAAAACCACTTTTCGCACTTGTGTTGGTGAAGGAAACCACTTTTGCACTTGTATTAGTGTGGAAAAAATACTTTTCGCACTTGTGTTAGTGTTGAAAAACAACTTTTCGCACTTGTGTTAGTGTTGAAAAACCACTTTTTGCACTTGTGTTAGTGTTGAAAAACCACTTTTCGCACCTGTGTTGGTGCAGGAAACCACTTTTGCACTTGTATTAGTGTGGAAAAAACACTTTTTGCACTTGTGATAGTGTTGAAAAACCACTTTTCGCACTTGTGTTGGTGCAGGAAACCACTTTTGCACTTGTATTAGTGTGGAAAAACCACTTTTCGCACTTGTGTTAGTGTTGAAAAAGCACTTTTCGCACTTGTGTTAGTGTTGAAAAACCACTTGTCGCACTTGTGTTGGTGCAGGAAACCACTTTTGCACTTGTATTAGTGTGGAAAAAACACTTTTTGCACTTGTGATAGTGTTGAAAAACCACTTTTCGCACTTGTGTTAGTGTTGAAAAACCACTTTTCGCACTTGTGTTGGTGCAGGAAATCACTTTTGCACTTGTATTAGTGTGGAAAAACCACTTTTCGCACTTGTGTTAGTGTTGAAAAACCACTTTTCGCACATGTGGTAGTGTTGAAAAACCACTTTTCGCACTTGTGTTGGTGCAGGAAACCACTTTTGCACTTGTATTAGTGTGGAAAAACCACTTTTCGCACTTGTGCTAGTGTTGAAAAACCACTTTTCGCACTTGTATTAGTGTTGAAAAACCACTTTTCGCACTTGTGTTGGTGCAGGAAACCACTTTTGCACTTGTATTAGTGTGGAAAAAACACTTTTTGCACTTGTGATAGTGTTGAAAAATGACTTTTCGCACTTGTGTTAGTGTTGAAAAACCACTTTTCGCACTTGTGTTGGTGCAGGAAACCACTTTTGCACTTGTATTAGTGTGGAAAAAACACTTTTTGCAGTTGTGATAGTGTTGAAAAACCACTTTTCGCACTTGTGTTAGTGTTGAAAAACTACTTTCGCACATGTGTTGGGGCAGGAAACCACTTTTGCACTTGTATTAGTGTGGAAAAACCACTTTTCGCACTTGTGTTAGTGTTGAAAAACCACTTGTCGCACTTGTGTTGGTGCAGGAACCACTTTTGCACTTGTATTAGTGTGGAAAAACCACTTTTCGCACTTGTGTTAGTGTTGAAAAACCACTTTTCGCACTTGTGTTAGTGTTGAAAAACCACTTTTCGCACTTGTGTTGGTGCAGGAAACCACTTTTGCACTTGTATTAGTGTGGAAAAACCACTTTTCGCACTTGTGTTAGTGTTGAAAAAGCACTTTTCGCACTTGTATTAGTGTTGAAAAACCACTTTTCGCACTTGTGTTAGTGCAGGAAACCACTTTTGCACTTGTATTCGTTTGGAAAAAACACTTTTTGCACTTGTGATAGTGTTGAAAAACCACTTTTCGCACTTGTGTTAGTGTTGAAAAACCACTTTTTGCACTTGTGTTGGTGCAGGAAACCACTTTTGCACTTGTATTAGTGTGGAAAAAACACTTTTTGCACTTGTGATAGTGTTGAAAAACCACTTTTCGCACTTGTGATAGTGTTGAAAAACCACTTTTCGCACTTGTGTTAGTGTTGAAAAACCACTTTTCGCACTTGTGGTGGTGAAGGAAACCACTTTTGCACTTGTATTAGTGTGGAAAAAACACTTTTCGCACTTGTGTTAGTGTTGAAAAACAACTTTTCGCACTTGTGTTAGTGTTGAAAAACCACTTTTTGCACTTGTGTTAGTGTTGAAAAACCACTTTTCGCACTTGTGTTGGTGCAGGAAACCACTTTTGCACTTGTATTAGTGTGGAAAAAACACTTTTTGCACTTGTGATAGTGTTGAAAAACCACTTTTCGCACTTGTGTTAGTGTTGAAAATTCACTTTTCGCACTTGTGTTGGTGCAGGAAACCACTTTTGCACTTGCATTAGTGTGGAAAAAACACTTTTTGCACTTGTGTTAGTGTTGAAAACCACTTTTCGCAGTTGTGTTGGTGCAGGAAACCACTTTTGCACTTGTATTAGTGTGGAAAAACCACTTTTAGCACTTGTGTTAGTGTTGAAAAACCACTTTTCGCACTTGTGTTAGTGTTGAAAAACCACTTTTCGCACTTGCGTTGGTGCAGGAAACCACTTTTGCACTTGTATTAGTGTGGAAAAACCACTTTTCGCACTTGTGTTAGTGTTGAAAAACCACTTTTCGCACTTGTGTTAGTGTTGAAAAACCACTTTTCGCACTTGTGTTGGTGCAGGAAACCACTTTTGCACTTGTATTAGTGTGGAAAACCACTTTTCGCACTTGTGTTGGTGCAGGAAACCACTTTTGCACTTGTGTTAGTGTTGAAAAACCACTTTTCGCACTTGTGTTGGTGCAGGAAACCACTTTTGCACTTGTATTAGTGTGGAAAAACCACTTTTCGCACTTGTGTTAGTGTTGAAAAACCACTTTTCGCACTTGTATTAGTGTTGAAAAACCACTTTTCGCACTTGTGTTAGTGCAGGAAACCACTTTTGCACTTGTATTAGTTTGGAAAAAACACTTTTTGCACTTGTGATAGTGTTGAAAAACCACTTTTCGCACTTGTGTTAGTGTTGAAAAACCACTTTTTGCACTTGTGTTGGTGCAGGAAACCACTTTTGCACTTGTATTAGTGTGGAAAAAACACTTTTTGCACTTGTGATAGTGTTGAAAAACCACTTTTCGCACTTGTGATAGTGTTGAAAAACCACTTTTCGCACTTGTGTTAGTGTTGAAAAACCACTTTTCGCACTTGTGTTGGTGAAGGAAACCACTTTTGCACTTGTATTAGTGTGGAAAAAATACTTTTCGCACTTGTGTTAGTGTTGAAAAACAACTTTTCGCACTTGTGTTAGTGTTGAAAAACCACTTTTTGCACTTGTGTTAGTGTTGAAAAACCACTTTTCGCACCTGTGTTGGTGCAGGAAACCACTTTTGCACTTGTATTAGTGTGGAAAAAACACTTTTTGCACTTGTGATAGTGTTGAAAAACCACTTTTCGCACTTGTGTTGGTGCAGGAAACCACTTTTGCACTTGTATTAGTGTGGAAAAACCACTTTTCGCACTTGTGTTAGTGTTGAAAAAGCACTTTTCGCACTTGTATTAGTGTTGAAAAACCACTTTTCGCACTTGTGTTAGTGCAGGAAACCACTTTTGCACTTGTATTCGTTTGGAAAAAACACTTTTTGCACTTGTGATAGTGTTGAAAAACCACTTTTCGCACTTGTGTTAGTGTTGAAAAACCACTTTTTGCACTTGTGTTGGTGCAGGAAACCACTTTTGCACTTGTATTAGTGTGGAAAAAACACTTTTTGCACTTGTGATAGTGTTGAAAAACCACTTTTCGCACTTGTGATAGTGTTGAAAAACCACTTTTCGCACTTGTGTTAGTGTTGAAAAACCACTTTTCGCACTTGTGGTGGTGAAGGAAACCACTTTTGCACTTGTATTAGTGTGGAAAAAACACTTTTCGCACTTGTGTTAGTGTTGAAAAACAACTTTTCGCACTTGTGTTAGTGTTGAAAAACCACTTTTTGCACTTGTGTTAGTGTTGAAAAACCACTTTTCGCACTTGTGTTGGTGCAGGAAACCACTTTTGCACTTGTATTAGTGTGGAAAAAACACTTTTTGCACTTGTGATAGTGTTGAAAAACCACTTTTCGCACTTGTGTTAGTGTTGAAAATTCACTTTTCGCACTTGTGTTGGTGCAGGAAACCACTTTTGCACTTGCATTAGTGTGGAAAAAACACTTTTTGCACTTGTGTTAGTGTTGAAAACCACTTTTCGCAGTTGTGTTGGTGCAGGAAACCACTTTTGCACTTGTATTAGTGTGGAAAAACCACTTTTAGCACTTGTGTTAGTGTTGAAAAACCACTTTTCGCACTTGTGTTAGTGTTGAAAAACCACTTTTCGCACTTGCGTTGGTGCAGGAAACCACTTTTGCACTTGTATTAGTGTGGAAAAACCACTTTTCGCACTTGTGTTAGTGTTGAAAAACCACTTTTCGCACTTGTGTTAGTGTTGAAAAACCACTTTTCGCACTTGTGTTGGTGCAGGAAACCACTTTTGCACTTGTATTAGTGTGGAAAACCACTTTTCGCACTTGTGTTGGTGCAGGAAACCACTTTTGCACTTGTGTTAGTGTTGAAAAACCACTTTTCGCACTTGTGTTGGTGCAGGAAACCACTTTTGCACTTGTATTAGTGTGGAAAAACCACTTTTCGCACTTGTGTTAGTGTTGAAAAACCACTTTTCGCACTTGTATTAGTGTTGAAAAACCACTTTTCGCACTTGTGTTAGTGCAGGAAACCACTTTTGCACTTGTATTAGTTTGGAAAAAACACTTTTTGCACTTGTGATAGTGTTGAAAAACCACTTTTCGCACTTGTGTTAGTGTTGAAAAACCACTTTTTGCACTTGTGTTGGTGCAGGAAACCACTTTTGCACTTGTATTAGTGTGGAAAAAACACTTTTTGCACTTGTGATAGTGTTGAAAAACCACTTTTCGCACTTGTGATAGTGTTGAAAAACCACTTTTCGCACTTGTGTTAGTGTTGAAAAACCACTTTTCGCACTTGTGTTGGTGAAGGAAACCACTTTTGCACTTGTATTAGTGTGGAAAAAATACTTTTCGCACTTGTGTTAGTGTTGAAAAACAACTTTTCGCACTTGTGTTAGTGTTGAAAAACCACTTTTTGCACTTGTGTTAGTGTTGAAAAACCACTTTTCGCACTTGTGTTGGTGCAGGAAACCACTTTTGCACTTGTATTAGTGTGGAAAAAACACTTTTTGCACTTGTGATAGTGTTGAAAAACCACTTTTCGCACTTGTGTTAGTGTTGAAAAACAACTTTTCGCACTTGTGTTAGTGTTGAAAAACCACTTTTTGCACTTGTGTTAGTGTTGAAAAACCACTTTTCGCACTTGTGTTGGTGCAGGAAACCACTTTTGCACTTGCATTAGTGTGGAAAAAACACTTTTTGCACTTGTGTTAGTGTTGAAAACCACTTTTCGCAGTTGTGTTGTTGCAGGAAACCACTTTTGCACTTGTATTAGTGTGGAAAAACCACTTTTCGCACTTGTGTTAGTGTTGAAAAACCACTTTTCGCACTTGTGTTAGTGTTGAAAAACCACTTTTCGCACTTGCGTTGGTGCAGGAAACCACTTTTGCACTTGTATTAGTGTGGAAAAACCACTTTTCGCACTTGTGTTAGTGTTGAAAAACCACTTTTCGCACTTGTGTTAGTGTTGAAAAACCACTTTTCGCACTTGTGTTGGTGCAGGAAACCACTTTTGCACTTGTATTAGTGTGGAAAAAACACTTTTTGCACTTGTGATAGTGTTGAAAAACCACTTTTCGCACTTGTGTTAGTGTTGAAAAACCACTTTTCGCACTTGTGTTAGTGTTGAAAAACCACTTTTCACACTTGTGTTGGTGAAGGAAACCACTTTTGCACTTGTATTAGTGTGGAAAAAACACTTTTCGCACTTGTGTTAGTGTTGAAAAACAACTTTTCGCACTTGTGTTAGTGTTGAAAAACCATTTTTCACACTTGTGTTGGGGCAGGAAACCACTTTTGCACTTGTATTAGTGTGGAAAAAACACTTTTTGCACTTGTGATAGTGTTGAAAAACCACTGTTCGCACTTGTGTTAGTGTTGAAAAACCACTTTTCGCACATGTGTTGGGGCAGGAAACCACTTTTGTACTTGTATTAGTGTGGAAAAACCACTTTTCGCACTTGTGTTAGTGTTGAAAAACCACTTTTCGCACTTGTGTTAGTGTTGAAAAACCACTTGTCGCACTTGTGTTGGTGCAGGAAACCACTTTTGCACTTGTATAAGTGTGGAAAAAACACTTTTTGCACTTGTGATAGTGTTGAAAAACCACTTTTCGCACTTGTGTTAGTGTTGAAAAACCACTTTTCGCACTTGTGTTGGTGCAGGAAACCACTTTTGCACTTGTATTAGTGTGGAAAAACCACTTTTCGCACTTGTGTTAGTGTTGAAAAACCACTTTTCGCACTTGTGTTAGTGTTGAAAAACCACTTTTTGCACTTGTGTTGGTGCAGGAAACCACTTTTGCACTTGTATTAGTGTGGAAAAAACACTTTTTGCACTTGTGATAGTGTTGAAAAACCACTTTTCGCACTTGTGTTAGTGTTGAAAAACCACTTTTCGCACATGTGTTGGGGCAGGAAACCACTTTTGCACTTGTATTAGTGTGGTAAAACCACTTTTCGCACTTGTGTTAGTGTTGAAAAACCACTTTTCACACTTGTGTTAGTGTTGAAAAACCACTTTTCGCAGTTGTGTTGGTGCAGGAAACCACTTTTGCACTTGTATTAGTGTGGAAAAACCACTTTTCGCACTTGTGTTAGTGTTGAAAAACCACTTTTCGCACTTGTGTTAGTGTTGAAAAACCACTTTTCGCACTTTTGTTGGTGCAGGAAACCACTTTTGCACTTGTATTAGTGTGGAAAAACCACTTTTCGCACTTGTGTTAGTGTTGAAAAACCACTTTTCGCACTTGTGTTAGTGTTGAAAAACCACTTTTCGCACTTGTGTTAGTGTTGAAAAACCACTTGTCGCACTTGTGTTGGTGCAGGAAACCACTTTTGCACTTGTATTAGTGTGGAAAAAACACTTTTTGCACTTGTGATAGTGTTGAAAAACCACTTTTTGCACTTGTGTTAGTGTTGAAAAACCACTTTTCGCACTTGTGTTGGTGCAGGAAACCACTTTTGCACTTGTATTAGTGTGGAAAAACCACTTTTCGCACTTGTGTTAGTGTTGAAAAACCACTTTTCGCACTTGTGTTAGTGTTGAAAAACCACTTTTTGCACTTGTGTTTGTGCAGGAAACCAGTTTTGCACTTGTATTAGTGTGGAAAAAACACTTTTTGCACTTGTGATAGTGTTGAAAAACCACTTTTCGCACTTGTGTTAGTGTTGAAAAACCACTTTTCGCACATGTGTTGGGGCAGGAAACCACTTTTGCACTTGTATTAGTGTGGAAAAACCACTTTTCGCACTTGTGTTAGTGTTGAAAAACCACTTTTCACACTTGTGTTAGTGTTGAAAAACCACTTTTCGCAGTTGTGTTGGTGCAGGAAACCACTTTTGCACTTGTATTAGTGTTGAAAAACCACTTTTCGCACTTGTGTTAGTGTTGAAAAACCACTTTTCGCACTTGTGTTAGTGTTGAAAAACCACTTGTCGCACTTGTGTTGGTGCAGGAAACCACTTTTGCACTTGTATTAGTGTGGAAAAAACACTTTTTGCACTTGTGATAGTGTTGAAAAACCACTTTTCGCACTTGTGTTAGTGTTGAAAAACCACTTTTCGCACTTGTGTTGGTGCAGGAAACCACTTTTGCACTTGTATTAGTGTGGAAAACCGCTTTTCGCACTTGTGTTAGTGTTGAAAAACCACTTTTCGCACTTGTGTTAGTGTTGAAAAACCACTTGTTGCACTTGTGTTGGTGCAGGAAACCACTTTTGCACTTGTATTAGTGTGGAAAAAACACTTTTTGCACTTGTGATAGTGTTGAAAAACCACTTTTCGCACTTGTGTTAGTGTTGAAAAACCACTTTTCGCACATGTGTTGGGGCAGGAAACCACTTTTGCACTTGTATTAGTGTGGAAAAACCACTTTTCGCACTTGTGTTAGTGTTGAAAAACCACTTTTCACACTTGTGTTAGTGTTGAAAAACCACTTTTCGCAGTTGTGTTGGTGCAGGAAACCACTTTTGCACCTGTATTAGTGTGGAAAAACCACTTTTCGCACTTGTGTTAGTGTTGAAAAACCACTTTTCGCACTTGTGTTAGTGTTGAAAAACCACTTTTCGCACTTTTGTTGGTGCAGGAAACCACTTTTGCACTTGTATTAGTGTGGAAAACCCACTTTTCGCACTTGTGTTAGTGTTGAAAAACCACTTTTCGCACTTGTGTTAGTGTTGAAAAACCACTTTTCGCACTTGTGTTGGTGCAGGAAACCACTTTTGCACTTGTATTAGTGTTGAAAAACCACTTTTCGCACTTGTGTTAGTGTTGAAAAACCACTTTTCGCACTTGTGTTGGTGCAGGAAACCACTTTTGCACTTGTATTAGTGTGGAAAAACCACTTTTCGCACGTGTGTTAGTGTTGAAAAACCACTTTTCGCACTTGTATTAGTGTTGAAAAACCACTTTTCGCACTTGTGTTGGTGCAGGAAACCACTTTTGCACTTGTATTAGTTTGGAAAAAACACTTTTTGCACTTGTGATAGTGTTGAAAAACCACTTTTCGCACTTGTGATAGTGTTGAAAAACCACTTTTCGCACTTGTGTTGGTGCAGGAAACCACTTTTGCACTTGTATTAGTGTGGAAAAAACACTTTTTGCACTTGTGATAGTGTTGAAAAACCACTTTTCGCACTTGTGTTAGTGTTGATAAACCACTTTTCGCACATGTGTTGGGGGCAGGAAACCACTTTTGCACTTGTATTAGTGTGGAAAAACCACTTTTCGCACTTGTGTTAGTGTTGAAAAACCACTTTTCGCACTTGTGTTAGTGTTGAAAAACCACTTGTCGCACTTGTGTTGGTGCAGGAAACCACTTTTGCACTTGTATTAGTGTGGAAAAAACACTTTTTGCACTTGTGATAGTGTTGAAAAACCACTTTTCGCACTTGTGTTAGTGTTGAAAAACCACTTTTCGCACTTGTGTTAGTGTTGAAAAACCACTTTTTGCACTTGTGTTTGTGCAGGAAACCACTTTTGCACTTGTATTAGTGTGGAAAAAACACTTTTTGCACTTGTGATAGTGTTGAAAAACCACTTTTCGCACTTGTGTTGGTGCAGGAAACCACTTTTGCACTTGTATTAGTGTGGAAAAACCACTTTTCGCACTTGTGCTAGTGTTGAAAAACCACTTTTCGCACTTGTATTAGTGTTGAAAAACCACTTTTCGCACTTGTGTTGGTGCAGGAAACCACTTTTGCACTTGTATTAGTGTGGAAAAAACACTTTTTGCACTTGTGATAGTGTTGAAAAACGACTTTTCGCACTTGTGTTAGTGTTGAAAAACCACTTTTCGCACTTGTGTTGGTGCAGGAAACCACTTTTGCACTTGTATTAGTGTGGAAAAAACACTTTTTGCACTTGTGATAGTGTTGAAAAACCACTTTTCGCACTTGTGTTAGTGTTGAAAAACTACTTTTCGCACATGTGTTGGGGCAGGAAACCACTTTTGCACTTGTATTAGTGTGGAAAAACCACTTTTCGCACTTGTGTTAGTGTTGAAAAACCACTTTTCGCACTTGTGTTAGTGTTGAAAAACCACTTGTCGCACTTGTGTTGGTGCAGGAAACCACTTTTGCACTTGTATTAGTGTGGAAAAACCACTTTTCGCACTTGTGTTAGTGTTGAAAAACCACTTTTCGCACTTGTGTTAGTGTTGAAAAACCACTTTTCGCACTTGTGTTGGTGCAGGAAACCACTTTTGCACTTGTATTAGTGTGGAAAAACCACTTTTCGCACTTGTGTTAGTGTTGAAAAACCACTTTTCGCACTTGTATTAGTGTTGAAAAACCACTTTTCGCACTTGTGTTAGTGCAGGAAACCACTTTTGCACTTGTATTAGTTTGGAAAAAACACTTTTTGCACTTGTGATAGTGTTGAAAAACCACTTTTCGCACTTGTGTTAGTGTTGAAAAACCACTTTTTGCACTTGTGTTGGTGCAGGAAACCACTTTTGCACTTGTATTAGTGTGGAAAAAACACTTTTTGCACTTGTGATAGTGTTGAAAAACCACTTTTCGCACTTGTGATAGTGTTGAAAAACCACTTTTCGCACTTGTGTTAGTGTTGAAAAACCACTTTTCGCACTTGTGTTGGTGCAGGAAACCACTTTTGCACTTGTATTAGTGTGGAAAAAACACTTTTTGCACTTGTGATAGTGTTGAAAAACCACTTTTCGCACTTGTGTTAGTGTTGAAAAACCACTTTTCGCACATGTGTTGGGGCAGGAAACCACTTTTGCACTTGTATTAGTGTGGAAAAACCACTTTTCGCACTTGTGTTAGTGTCGAAAAACCACTTTTCGCACTTGTGTTGGTGCAGGAAACCACTTTTGCACTTGTATTAGTGTGGAAAAACCACTTTTCGCACTTGTGTTAGTGTTGAAAAAGCACTTTTCGCACTTGTATTAATGTTGAAAAACCACTTTTCGCACTTGTGTTGGTGCAGGAAACCACTTTTGCACTTGTATTAGTGTGGAAAAAACACTTTTTGCACTTGTGATAGTGTTGAAAAACGACTTTTCGCACTTGTGTTAGTGTTGAAAACCACTTTTCGCACTTGTGTTGGTGCAGGAAACCACTTTTGCACTTGTATTAGTTTGGAAAAAACACTTTTTGCACTTGTGATAGTGTTGAAAATCGCACTTGTGTTAGTGTTGAAAAAACACTTTTCGCACATGTGCTGGGGCAGGAAACCACTTTTGCACTTGTATTAGTGTGGAAAAACCACTTTTCGCACTTGTGTTAGTGTTGAAAAACCACTTTTCGCACTTGTGTTAGTGTTGAAAAACCACTTGTCGCAATTGTGTTGGTGCAGCAAACCACTTTTGCACTTGTATTAGTGTGGAAAAACCACTTGTCGCACTTGTGTTAGTGTTGAAAAACCACATTTCGCACTTGTGTTAGTGTTGAAAAACCACTTTTCGCACTTGCGTTGGTGCAGGAAACCACTTTTGCACTTGTATTAGTGTGGAAAAAACACTTTTTGCACTTGTGATAGTGTTGAAAAACCACTTTTCGCACTTGTGATAGTGTTGAAAAACCACTTTTCGCACTTGTGTTAGTGTTGAAAAACCACTTTTCGCACTTGTGTTGGTGCAGGAAACCGCTTTTGCACTTGTATTAGTGTGGAAAACCACTTTTCGCACTTGTGTTAGTGTTGAAAAACCACTTTTCGCACTTATGTTAGTGTTGAAAAACCACTTTTCGCACTTGTGTTGGTGCAGGAAACCACTTTTGCACTTGTATTAGTGTGGAAAAAACACTTTTTGCACTTGTGATAGTGTTGAAAAACCACTTTTCGCACTTGTGTTAGTGTTGAAAAACCACTTTTCGCACTTGTGTTGGTGCAGGAAACTACTTTTGCACTTGTATTAGTGTTGAAAAACCACTTTTCGCACATGTGTTGGGGCAGGAAACCACTTTTGCACTTGTATTAGTGTGGAAAAACCACTTTTCGCACTTGTGTTAGTGTTGAAAACCACTTTTCGCACTTGTGTTAGTGTTGAAAAACCACTTGTCGCACTTGTGTTGGTGCAGGAAACCACTTTTGCACTTGTATTAGTGTGGAAAAAACACTTTTTGCACTTGTGATAGTGTTGAAAAACCACTTTTCGCACTTGTGTTAGTGTTGAAAAACCACTTTTCGCACTTGTGTTGGTGCAGGAAATCACTTTTGCACTTGTATTAGTGTGGAAAAACCACTTTTCGCACTTGTGTTAGTGCAGGAAACCACTTTTGCACTTGTATTAGTTTGGAAAAAACACTTTTTGCACTTGTGATAGTGTTGAAAAACCACTTTTCGCACTTGTGTTAGTGTTGAAAAACCACTTTTTGCACTTGTGTTGGTGCAGGAAACCACTTTTGCACTTGTATTAGTGTGGAAAAAACACTTTTTGCACTTGTGATAGTGTTGAAAAACCACTTTTCGCACTTGTGATAGTGTTGAAAAACCACTTTTCGCACTTGTGTTAGTGTTGAAAAACCACTTTCCGCACTTGTGTTGGTGCAGGAAACCACTTTTGCACTTGTATTAGTGTGGAAAAAACACTTTTTGCACTTGTGATAGTGTTGAAAAACCACTTTTCGCACTTGTGTTAGTGTTGAAAAACCACTTTTCGCACATGTGTTGGGGCAGGAAACCACTTTTGCACTTGTATTAGTGTGGAAAAACCACTTTTCGCACTTGTGTTAGTGTTGAAAAACCACATTTCGCACTTGTATTAGTGTTGAAAAACCACTTTTCGCACTTGTGTTAGTGTCGAAAAACCACTTTTCGCACTTGTGTTGGTGCAGGAAACCACTTTTGCACTTGTATTAGTGTGGAAAAACCACTTTTCGCACTTGTGTTAGTGTTGAAAAAGCACTTTTCGCACTTGTATTAGTGTTGAAAAACCACTTTTCGCACTTGTGTTGGTGCAGGAAACCACTTTTGCACTTGTATTAGTGTGGAAAAAACACTTTTTGAACTTGTGATAGTGTTGAAAAACGACTTTTCGCACTTGTGTTAGTGTTGAAAAACCACTTTTCGCACTTGTGTTGGTGCAGGAAACCACTTTTGCACTTGTATTAGTATGGAAAAAACACTTTTTGCACTTGTGATAGTGTTGAAAAACTACTTTTCGCACTTGTGTTAGTGTTGAAATAACACTTTTCGCACATGTGCTGGGGCAGGAAACCACTTTTGCACTTGTATTAGTGTGGAAAAACCACTTTTCGCACTTGTGTTAGTGTTGAAAAACCACTTTTTGCACTTGTGTTAGTGTTGAAAAACCACTTGTCGCACTTGTGTTGGTGCAGCAAACCACTTTTGCACTTGTATTAGTGTGGAAAAACCACTTTTCGCACTTGTGTTAGTGTTGAAAAACCACATTTCGCACTTGTGTTAGTGTTGAAAAACCACTTTTCGCACTTGCGTTGGTGCAGGAAACCACTTTTGCACTTGTATTAGTGTGGAAAAAACACTTTTTGCACTTGTGATAGTGTTGAAAAACCACTTTTCGCACTTGTGATAGTGTTGAAAAACCACTTTTCGCACTTGTGTTAGTGTTGAAAAACCACTTTTCGCACTTGTGTTGGTGCAGGAAACCGCTTTTGCACTTGTATTAGTGTGGAAAACCACTTTTCGCACTTGTGTTAGTGTTGAAAAACCACTTTTCGCACTTGTGTTAGTGTTGAAAAACCACTTTTCGCACTTGTGTTGGTGCAGGAAACCACTTTTGCACTTGTATTAGTGTGGAAAAAACACTTTTTGCACTTGTGATAGTGTTGAAAAACCACTTTTCGCACTTGTGTTAGTGTTGAAAAACCACTTTTCGCACTTGTGTTGGTGCAGGAAACTACTTTTGCACTTGTATTAGTGTTGAAAAACCACTTTTCGCACATGTGTTGGGGGCAGGAAACCACTTTTGCACTTGTATTAGTGTGGAAAAACCACTTTTCGCACTTGTGTTAGTGTTGAAAAACCACTTTTCGCACTTGTGTTAGTGTTGAAAAACCACTTGTCGCACTTGTGTTGGTGCAGGAAACCACTTTTGCACTTGTATTAGTGTGGAAAAAACACTTTTTGCACTTGTGATAGTGTTGAAAAACCACTTTTCGCACTTGTGTTAGTGTTGAAAAACCACTTTTCGCACTTGTGTTGGTGCAGGAAATCACTTTTGCACTTGTATTAGTGTGGAAAAACCACTTTTCGCACTTGTGTTAGTGTTGAAAAACCACTTTTCGCACTTGTGTTAGTGTTGAAAAACCACTTTTCGCACTTGTGTTGGTGCAGGAAACCACTTTTGCACTTGTATTAGTGTGGAAAAACCACTTTTCGCACTTGTGTTAGTGTTGAAAAAACACTTTTCGCACTTGTATTAGTGCTGAAAAACCACTTTTCGCACTTGTGTTGGTGCAGGAAACCACTTTTGCACTTGTATTAGTGTGGAAAAAACACTTTTTGCAATTGTGATAGTGTTGAAAAACGACTTTTCACACTTGTGTTAGTGTTGAAAAACCACTTTTCGCACTTGTGTTGGTGCAGGAAACCACTTTTGCACTTGTATTAGTGTGGAAAAAACACTTTTTGCACTTGTGATAGTGTTGAAAAACCACATTTCGCACTTGTGTTAGTGTTGAAAAACCACTTTTCGCACATGTGTTGGGGCAGGAAACCACTTTTGCACTTGTATTAGTGTGGAAAAACCACTTTTCGCACTTGTGTTAGTGTTGAAAAACCACTTTTCGCACTTGTGTTAGTGTTGAAAAACCACTTGTCGCACTTGTGTTGGTGCAGGAAACCACTTTTGCACTTGTATTAGTGTGGAAAAACCACTTTTCGCACTTGTGTTAGTGTTGAAAAACCACTTTTCGCACTTGTGTTAGTGTTGAAAAACCACTTTTCGCACTTGTGTTAGTGTTGAAAAACCACTTTTCGCACTTGTGTTGGTGCAGGAAACCACTTTTGCACTTGTATTAGTGTGGAAAAACCACTTTTCGCACTTGTGTTAGTGTTGAAAAACCACTTTTTGCACTTGTGTTAGTGTTGAAAAACCACTTTTCGCACTTGTGTTAGTGTTGAAAAACCACTTTTCGCACTTGTGTTGGTGCAGGAAACCACTTTTACACTTGTATTAGTGTGGAAAAACCACTTTTCGCACTTGTGGTAGTGTTGAAAAACCACTTTTCGCACTTGTATTAGTGTTGAAAAACCACTTTTCGCACTTGTGTTGGTGCAGGAAACCACTTTTGCACTTGTATTAGTTTGGAAAAAACACTTTTTGCACTTGTGATAGTGTTGAAAAACCACTTTTCGCACTTGTGTTAGTGTTGAAAAACCACTTTTTGCACTTGTGTTGGTGCAGGAAACCACTTTTGCACTTGTATTAGTATGGAAAAACCACTTTTCGCACTTGTGTTGGTGCAGGAAACCACTTTTGCACTTGTATTAGTTTGGAAAAAACACTTTTTGCACTTGTGATAGTGTTGAAAAACCACTTTTCGTACTTGTGTTAGTGTTGAAAAACCACTTTTTGCACTTGTGTTGGTGCAGGAAACCACTTTTGCACTTGTATTAGTGTGGAAAAACCACTTTTCGCACTTGTGTTAGTGTTGAAAAACCACTTTTCGCACTTGTGTTAGTGTTGAAAAACCACTTTTCGCACTTGTGTTGGTGCAGGAAACCACTTTTGCACTTGTATGAGTGTGGAAAAACCACTTTTCGCACTTGTGTTAGTGTTGAAAAACCACTTTTCGCACTTGTGTTAGTGTTGAAAAACCACTTGTCGCACTTGTGTTGGTGCAGGAAACCACTTTTGCACTTGTATTAGTGTGGAAAAACCACTTTTCGCACTTGTGTTAGTGTTGAAAAACCACTTTTCGCACTTGTGTTAGTGTTGAAAAACCACTTTTCGCACTTGTGTTGGTGCAGGAAACCACTTTTGCACTTGTATTAGTGTGGAAAAACCACTTTTCGCACTTGTGTTAGTGTTGAAAAACCACTTTTCGCACTTGTATTAGTGTTGAAAAACCACTTTTCGCACTTGTGTTAGTGCAGGAAACCACTTTTGCACTTGTATTAGTTTGGAAAAAACACTTTTTGCACTTGTGATAGTGTTGAAAAACCACTTTTCGCACTTGTGTTAGTGTTGAAAAACCACTTTTTGCACTTGTGTTGGTGCAGGAAACCACTTTTGCACTTGTATTAGTGTGGAAAAAACACTTTTTGCACTTGTGTTAGTGTTGAAAAACCACTTTTCGCACTTGTGTTAGTGTTGAAAAACCACTTTTCGCACTTGTGTTGGTGCAGGAAACCACTTTTGCACTTGTATTAGTGTGGAAAAACCACTTTTCGCACTTGTATTAGTGTGGAAAAACCACTTTTCGCACTTGTGTTAGTGTTGAAAAACCACTTTTCGCACTTGTGTTAGTGTTGAAAAACCACTTTTCGCACTTGTGTTGGTGCAGGAAACCACTTTTACACTTGTATTAGTGTGGAAAAACCACTTTTCGCACTTGTGGTAGTGTTGAAAAACCACTTTTCGCACTTGTATTAGTGTTGAAAAACCACTTTTCGCACTTGTGTTGGTGCAGGAAACCACTTTTGCACTTGTATTAGTTTGGAAAAAACACTTTTTGCACTTGTGATAGTGTTGAAAAACCACTTTTCGCACTTGTGTTAGTGTTGAAAAACCACTTTTTGCACTTGTGTTGGTGCAGGAAACCACTTTTGCACTTGTATTAGTGTGGAAAAACCACTTTTCGCACTTGTGTTAGTGTTGAAAAACCACTTTTCGCACTTGTGTTAGTGTTGAAAAACCACTTTTCGCACTTGTGTTGGTGCAGGAAACCACTTTTACACTTGTATTAGTGTGGAAAAACCACTTTTCGCACTTGTGGTAGTGTTGAAAAACCACTTTTCGCACTTGTATTATTGTTGAAAAACCACTTTTCGCACTTGTGTTGGTGCAGGAAACCACTTTTGCACTTGTATTAGTGTGGAAAAAACACTTTTTGCACTTGTGATAGTGTTGAAAAACCACTTTTCGCACTTGTGTTAGTGTTGAAAAACTACTTTTCGCACATGTGTTGGGGCAGGAAACCACTTTTGCACTTGTATTAGTGTGGAAAAACCACTTTTCGCACTTGTGTTAGTGTTGAAAAACCACTTTTCGCACTTGTGTTAGTGTTGAAAAACCACTTGTCGCACTTGTGTTGGTGCAGGAAACCACTTTTGCACTTGTATTAGTGTGGAAAAACCACTTTTCGCACTTGTGTTAGTGTTGAAAAACCACTTTTCGCACTTGTGTTAGTGTTGAAAAACCACTTTTCGCACTTGTGTTGGTGCAGGAAACCACTTTTGCACTTGTATTAGTGTGGAAAAACCACTTTTCGCACTTGTGTTAGTGTTGAAAAACCACTTTTCGCACTTGTATTAGTGTTGAAAAACCACTTTTCGCACTTGTGTTAGTGCAGGAAACCACTTTTGCACTTGTATTAGTTTGGAAAAAACACTTTTTGCACTTGTGATAGTGTTGAAAAACCACTTTTCACACTTGTGTTAGTGTTGAAAAACCACTTTTTGCAATTGTGTTGGTGCAGGAAACCACTTTTGCACTTGTATTAGTGTGGAAAAAACACTTTTTGCACTTGTGATAGTGTTGAAAAACCACTTTTCGCACTTGTGATAGTGTTGAAAAACCACTTTTCGCACTTGTGTTAGTGTTGAAAAACCACATTTCGCACTTGTGTTGGTGCAGGAAACCACTTTTGCACTTGTATTAGTGTGGAAAAAACACTTTTTGCACTTGTGATAGTGTTGAAAAACCACTTTTCGCACTTGTGTTAGTGTTGAAAAACCACTTTTCGCACATGTGTTGGGGCAGGAAACCACTTTTGCACTTGTATTAGTGTGGAAAAACCACTTTTCGCACTTGTGTTAGTGTTGAAAAACCACATTTCGCACTTGTGTTAGTGTTGAAAAACCACTTGTCGCACTTGTGTTAGTGTCGAAAAACCACTTTTCGCACTTGTGTTGGTGCAGGAAACCACTTTTGCACTTGTATTAGTGTGGAAAAACCACTTTTCGCACTTGTGTTAGTGTTGAAAAAGCACTTTTCGCACTTGTATTAATGTTGAAAAACCACTTTTCGCACTTGTGTTGGTGCAGGAAACCACTTTTGCACTTGTATTAGTGTGGAAAAAACACTTTTTGCACTTGTGATAGTGTTGAAAAACGACTTTTCGCACTTGTGTTAGTGTTGAAAAACCACTTTTCGCACTTGTGTTGGTGCAGGAAACCACTTTTGCACTTGTATTAGTGTGGAAAAAACACTTTTTGCACTTGTGATAGTGTTGAAAAACCACTTTTCGCACTTGTGTTAGTGTTGAAAAACCACTTTTCGCACTTGTGTTGGTGCAGGAAATCACTTTTGCACTTGTATTAGTGTGGAAAAACCACTTTTCGCACTTGTGTTAGTGCAGGAAACCACTTTTGCACTTGTATTAGTTTGGAAAAAACACTTTTTGCACTTGTGATAGTGTTGAAAAACCACTTTTCGCACTTGTGTTAGTGTTGAAAAACCACTTTTTGCACTTGTGTTGGTGCAGGAAACCACTTTTGCACTTGTATTAGTGTGGAAAAAACACTTTTTGCACTTGTGATAGTGTTGAAAAACCACTTTTCGCACTTGTGATAGTGTTGAAAAACCACTTTTCGCACTTGTGTTAGTGTTGAAAAACCACTTTCCGCACTTGTGTTGGTGCAGGAAACCACTTTTGCACTTGTATTAGTGTGGAAAAAACACTTTTTGCACTTGTGATAGTGTTGAAAAACCACTTTTCGCACTTGTGTTAGTGTTGAAAAACCACTTTTCGCACATGTGTTGGGGCAGGAAACCACTTTTGCACTTGTATTAGTGTGGAAAAACCACTTTTCGCACTTGTGTTAGTGTTGAAAAACCACATTTCGCACTTGTATTAGTGTTGAAAAACCACTTTTCGCACTTGTGTTAGTGTCAAAAAACCACTTTTCGCACTTGTGTTGGTGCAGGAAACCACTTTTGCACTTGTATTAGTGTGGAAAAACCACTTTTCGCACTTGTGTTAGTGTTGAAAAAGCACTTTTCGCACTTGTATTAGTGTTGAAAAACCACTTTTCGCACTTGTGTTGGTGCAGGAAACCACTTTTGCACTTGTATTAGTGTGGAAAAAACACTTTTTGCACTTGTGATAGTGTTGAAAAACGACTTTTCGCACTTGTGTTAGTGTTGAAAAACCACTTTTCGCACTTGTGTTGGTGCAGGAAACCACTTTTGCACTTGTATTAGTATGGAAAAAACACTTTTTGCACTTGTGATAGTGTTGAAAAACTACTTTTCGCACTTGTGTTAGTGTTGAAATAACACTTTTCGCACATGTGCTGGGGCAGGAAACCACTTTTGCACTTGTATTAGTGTGGAAAAACCACTTTTCGCACTTGTGATAGTGTTGAAAAACCACTTTTTGCACTTGTGTTAGTGTTGAAAAACCACTTGTCGCACTTGTGTTGGTGCAGCAAACCACTTTTGCACTTGTATTAGTGTGGAAAAACCACTTTTCGCACTTGTGTTAGTGTTGAAAAACCACATTTCGCACTTGTGTTAGTGTTGAAAAACCACTTTTCGCACTTGCGTTGGTGCAGGAAACCACTTTTGCACTTGTATTAGTGTGGAAAAAACACTTTTTGCACTTGTGATAGTGTTGAAAAACCACTTTTCGCACTTGTGATAGTGTTGAAAAACCACTTTTCGCACTTGTGTTAGTGTTGAAAAACCACTTTTCGCACTTGTGTTGGTGCAGGAAACCGCTTTTGCACTTGTATTAGTGTGGAAAAAACACTTTTTGCACTTGTGATAGTGTTGAAAAACGACTTTTCGCACTTGTGTTAGTGTTGAAAAACCACTTTTCGCACTTGTGTTGGTGCAGGAAACCACTTTTGCACTTGTATTAGTGTGGAAAAAACACTTTTTGCACTTGTGATAGTGTTGAAAAACCACTTTTCGCACTTGTGTTAGTGTTGAAAAACCACTTTTCGCACTTGTGTTGGTGCAGGAAATCACTTTTGCACTTGTATTAGTGTGGAAAAACCACTTTTCGCACTTGTGTTAGTGCAGGAAACCACTTTTGCACTTGTATTAGTTTGGAAAAAACACTTTTTGCACTTGTGATAGTGTTGAAAAACCACTTTTCGCACTTGTGTTAGTGTTGAAAAACCACTTTTTGCACTTGTGTTGGTGCAGGAAACCACTTTTGCACTTGTATTAGTGTGGAAAAAACACTTTTTGCACTTGTGATAGTGTTGAAAAACCACTTTTCGCACTTGTGATAGTGTTGAAAAACCACTTTTCGCACTTGTGTTAGTGTTGAAAAACCACTTTCCGCACTTGTGTTGGTGCAGGAAACCACTTTTGCACTTGTATTAGTGTGGAAAAAACACTTTTTGCACTTGTGATAGTGTTGAAAAACCACTTTTCGCACTTGTGTTAGTGTTGAAAAACCACTTTTCGCACATGTGTTGGGGCAGGAAACCACTTTTGCACTTGTATTAGTGTGGAAAAACCACTTTTCGCACTTGTGTTAGTGTTGAAAAACCACATTTCGCACTTGTATTAGTGTTGAAAAACCACTTTTCGCACTTGTGTTAGTGTCAAAAAACCACTTTTCGCACTTGTGTTGGTGCAGGAAACCACTTTTGCACTTGTATTAGTGTGGAAAAACCACTTTTCGCACTTGTGTTAGTGTTGAAAAAGCACTTTTCGCACTTGTATTAGTGTTGAAAAACCACTTTTCGCACTTGTGTTGGTGCAGGAAACCACTTTTGCACTTGTATTAGTGTGGAAAAAACACTTTTTGCACTTGTGATAGTGTTGAAAAACGACTTTTCGCACTTGTGTTAGTGTTGAAAAACCACTTTTCGCACTTGTGTTGGTGCAGGAAACCACTTTTGCACTTGTATTAGTATGGAAAAAACACTTTTTGCACTTGTGATAGTGTTGAAAAACTACTTTTCGCACTTGTGTTAGTGTTGAAATAACACTTTTCGCACATGTGCTGGGGCAGGAAACCACTTTTGCACTTGTATTAGTGTGGAAAAACCACTTTTCGCACTTGTGATAGTGTTGAAAAACCACTTTTTGCACTTGTGTTAGTGTTGAAAAACCACTTGTCGCACTTGTGTTGGTGCAGCAAACCACTTTTGCACTTGTATTAGTGTGGAAAAACCACTTTTCGCACTTGTGTTAGTGTTGAAAAACCACATTTCGCACTTGTGTTAGTGTTGAAAAACCACTTTTCGCACTTGCGTTGGTGCAGGAAACCACTTTTGCACTTGTATTAGTGTGGAAAAAACACTTTTTGCACTTGTGATAGTGTTGAAAAACCACTTTTCGCACTTGTGATAGTGTTGAAAAACCACTTTTCGCACTTGTGTTAGTGTTGAAAAACCACTTTTCGCACTTGTGTTGGTGCAGGAAACCGCTTTTGCACTTGTATTAGTGTGGAAAACCACTTTTCGCACTTGTGTTAGTGTTGAAAAACCACTTTTCGCACTTATGTTAGTGTTGAAAAACCACTTTTCGCACTTGTGTTGGTGCAGGAAACCACTTTTGCACTTGTATTAGTGTGGAAAAAACACTTTTTGCACTTGTGATAGTGTTGAAAAACCACTTTTCGCACTTGTGTTAGTGTTGAAAAACCACTTTTCGCACTTGTGTTGGTGCAGGAAACTACTTTTGCACTTGTATTAGTGTTGAAAAACCACTTTTCGCACATGTGTTGGGGCAGGAAACCACTTTTGCACTTGTATTAGTGTGGAAAAACCACTTTTCGCACTTGTGTTAGTGTTGAAAACCACTTTTCGCACTTGTGTTAGTGTTGAAAAACCACTTGTCGCACTTGTGTTGGTGCAGGAAACCACTTTTGCACTTGTATTAGTGTGGAAAAAACACTTTTTGCACTTGTGATAGTGTTGAAAAACCACTTTTCGCACTTGTGTTAGTGTTGAAAAACCACTTTTCGCACTTGTGTTGGTGCAGGAAATCACTTTTGCACTTGTATTAGTGTGGAAAAACCACTTTTCCCACTTGTGTTAGTGCAGGAAACCACTTTTGCACTTGTATTAGTTTGGAAAAAACACTTTTTGCACTTGTGATAGTGTTGAAAAACCACTTTTCGCACTTGTGTTAGTGTTGAAAAACCACTTTTTGCACTTGTGTTGGTGCAGGAAACCACTTTTGCACTTGTATTAGTGTGGAAAAAACACTTTTTGCACTTGTGATAGTGTTGAAAAACCACTTTTCGCACTTGTGATAGTGTTGAAAAACCACTTTTCGCACTTGTGTTAGTGTTGAAAAACCACTTTCCGCACTTGTGTTGGTGCAGGAAACCACTTTTGCACTTGTATTAGTGTGGAAAAAACACTTTTTGCACTTGTGATAGTGTTGAAAAACCACTTTTCGCACTTGTGTTAGTGTTGAAAAACCACTTTTCGCACATGTGTTGGGGCAGGAAACCACTTTTGCACTTGTATTAGTGTGGAAAAACCACTTTTCGCACTTGTGTTAGTGTTGAAAAACCACATTTCGCACTTGTATTAGTGTTGAAAAACCACTTTTCGCACTTGTGTTAGTGTCGAAAAACCACTTTTCGCACTTGTGTTGGTGCAGGAAACCACTTTTGCACTTGTATTAGTGTGGAAAAACCACTTTTCGCACTTGTGTTAGTGTTGAAAAAGCACTTTTCGCACTTGTATTAGTGTTGAAAAACCACTTTTCGCACTTGTGTTGGTGCAGGAAACCACTTTTGCACTTGTATTAGTGTGGAAAAAACACTTTTTGCACTTGTGATAGTGTTGAAAAACGACTTTTCGCACTTGTGTTAGTGTTGAAAAACCACTTTTCGCACTTGTGTTGGTGCAGGAAACCACTTTTGCACTTGTATTAGTATGGAAAAAACACTTTTTGCACTTGTGATAGTGTTGAAAAACTACTTTTCGCACTTGTGTTAGTGTTGAAATAACACTTTTCGCACATGTGCTGGGGCAGGAAACCACTTTTGCACTTGTATTAGTGTGGAAAAACCACTTTTCGCACTTGTGTTAGTGTTGAAAAACCACTTTTTGCACTTGTGTTAGTGTTGAAAAACCACTTGTCGCACTTGTGTTGGTGCAGCAAACCACTTTTGCACTTGTATTAGTGTGGAAAAACCACTTTTCGCACTTGTGTTAGTGTTGAAAAACCACATTTCGCACTTGTGTTAGTGTTGAAAAACCACTTTTCGCACTTGCGTTGGTGCAGGAAACCACTTTTGCACTTGTATTAGTGTGGAAAAAACACTTTTTGCACTTGTGATAGTGTTGAAAAACCACTTTTCGCACTTGTGATAGTGTTGAAAAACCACTTTTCGCACTTGTGTTAGTGTTGAAAAACCACTTTTCGCACTTGTGTTGGTGCAGGAAACCGCTTTTGCACTTGTATTAGTGTGGAAAACCACTTTTCGCACTTGTGTTAGTGTTGAAAAACCACTTTTCGCACTTGTGTTAGTGTTGAAAAACCACTTTTCGCACTTGTGTTGGTGCAGGAAACCACTTTTGCACTTGTATTAGTGTGGAAAAAACACTTTTTGCACTTGTGATAGTGTTGAAAAACCACTTTTCGCACTTGTGTTAGTGTTGAAAAACCACTTTTCGCACTTGTGTTGGTGCAGGAAACTACTTTTGCACTTGTATTAGTGTTGAAAAACCACTTTTCGCACATGTGTTGGGGGCAGGAAACCACTTTTGCTCTTGTATTAGTGTGGAAAAACCACTTTTCGCACTTGTGTTAGTGTTGAAAAACCACTTTTCGCACTTGTGTTAGTGTTGAAAAACCACTTGTCGCACTTGTGTTGGTGCAGGAAACCACTTTTGCACTTGTATTAGTGTGGAAAAAACACTTTTTGCACTTGTGATAGTGTTGAAAAACCACTTTTCGCACTTGTGTTAGTGTTGAAAAACCACTTTTCGCACTTGTGTTGGTGCAGGAAATCACTTTTGCACTTGTATTAGTGTGGAAAAACCACTTTTCGCACTTGTGTTAGTGTTGAAAAACCACTTTTCGCACTTGTGTTAGTGTTGAAAAACCACTTTTCGCACTTGTGTTGGTGCAGGAAACCACTTTTGCACTTGTATTAGTGTGGAAAAACCACTTTTCGCACTTGTGTTAGTGTTGAAAAAACACTTTTCGCACTTGTATTAGTGCTGAAAAACCACTTTTCGCACTTGTGTTGGTGCAGGAAACCACTTTTGCACTTGTATTAGTGTGGAAAAAACACTTTTTGCAATTGTGATAGTGTTGAAAAACGACTTTTCACACTTGTGTTAGTGTTGAAAAACCACTTTTCGCACTTGTGTTGGTGCAGGAAACCACTTTTGCACTTGTATTAGTGTGGAAAAAACACTTTTTGCACTTGTGATAGTGTTGAAAAACCACATTTCGCACTTGTGTTAGTGTTGAAAAACCACTTTTCGCACATGTGTTGGGGCAGGAAACCACTTTTGCACTTGTATTAGTGTGGAAAAACCACTTTTCGCACTTGTGTTAGTGTTGAAAAACCACTTTTCGCACTTGTGTTAGTGTTGAAAAACCACTTGTCGCACTTGTGTTGGTGCAGGAAACCACTTTTGCACTTGTATTAGTGTGGAAAAACCACTTTTCGCACTTGTGTTAGTGTTGAAAAACCACTTTTCGCACTTGTGTTAGTGTTGAAAAACCACTTTTCGCACTTGTGTTAGTGTTGAAAAACCACTTTTCGCACTTGTGTTGGTGCAGGAAACCACTTTTGCACTTGTATTAGTGTGGAAAAACCACTTTTCGCACTTGTGTTAGTGTTGAAAAACCACTTTTTGCACTTGTGTTAGTGTTGAAAAACCACTTTTCGCACTTGTGTTAGTGTTGAAAAACCACTTTTCGCACTTGTGTTGGTGCAGGAAACCACTTTTACACTTGTATTAGTGTGGAAAAACCACTTTTCGCACTTGTGGTAGTGTTGAAAAACCACTTTTCGCACTTGTATTAGTGTTGAAAAACCACTTTTCGCACTTGTGTTGGTGCAGGAAACCACTTTTGCACTTGTATTAGTTTGGAAAAAACACTTTTTGCACTTGTGATAGTGTTGAAAAACCACTTTTCGCACTTGTGTTAGTGTTGAAAAACCACTTTTTGCACTTGTGTTGGTGCAGGAAACCACTTTTGCACTTGTATTAGTATGGAAAAACCACTTTTCGCACTTGTGTTGGTGCAGGAAACCACTTTTGCACTTGTATTAGTTTGGAAAAAACACTTTTTGCACTTGTGATAGTGTTGAAAAACCACTTTTCGTACTTGTGTTAGTGTTCAAAAACCACTTTTTGCACTTGTGTTGGTGCAGGAAACCACTTTTGCACTTGTATTAGTGTGGAAAAACCACTTTTCGCACTTGTGTTAGTGTTGAAAAACCACTTTTCGCACTTGTGTTAGTGTTGAAAAACCACTTTTCGCACTTGTGTTGGTGCAGGAAACCACTTTTGCACTTGTATGAGTGTGGAAAAACCACTTTTCGCACTTGTGTTAGTGTTGAAAAACCACTTTTCGCACTTGTGTTAGTGTTGAAAAACCACTTGTCGCACTTGTGTTGGTGCAGGAAACCACTTTTGCACTTGTATTAGTGTGGAAAAACCACTTTTCGCACTTGTGTTAGTGTTGAAAAACCACTTTTCGCACTTGTGTTAGTGTTGAAAAACCACTTTTCGCACTTGTGTTGGTGCAGGAAACCACTTTTGCACTTGTATTAGTGTGGAAAAACCACTTTTCGCACTTGTGTTAGTGTTGAAAAACCACTTTTCGCACTTGTATTAGTGTTGAAAAACCACTTTTCGCACTTGTGTTAGTGCAGGAAACCACTTTTGCACTTGTATTAGTTTGGAAAAAACACTTTTTGCACTTGTGATAGTGTTGAAAAACCACTTTTCGCACTTGTGTTAGTGTTGAAAAACCACTTTTTGCACTTGTGTTGGTGCAGGAAACCACTTTTGCACTTGTATTAGTGTGGAAAAAACACTTTTTGCACTTGTGTTAGTGTTGAAAAACCACTTTTCGCACTTGTGTTAGTGTTGAAAAACCACTTTTCGCACTTGTGTTGGTGCAGGAAACCACTTTTGCACTTGTATTAGTGTGGAAAAACCACTTTTCGCACTTGTGTTAGTGTTGAAAAACCACTTTTCGCACTTGTGTTAGTGTTGAAAAACCACTTTTCGCACTTGTGTTGGTGCAGGAAACCACTTTTACACTTGTATTAGTGTGGAAAAACCACTTTTCGCACTTGTGGTAGTGTTGAAAAACCACTTTTCGCACTTGTATTAGTGTTGAAAAACCACTTTTCGCACTTGTGTTGGTGCAGGAAACCACTTTTGCACTTGTATTAGTTTGGAAAAAACACTTTTTGCACTTGTGATAGTGTTGAAAAACCACTTTTCGCACTTGTGTTAGTGTTGAAAAACCACTTTTTGCACTTGTGTTGGTGCAGGAAACCACTTTTGCACTTGTATTAGTGTGGAAAAACCACTTTTCGCACTTGTGTTAGTGTTGAAAAACCACTTTTCGCACTTGTGTTAGTGTTGAAAAACCACTTTTCGCACTTGTGTTGGTGCAGGAAACCACTTTTACACTTGTATTAGTGTGGAAAAACCACTTTTCGCACTTGTGGTAGTGTTGAAAAACCACTTTTCGCACTTGTATTATTGTTGAAAAACCACTTTTCGCACTTGTGTTGGTGCAGGAAACCACTTTTGCACTTGTATTAGTGTGGAAAAAACACTTTTTGCACTTGTGATAGTGTTGAAAAACCACTTTTCGCACTTGTGTTAGTGTTGAAAAACTACTTTTCGCACATGTGTTGGGGCAGGAAACCACTTTTGCACTTGTATTAGTGTGGAAAAACCACTTTTCGCACTTGTGTTAGTGTTGAAAAACCACTTTTCGCACTTGTGTTAGTGTTGAAAAACCACTTGTCGCACTTGTGTTGGTGCAGGAAACCACTTTTGCACTTGTATTAGTGTGGAAAAACCACTTTTCGCACTTGTGTTAGTGTTGAAAAACCACTTTTCGCACTTGTGTTAGTGTTGAAAAACCACTTTTCGCACTTGTGTTGGTGCAGGAAACCACTTTTGCACTTGTATTAGTGTGGAAAAACCACTTTTCGCACTTGTGTTAGTGTTGAAAAACCACTTTTCGCACTTGTATTAGTGTTGAAAAACCACTTTTCGCACTTGTGTTAGTGCAGGAAACCACTTTTGCACTTGTATTAGTTTGGAAAAAACACTTTTTGCACTTGTGATAGTGTTGAAAAACCACTTTTCACACTTGTGTTAGTGTTGAAAAACCACTTTTTGCAATTGTGTTGGTGCAGGAAACCACTTTTGCACTTGTATTAGTGTGGAAAAAACACTTTTTGCACTTGTGATAGTGTTGAAAAACCACTTTTCGCACTTGTGATAGTGTTGAAAAACCACTTTTCGCACTTGTGTTAGTGTTGAAAAACCACATTTCGCACTTGTGTTGGTGCAGGAAACCACTTTTGCACTTGTATTAGTGTGGAAAAAACACTTTTTGCACTTGTGATAGTGTTGAAAAACCACTTTTCGCACTTGTGTTAGTGTTGAAAAACCACTTTTCGCACATGTGTTGGGGCAGGAAACCACTTTTGCACTTGTATTAGTGTGGAAAAACCACTTTTCGCACTTGTGTTAGTGTTGAAAAACCACATTTCGCACTTGTGTTAGTGTTGAAAAACCACTTGTCGCACTTGTGTTAGTGTCGAAAAACCACTTTTCGCACTTGTGTTGGTGCAGGAAACCACTTTTGCACTTGTATTAGTGTGGAAAAACCACTTTTCGCACTTGTGTTAGTGTTGAAAAAGCACTTTTCGCACTTGTATTAATGTTGAAAAAGCACTTTTCGCACTTGTGTTGGTGCAGGAAACCACTTTTGCACTTGTATTAGTGTGGAAAAAACACTTTTTGCACTTGTGATAGTGTTGAAAAACGACTTTTCGCACTTGTGTTAGTGTTGAAAAACCACTTTTCGCACTTGTGTTGGTGCAGGAAACCACTTTTGCACTTGTATTAGTGTGGAAAAAACACTTTTTGCACTTGTGATAGTGTTGAAAAACCACTTTTCGCACTTGTGTTAGTGTTGAAAAACCACTTTTCGCACTTGTGTTGGTGCAGGAAATCACTTTTGCACTTGTATTAGTGTGGAAAAACCACTTTTCGCACTTGTGTTAGTGCAGGAAACCACTTTTGCACTTGTATTAGTTTGGAAAAAACACTTTTTGCACTTGTGATAGTGTTGAAAAACCACTTTTCGCACTTGTGTTAGTGTTGAAAAACCACTTTTTGCACTTGTGTTGGTGCAGGAAACCACTTTTGCACTTGTATTAGTGTGGAAAAAACACTTTTTGCACTTGTGATAGTGTTGAAAAACCACTTTTCGCACTTGTGATAGTGTTGAAAAACCACTTTTCGCACTTGTGTTAGTGTTGAAAAACCACTTTCCGCACTTGTGTTGGTGCAGGAAACCACTTTTGCACTTGTATTAGTGTGGAAAAAACACTTTTTGCACTTGTGATAGTGTTGAAAAACCACTTTTCGCACTTGTGATAGTGTTGAAAAACCACTTTTCGCACTTGTGTTAGTGTTGAAAAACCACATTTCGCACTTGTGTTGGTGCAGGAAACCACTTTTGCACTTGTATTAGTGTGGAAAAAACACTTTTTGCACTTGTGATAGTGTTGAAAAACCACTTTTCGCACTTGTGTTAGTGTTGAAAAACCACTTTTCGCACATGTGTTGGGGCAGGAAACCACTTTTGCACTTGTATTAGTGTGGAAAAACCACTTTTCGCACTTGTGTTAGTGTTGAAAAACCACATTTCGCACTTGTGTTAGTGTTGAAAAACCACTTGTCGCACTTGTGTTAGTGTCGAAAAACCACTTTTCGCACTTGTGTTGGTGCAGGAAACCACTTTTGCACTTGTATTAGTGTGGAAAAACCACTTTTCGCACTTGTGTTAGTGTTGAAAAAGCACTTTTCGCACTTGTATTAATGTTGAAAAAGCACTTTTCGCACTTGTGTTGGTGCAGGAAACCACTTTTGCACTTGTATTAGTGTGGAAAAAACACTTTTTGCACTTGTGATAGTGTTGAAAAACGACTTTTCGCACTTGTGTTAGTGTTGAAAAACCACTTTTCGCACTTGTGTTGGTGCAGGAAACCACTTTTGCACTTGTATTAGTGTGGAAAAAACACTTTTTGCACTTGTGATAGTGTTGAAAAACCACTTTTCGCACTTGTGTTAGTGTTGAAAAACCACTTTTCGCACTTGTGTTGGTGCAGGAAATCACTTTTGCACTTGTATTAGTGTGGAAAAACCACTTTTCGCACTTGTGTTAGTGCAGGAAACCACTTTTGCACTTGTATTAGTTTGGAAAAAACACTTTTTGCACTTGTGATAGTGTTGAAAAACCACTTTTCGCACTTGTGTTAGTGTTGAAAAACCACTTTTTGCACTTGTGTTGGTGCAGGAAACCACTTTTGCACTTGTATTAGTGTGGAAAAAACACTTTTTGCACTTGTGATAGTGTTGAAAAACCACTTTTCGCACTTGTGATAGTGTTGAAAAACCACTTTTCGCACTTGTGTTAGTGTTGAAAAACCACTTTCCGCACTTGTGTTGGTGCAGGAAACCACTTTTGCACTTGTATTAGTGTGGAAAAAACACTTTTTGCACTTGTGATAGTGTTGAAAAACCACTTTTCGCACTTGTGTTAGTGTTGAAAAACCACTTTTCGCACATGTGTTGGGGCAGGAAACCACTTTTGCACTTGTATTAGTGTGGAAAAACCACTTTTCGCACTTGTGTTAGTGTTGAAAAACCACATTTCGCACTTGTATTAGTGTTGAAAAACCACTTTTCGCACTTGTGTTAGTGTCAAAAAACCACTTTTCGCACTTGTGTTGGTGCAGGAAACCACTTTTGCACTTGTATTAGTGTGGAAAAACCACTTTTCGCACTTGTGTTAGTGTTGAAAAAGCACTTTTCGCACTTGTATTAGTGTTGAAAAACCACTTTTCGCACTTGTGTTGGTGCAGGAAACCACTTTTGCACTTGTATTAGTGTGGAAAAAACACTTTTTGCACTTGTGATAGTGTTGAAAAACGACTTTTCGCACTTGTGTTAGTGTTGAAAAACCACTTTTCGCACTTGTGTTGGTGCAGGAAACCACTTTTGCACTTGTATTAGTATGGAAAAAACACTTTTTGCACTTGTGATAGTGTTGAAAAACTACTTTTCGCACTTGTGTTAGTGTTGAAATAACACTTTTCGCACATGTGCTGGGGCAGGAAACCACTTTTGCACTTGTATTAGTGTGGAAAAAACCACTTTTCGCACTTGTGATAGTGTTGAAAAACCACTTTTTGCACTTGTGTTAGTGTTGAAAAACCACTTGTCGCACTTGTGTTGGTGCAGCAAACCACTTTTGCACTTGTATTAGTGTGGAAAAACCACTTTTCGCACTTGTGTTAGTGTTGAAAAACCACATTTCGCACTTGTGTTAGTGTTGAAAAACCACTTTTCGCACTTGCGTTGGTGCAGGAAACCACTTTTGCACTTGTATTAGTGTGGAAAAAACACTTTTTGCACTTGTGATAGTGTTGAAAAACCACTTTTCGCACTTGTGATAGTGTTGAAAAACCACTTTTCGCACTTGTGTTAGTGTTGAAAAACCACTTTTCGCACTTGTGTTGGTGCAGGAAACCGCTTTTGCACTTGTATTAGTGTGGAAAAAACACTTTTTGCACTTGTGATAGTGTTGAAAAACCACTTTTCGCACTTGTGATAGTGTTGAAAAACCACTTTTCGCACTTGTGTTAGTGTTGAAAAACCACATTTCGCACTTGTGTTGGTGCAGGAAACCACTTTTGCACTTGTATTAGTGTGGAAAAAACACTTTTTGCACTTGTGATAGTGTTGAAAAACCACTTTTCGCACTTGTGTTAGTGTTGAAAAACCACTTTTCGCACATGTGTTGGGGCAGGAAACCACTTTTGCACTTGTATTAGTGTGGAAAAACCACTTTTCGCACTTGTGTTAGTGTTGAAAAACCACATTTCGCACTTGTGTTAGTGTTGAAAAACCACTTGTCGCACTTGTGTTAGTGTCGAAAAACCACTTTTCGCACTTGTGTTGGTGCAGGAAACCACTTTTGCACTTGTATTAGTGTGGAAAAACCACTTTTCGCACTTGTGTTAGTGTTGAAAAAGCACTTTTCGCACTTGTATTAATGTTGAAAAAGCACTTTTCGCACTTGTGTTGGTGCAGGAAACCACTTTTGCACTTGTATTAGTGTGGAAAAAACACTTTTTGCACTTGTGATAGTGTTGAAAAACGACTTTTCGCACTTGTGTTAGTGTTGAAAAACCACTTTTCGCACTTGTGTTGGTGCAGGAAACCACTTTTGCACTTGTATTAGTGTGGAAAAAACACTTTTTGCACTTGTGATAGTGTTGAAAAACCACTTTTCGCACTTGTGTTAGTGTTGAAAAACCACTTTTCGCACTTGTGTTGGTGCAGGAAATCACTTTTGCACTTGTATTAGTGTGGAAAAACCACTTTTCGCACTTGTGTTAGTGCAGGAAACCACTTTTGCACTTGTATTAGTTTGGAAAAAACACTTTTTGCACTTGTGATAGTGTTGAAAAACCACTTTTCGCACTTGTGTTAGTGTTGAAAAACCACTTTTTGCACTTGTGTTGGTGCAGGAAACCACTTTTGCACTTGTATTAGTGTGGAAAAAACACTTTTTGCACTTGTGATAGTGTTGAAAAACCACTTTTCGCACTTGTGATAGTGTTGAAAAACCACTTTTCGCACTTGTGTTAGTGTTGAAAAACCACTTTCCGCACTTGTGTTGGTGCAGGAAACCACTTTTGCACTTGTATTAGTGTGGAAAAAACACTTTTTGCACTTGTGATAGTGTTGAAAAACCACTTTTCGCACTTGTGATAGTGTTGAAAAACCACTTTTCGCACTTGTGTTAGTGTTGAAAAACCACATTTCGCACTTGTGTTGGTGCAGGAAACCACTTTTGCACTTGTATTAGTGTGGAAAAAACACTTTTTGCACTTGTGATAGTGTTGAAAAACCACTTTTCGCACTTGTGTTAGTGTTGAAAAACCACTTTTCGCACATGTGTTGGGGCAGGAAACCACTTTTGCACTTGTATTAGTGTGGAAAAACCACTTTTCGCACTTGTGTTAGTGTTGAAAAACCACATTTCGCACTTGTGTTAGTGTTGAAAAACCACTTGTCGCACTTGTGTTAGTGTCGAAAAACCACTTTTCGCACTTGTGTTGGTGCAGGAAACCACTTTTGCACTTGTATTAGTGTGGAAAAACCACTTTTCGCACTTGTGTTAGTGTTGAAAAAGCACTTTTCGCACTTGTATTAATGTTGAAAAAGCACTTTTCGCACTTGTGTTGGTGCAGGAAACCACTTTTGCACTTGTATTAGTGTGGAAAAAACACTTTTTGCACTTGTGATAGTGTTGAAAAACGACTTTTCGCACTTGTGTTAGTGTTGAAAAACCACTTTTCGCACTTGTGTTGGTGCAGGAAACCACTTTTGCACTTGTATTAGTGTGGAAAAAACACTTTTTGCACTTGTGATAGTGTTGAAAAACCACTTTTCGCACTTGTGTTAGTGTTGAAAAACCACTTTTCGCACTTGTGTTGGTGCAGGAAATCACTTTTGCACTTGTATTAGTGTGGAAAAACCACTTTTCGCACTTGTGTTAGTGCAGGAAACCACTTTTGCACTTGTATTAGTTTGGAAAAAACACTTTTTGCACTTGTGATAGTGTTGAAAAACCACTTTTCGCACTTGTGTTAGTGTTGAAAAACCACTTTTTGCACTTGTGTTGGTGCAGGAAACCACTTTTGCACTTGTATTAGTGTGGAAAAAACACTTTTTGCACTTGTGATAGTGTTGAAAAACCACTTTTCGCACTTGTGATAGTGTTGAAAAACCACTTTTCGCACTTGTGTTAGTGTTGAAAAACCACTTTCCGCACTTGTGTTGGTGCAGGAAACCACTTTTGCACTTGTATTAGTGTGGAAAAAACACTTTTTGCACTTGTGATAGTGTTGAAAAACCACTTTTCGCACTTGTGTTAGTGTTGAAAAACCACTTTTCGCACATGTGTTGGGGCAGGAAACCACTTTTGCACTTGTATTAGTGTGGAAAAACCACTTTTCGCACTTGTGTTAGTGTTGAAAAACCACATTTCGCACTTGTATTAGTGTTGAAAAACCACTTTTCGCACTTGTGTTAGTGTCAAAAAACCACTTTTCGCACTTGTGTTGGTGCAGGAAACCACTTTTGCACTTGTATTAGTGTGGAAAAACCACTTTTCGCACTTGTGTTAGTGTTGAAAAAGCACTTTTCGCACTTGTATTAGTGTTGAAAAACCACTTTTCGCACTTGTGTTGGTGCAGGAAACCACTTTTGCACTTGTATTAGTGTGGAAAAAACACTTTTTGCACTTGTGATAGTGTTGAAAAACGACTTTTCGCACTTGTGTTAGTGTTGAAAAACCACTTTTCGCACTTGTGTTGGTGCAGGAAACCACTTTTGCACTTGTATTAGTATGGAAAAAACACTTTTTGCACTTGTGATAGTGTTGAAAAACTACTTTTCGCACTTGTGTTAGTGTTGAAATAACACTTTTCGCACATGTGCTGGGGCAGGAAACCACTTTTGCACTTGTATTAGTGTGGAAAAACCACTTTTCGCACTTGTGATAGTGTTGAAAAACCACTTTTTGCACTTGTGTTAGTGTTGAAAAACCACTTGTCGCACTTGTGTTGGTGCAGCAAACCACTTTTGCACTTGTATTAGTGTGGAAAAACCACTTTTCGCACTTGTGTTAGTGTTGAAAAACCACATTTCGCACTTGTGTTAGTGTTGAAAAACCACTTTTCGCACTTGCGTTGGTGCAGGAAACCACTTTTGCACTTGTATTAGTGTGGAAAAAACACTTTTTGCACTTGTGATAGTGTTGAAAAACCACTTTTCGCACTTGTGATAGTGTTGAAAAACCACTTTTCGCACTTGTGTTAGTGTTGAAAAACCACTTTTCGCACTTGTGTTGGTGCAGGAAACCGCTTTTGCACTTGTATTAGTGTGGAAAAAACACTTTTTGCACTTGTGATAGTGTTGAAAAACGACTTTTCGCACTTGTGTTAGTGTTGAAAAACCACTTTTCGCACTTGTGTTGGTGCAGGAAACCACTTTTGCACTTGTATTAGTGTGGAAAAAACACTTTTTGCACTTGTGATAGTGTTGAAAAACCACTTTTCGCACTTGTGTTAGTGTTGAAAAACCACTTTTCGCACTTGTGTTGGTGCAGGAAATCACTTTTGCACTTGTATTAGTGTGGAAAAACCACTTTTCGCACTTGTGTTAGTGCAGGAAACCACTTTTGCACTTGTATTAGTTTGGAAAAAACACTTTTTGCACTTGTGATAGTGTTGAAAAACCACTTTTCGCACTTGTGTTAGTGTTGAAAAACCACTTTTTGCACTTGTGTTGGTGCAGGAAACCACTTTTGCACTTGTATTAGTGTGGAAAAAACACTTTTTGCACTTGTGATAGTGTTGAAAAACCACTTTTCGCACTTGTGATAGTGTTGAAAAACCACTTTTCGCACTTGTGTTAGTGTTGAAAAACCACTTTCCGCACTTGTGTTGGTGCAGGAAACCACTTTTGCACTTGTATTAGTGTGGAAAAAACACTTTTTGCACTTGTGATAGTGTTGAAAAACCACTTTTCGCACTTGTGTTAGTGTTGAAAAACCACTTTTCGCACATGTGTTGGGGCAGGAAACCACTTTTGCACTTGTATTAGTGTGGAAAAACCACTTTTCGCACTTGTGTTAGTGTTGAAAAACCACATTTCGCACTTGTATTAGTGTTGAAAAACCACTTTTCGCACTTGTGTTAGTGTCAAAAAACCACTTTTCGCACTTGTGTTGGTGCAGGAAACCACTTTTGCACTTGTATTAGTGTGGAAAAACCACTTTTCGCACTTGTGTTAGTGTTGAAAAAGCACTTTTCGCACTTGTATTAGTGTTGAAAAACCACTTTTCGCACTTGTGTTGGTGCAGGAAACCACTTTTGCACTTGTATTAGTGTGGAAAAAACACTTTTTGCACTTGTGATAGTGTTGAAAAACGACTTTTCGCACTTGTGTTAGTGTTGAAAAACCACTTTTCGCACTTGTGTTGGTGCAGGAAACCACTTTTGCACTTGTATTAGTATGGAAAAAACACTTTTTGCACTTGTGATAGTGTTGAAAAACTACTTTTCGCACTTGTGTTAGTGTTGAAATAACACTTTTCGCACATGTGCTGGGGCAGGAAACCACTTTTGCACTTGTATTAGTGTGGAAAAACCACTTTTCGCACTTGTGATAGTGTTGAAAAACCACTTTTTGCACTTGTGTTAGTGTTGAAAAACCACTTGTCGCACTTGTGTTGGTGCAGCAAACCACTTTTGCACTTGTATTAGTGTGGAAAAACCACTTTTCGCACTTGTGTTAGTGTTGAAAAACCACATTTCGCACTTGTGTTAGTGTTGAAAAACCACTTTTCGCACTTGCGTTGGTGCAGGAAACCACTTTTGCACTTGTATTAGTGTGGAAAAAACACTTTTTGCACTTGTGATAGTGTTGAAAAACCACTTTTCGCACTTGTGATAGTGTTGAAAAACCACTTTTCGCACTTGTGTTAGTGTTGAAAAACCACTTTTCGCACTTGTGTTGGTGCAGGAAACCGCTTTTGCACTTGTATTAGTGTGGAAAACCACTTTTCGCACTTGTGTTAGTGTTGAAAAACCACTTTTCGCACTTGTGTTAGTGTTGAAAAACCACTTTTCGCACTTGTGTTTGTGCAGGAAACCACTTTTGCACTTGTATTAGTGTGGAAAAAACACTTTTTGCACTTGTGATAGTGTTGAAAAACCACTTTTCGCACTTGTGTTAGTGTTGAAAAACCACTTTTCGCACTTGTGTTGGTGCAGGAAACTACTTTTGCACTTGTATTAGTGTTGAAAAACCACTTTTCGCACATGTGTTGGGGGCAGGAAACCACTTTTGCACTTGTATTAGTGTGGAAAAACCACTTTTCGCACTTGTGTTAGTGTTGAAAAACCACTTTTCGCACTTGTGTTAGTGTTGAAAAACCACTTGTCGCACTTGTGTTGGTGCAGGAAACCACTTTTGCACTTGTATTAGTGTGGAAAAACCACTTTTCGCACGTGTGTTAGTGTTGAAAAACCACTTTTCGCACTTGTATTAGTGTTGAAAAACCACTTTTCGCACTTGTGTTGGTGCAGGAAACCACTTTTGCACTTGTATTAGTTTGGAAAAAACACTTTTTGCACTTGTGATAGTGTTGAAAAACCACTTTTCGCACTTGTGATAGTGTTGAAAAACCACTTTTCGCACTTGTGTTGGTGCAGGAAACCACTTTTGCACTTGTATTAGTGTGGAAAAAACACTTTTTGCACTTGTGATAGTGTTGAAAAACCACTTTTCGCACTTGTGTTAGTGTTGAAAAACCACTTTTCGCACATGTGTTGGGGGCAGGAAACCACTTTTGCACTTGTATTAGTGTGGAAAAACCACTTTTCGCACTTGTGTTAGTGTTGAAAAACCACTTTTCGCACTTGTGTTAGTGTTGAAAAACCACTTGTCGCACTTGTGTTGGTGCAGGAAACCACTTTTGCACTTGTATTAGTGTGGAAAAAACACTTTTTGCACTTGTGATAGTGTTGAAAAACCACTTTTCGCACTTGTGTTAGTGTTGAAAAACCACTTTTCGCACTTGTGTTAGTGTTGAAAAACCACTTTTTGCACTTGTGTTTGTGCAGGAAACCACTTTTGCACTTGTATTAGTGTGGAAAAAACACTTTTTGCACTTGTGATAGTGTTGAAAAACCACTTTTCGCACTTGTGTTGGTGCAGGAAACCACTTTTGCACTTGTATTAGTGTGGAAAAACCACTTTTCGCACTTGTGCTAGTGTTGAAAAACCACTTTTCGCACTTGTATTAGTGTTGAAAAACCACTTTTCGCACTTGTGTTGGTGCAGGAAACCACTTTTGCACTTGTATTAATGTGGAAAAAACACTTTTTGCACTTGTGATAGTGTTGAAAAACGACTTTTCGCACTTGTGTTAGTGTTGAAAAACCACTTTTCGCACTTGTGTTGGTGCAGGAAACCACTTTTGCACTTGTATTAGTGTGGAAAAAACACTTTTTGCACTTGTGATAGTGTTGAAAAACCACTTTTCGCACTTGTGATAGTGTTGAAAAACCACTTTTCGCACTTGTGTTAGTGTTGAAAAACCACTTTCCGCACTTGTGTTGGTGCAGGAAACCACTTTTGCACTTGTATTAGTGTGGAAAAAACACTTTTTGCACTTGTGATAGTGTTGAAAAACCACTTTTCGCACTTGTGTTAGTGTTGAAAAACCACTTTTCGCACATGTGTTGGGGCAGGAAACCACTTTTGCACTTGTATTAGTGTGGAAAAACCACTTTTCGCACTTGTGTTAGTGTTGAAAAACCACATTTCGCACTTGTATTAGTGTTGAAAAACCACTTTTCGCACTTGTGTTAGTGTCGAAAAACCACTTTTCGCACTTGTGTTGGTGCAGGAAACCACTTTTGCACTTGTATTAGTGTGGAAAAACCACTTTTCGCACTTGTGTTAGTGTTGAAAAAGCACTTTTCGCACTTGTATTAGTGTTGAAAAACCACTTTTCGCACTTGTGTTGGTGCAGGAAACCACTTTTGCACTTGTATTAGTGTGGAAAAAACACTTTTTGCACTTGTGATAGTGTTGAAAAACGACTTTTCGCACTTGTGTTAGTGTTGAAAAACCACTTTTCGCACTTGTGTTGGTGCAGGAAACCACTTTTGCACTTGTATTAGTATGGAAAAAACACTTTTTGCACTTGTGATAGTGTTGAAAAACTACTTTTCGCACTTGTGTTAGTGTTGAAATAACACTTTTCGCACATGTGCTGGGGCAGGAAACCACTTTTGCACTTGTATTAGTGTGGAAAAACCACTTTTCGCACTTGTGTTAGTGTTGAAAAACCACTTTTTGCACTTGTGTTAGTGTTGAAAAACCACTTGTCGCACTTGTGTTGGTGCAGCAAACCACTTTTGCACTTGTATTAGTGTGGAAAAACCACTTTTCGCACTTGTGTTAGTGTTGAAAAACCACATTTCGCACTTGTGTTAGTGTTGAAAAACCACTTTTCGCACTTGCGTTGGTGCAGGAAACCACTTTTGCACTTGTATTAGTGTGGAAAAAACACTTTTTGCACTTGTGATAGTGTTGAAAAACCACTTTTCGCACTTGTGATAGTGTTGAAAAACCACTTTTCGCACTTGTGTTAGTGTTGAAAAACCACTTTTCGCACTTGTGTTGGTGCAGGAAACCGCTTTTGCACTTGTATTAGTGTGGAAAACCACTTTTCGCACTTGTGTTAGTGTTGAAAAACCACTTTTCGCACTTGTGTTAGTGTTGAAAAACCACTTTTCGCACTTGTGTTGGTGCAGGAAACCACTTTTGCACTTGTATTAGTGTGGAAAAAACACTTTTTGCACTTGTGATAGTGTTGAAAAACCACTTTTCGCACTTGTGTTAGTGTTGAAAAACCACTTTTCGCACTTGTGTTGGTGCAGGAAACTACTTTTGCACTTGTATTAGTGTTGAAAAACCACTTTTCGCACATGTGTTGGGGGCAGGAAACCACTTTTGCACTTGTATTAGTGTGGAAAAACCACTTTTCGCACTTGTGTTAGTGTTGAAAAACCACTTTTCGCACTTGTGTTAGTGTTGAAAAACCACTTGTCGCACTTGTGTTGGTGCAGGAAACCACTTTTGCACTTGTATTAGTGTGGAAAAAACACTTTTTGCACTTGTGATAGTGTTGAAAAACCACTTTTCGCACTTGTGTTAGTGTTGAAAAACCACTTTTCGCACTTGTGTTGGTGCAGGAAATCACTTTTGCACTTGTATTAGTGTGGAAAAACCACTTTTCGCACTTGTGTTAGTGTTGAAAAACCACTTTTCGCACTTGTGTTAGTGTTGAAAAACCACTTTTCGCACTTGTGTTGGTGCAGGAAACCACTTTTGCACTTGTATGAGTGTGGAAAAACCACTTTTCGCACTTGTGTTAGTGTTGAAAAAACACTTTTCGCACTTGTATTAGTGCTGAAAAACCACTTTTCGCACTTGTGTTGGTGCAGGAAACCACTTTTGCACTTGTATTAGTGTGGAAAAAACACTTTTTGCAATTGTGATAGTGTTGAAAAACGACTTTTCACACTTGTGTTAGTGTTGAAAAACCACTTTTCGCACTTGTGTTGGTGCAGGAAACCACTTTTGCACTTGTATTAGTGTGGAAAAAACACTTTTTGCACTTGTGATAGTGTTGAAAAACCACATTTCGCACTTGTGTTAGTGTTGAAAAACCACTTTTCGCACATGTGTTGGGGCAGGAAACCACTTTTGCACTTGTATTAGTGTGGAAAAACCACTTTTCGCACTTGTGTTAGTGTTGAAAAACCACTTTTCGCACTTGTGTTAGTGTTGAAAAACCACTTGTCGCACTTGTGTTGGTGCAGGAAACCACTTTTGCACTTGTATTAGTGTGGAAAAACCACTTTTCGCACTTGTGTTAGTGTTGAAAAACCACTTTTCGCACTTGTGTTAGTGTTGAAAAACCACTTTTCGCACTTGTGTTAGTGTTGAAAAACCACTTTTCGCACTTGTGTTGGTGCAGGAAACCACTTTTGCACTTGTATTAGTGTGGAAAAACCACTTTTCGCACTTGTGTTAGTGTTGAAAAACCACTTTTTGCACTTGTGTTAGTGTTGAAAAACCACTTTTCGCACTTGTGTTAGTGTTGAAAAACCACTTTTCGCACTTGTGTTGGTGCAGGAAACCACTTTTACACTTGTATTAGTGTGGAAAAACCACTTTTCGCACTTGTGGTAGTGTTGAAAAACCACTTTTCGCACTTGTATTAGTGTTGAAAAACCACTTTTCGCACTTGTGTTGGTGCAGGAAACCACTTTTGCACTTGTATTAGTTTGGAAAAAACACTTTTTGCACTTGTGATAGTGTTGAAAAACCACTTTTCGCACTTGTGTTAGTGTTGAAAAACCACTTTTTGCACTTGTGTTGGTGCAGGAAACCACTTTTGCACTTGTATTAGTATGGAAAAACCACTTTTCGCACTTGTGTTGGTGCAGGAAACCACTTTTGCACTTGTATTAGTTTGGAAAAAACACTTTTTGCACTTGTGATAGTGTTGAAAAACCACTTTTCGTACTTGTGTTAGTGTTGAAAAACCACTTTTTGCACTTGTGTTGGTGCAGGAAACCACTTTTGCACTTGTATTAGTGTGGAAAAACCACTTTTCGCACTTGTGTTAGTGTTGAAAAACCACTTTTCGCACTTGTGTTAGTGTTGAAAAACCACTTTTCGCACTTGTGTTGGTGCAGGAAACCACTTTTGCACTTGTATGAGTGTGGAAAAACCACTTTTCGCACTTGTGTTAGTGTTGAAAAACCACTTTTCGCACTTGTGTTAGTGTTGAAAAACCACTTGTCGCACTTGTGTTGGTGCAGGAAACCACTTTTGCACTTGTATTAGTGTGGAAAAACCACTTTTCGCACTTGTGTTAGTGTTGAAAAACCACTTTTCGCACTTGTGTTAGTGTTGAAAAACCACTTTTCGCACTTGTGTTGGTGCAGGAAACCACTTTTGCACTTGTATTAGTGTGGAAAAACCACTTTTCGCACTTGTGTTAGTGTTGAAAAACCACTTTTCGCACTTGTATTAGTGTTGAAAAACCACTTTTCGCACTTGTGTTAGTGCAGGAAACCACTTTTGCACTTGTATTAGTTTGGAAAAAACACTTTTTGCACTTGTGATAGTGTTGAAAAACCACTTTTCGCACTTGTGTTAGTGTTGAAAAACCACTTTTTGCACTTGTGTTGGTGCAGGAAACCACTTTTGCACTTGTATTAGTGTGGAAAAAACACTTTTTGCACTTGTGTTAGTGTTGAAAAACCACTTTTCGCACTTGTGTTAGTGTTGAAAAACCACTTTTCGCACTTGTGTTGGTGCAGGAAACCACTTTTGCACTTGTATTAGTGTGGAAAAACCACTTTTCGCACTTGTGTTAGTGTTGAAAAACCACTTTTCGCACTTGTGTTAGTGTTGAAAAACCACTTTTCGCACTTGTGTTGGTGCAGGAAACCACTTTTACACTTGTATTAGTGTGGAAAAACCACTTTTCGCACTTGTGGTAGTGTTGAAAAACCACTTTTCGCACTTGTATTAGTGTTGAAAAACCACTTTTCGCACTTGTGTTGGTGCAGGAAACCACTTTTGCACTTGTATTAGTTTGGAAAAAACACTTTTTGCACTTGTGATAGTGTTGAAAAACCACTTTTCGCACTTGTGTTAGTGTTGAAAAACCACTTTTTGCACTTGTGTTGGTGCAGGAAACCACTTTTGCACTTGTATTAGTGTGGAAAAACCACTTTTCGCACTTGTGTTAGTGTTGAAAAACCACTTTTCGCACTTGTGTTAGTGTTGAAAAACCACTTTTCGCACTTGTGTTGGTGCAGGAAACCACTTTTACACTTGTATTAGTGTGGAAAAACCACTTTTCGCACTTGTGGTAGTGTTGAAAAACCACTTTTCGCACTTGTATTATTGTTGAAAAACCACTTTTCGCACTTGTGTTGGTGCAGGAAACCACTTTTGCACTTGTATTAGTGTGGAAAAAACACTTTTTGCACTTGTGATAGTGTTGAAAAACCACTTTTCGCACTTGTGTTAGTGTTGAAAAACTACTTTTCGCACATGTGTTGGGGCAGGAAACCACTTTTGCACTTGTATTAGTGTGGAAAAACCACTTTTCGCACTTGTGTTAGTGTTGAAAAACCACTTTTCGCACTTGTGTTAGTGTTGAAAAACCACTTGTCGCACTTGTGTTGGTGCAGGAAACCACTTTTGCACTTGTATTAGTGTGGAAAAACCACTTTTCGCACTTGTGTTAGTGTTGAAAAACCACTTTTCGCACTTGTGTTAGTGTTGAAAAACCACTTTTCGCACTTGTGTTGGTGCAGGAAACCACTTTTGCACTTGTATTAGTGTGGAAAAACCACTTTTCGCACTTGTGTTAGTGTTGAAAAACCACTTTTCGCACTTGTATTAGTGTTGAAAAACCACTTTTCGCACTTGTGTTAGTGCAGGAAACCACTTTTGCACTTGTATTAGTTTGGAAAAAACACTTTTTGCACTTGTGATAGTGTTGAAAAACCACTTTTCACACTTGTGTTAGTGTTGAAAAACCACTTTTTGCACTTGTGTTGGTGCAGGAAACCACTTTTGCACTTGTATTAGTGTGGAAAAAACACTTTTTGCACTTGTGATAGTGTTGAAAAACCACTTTTCGCACTTGTGATAGTGTTGAAAAACCACTTTTCGCACTTGTGTTAGTGTTGAAAAACCACATTTCGCACTTGTGTTGGTGCAGGAAACCACTTTTGCACTTGTATTAGTGTGGAAAAAACACTTTTTGCACTTGTGATAGTGTTGAAAAACCACTTTTCGCACTTGTGTTAGTGTTGAAAAACCACTTTTCGCACATGTGTTGGGGCAGGAAACCACTTTTGCACTTGTATTAGTGTGGAAAAACCACTTTTCGCACTTGTGTTAGTGTTGAAAAACCACATTTCGCACTTGTGTTAGTGTTGAAAAACCACTTGTCGCACTTGTGTTAGTGTCGAAAAACCACTTTTCGCACTTGTGTTGGTGCAGGAAACCACTTTTGCACTTGTATTAGTGTGGAAAAACCACTTTTCGCACTTGTGTTAGTGTTGAAAAAGCACTTTTCGCACTTGTATTAATGTTGAAAAACCACTTTTCGCACTTGTGTTGGTGCAGGAAACCACTTTTGCACTTGTATTAGTGTGGAAAAAACACTTTTTGCACTTGTGATAGTGTTGAAAAACGACTTTTCGCACTTGTGTTAGTGTTGAAAAACCACTTTTCGCACTTGTGTTGGTGCAGGAAACCACTTTTGCACTTGTATTAGTGTGGAAAAAACACTTTTTGCACTTGTGATAGTGTTGAAAAACCACTTTTCGCACTTGTGTTAGTGTTGAAAAACCACTTTTCGCACTTGTGTTGGTGCAGGAAATCACTTTTGCACTTGTATTAGTGTGGAAAAACCACTTTTCGCACTTGTGTTAGTGCAGGAAACCACTTTTGCACTTGTATTAGTTTGGAAAAAACACTTTTTGCACTTGTGATAGTGTTGAAAAACCACTTTTCGCACTTGTGTTAGTGTTGAAAAACCACTTTTTGCACTTGTGTTGGTGCAGGAAACCACTTTTGCACTTGTATTAGTGTGGAAAAAACACTTTTTGCACTTGTGATAGTGTTGAAAAACCACTTTTCGCACTTGTGATAGTGTTGAAAAACCACTTTTCGCACTTGTGTTAGTGTTGAAAAACCACTTTCCGCACTTGTGTTGGTGCAGGAAACCACTTTTGCACTTGTATTAGTGTGGAAAAAACACTTTTTGCACTTGTGATAGTGTTGAAAAACCACTTTTCGCACTTGTGTTAGTGTTGAAAAACCACTTTTCGCACATGTGTTGGGGCAGGAAACCACTTTTGCACTTGTATTAGTGTGGAAAAACCACTTTTCGCACTTGTGTTAGTGTTGAAAAACCACATTTCGCACTTGTATTAGTGTTGAAAAACCACTTTTCGCACTTGTGTTAGTGTCGAAAAACCACTTTTCGCACTTGTGTTGGTGCAGGAAACCACTTTTGCACTTGTATTAGTGTGGAAAAACCACTTTTCGCACTTGTGTTAGTGTTGAAAAAGCACTTTTCGCACTTGTATTAGTGTTGAAAAACCACTTTTCGCACTTGTGTTGGTGCAGGAAACCACTTTTGCACTTGTATTAGTGTGGAAAAAACACTTTTTGCACTTGTGATAGTGTTGAAAAACGACTTTTCGCACTTGTGTTAGTGTTGAAAAACCACTTTTCGCACTTGTGTTGGTGCAGGAAACCACTTTTGCACTTGTATTAGTATGGAAAAAACACTTTTTGCACTTGTGATAGTGTTGAAAAACTACTTTTCGCACTTGTGTTAGTGTTGAAATAACACTTTTCGCACATGTGCTGGGGCAGGAAACCACTTTTGCACTTGTATTAGTGTGGAAAAACCACTTTTCGCACTTGTGATAGTGTTGAAAAACCACTTTTTGCACTTGTGTTAGTGTTGAAAAACCACTTGTCGCACTTGTGTTGGTGCAGCAAACCACTTTTGCACTTGTATTAGTGTGGAAAAACCACTTTTCGCACTTGTGTTAGTGTTGAAAAACCACATTTCGCACTTGTGTTAGTGTTGAAAAACCACTTTTCGCACTTGCGTTGGTGCAGGAAACCACTTTTGCACTTGTATTAGTGTGGAAAAAACACTTTTTGCACTTGTGATAGTGTTGAAAAACCACTTTTCGCACTTGTGATAGTGTTGAAAAACCACTTTTCGCACTTGTGTTAGTGTTGAAAAACCACTTTTCGCACTTGTGTTGGTGCAGGAAACCGCTTTTGCACTTGTATTAGTGTGGAAAACCACTTTTCGCACTTGTGTTAGTGTTGAAAAACCACTTTTCGCACTTGTGTTAGTGTTGAAAAACCACTTTTCGCACTTGTGTTTGTGCAGGAAACCACTTTTGCACTTGTATTAGTGTGGAAAAAACACTTTTTGCACTTGTGATAGTGTTGAAAAACCACTTTTCGCACTTGTGTTAGTGTTGAAAAACCACTTTTCGCACTTGTGTTGGTGCAGGAAACTACTTTTGCACTTGTATTAGTGTTGAAAAACCACTTTTCGCACATGTGTTGGGGGCAGGAAACCACTTTTGCACTTGTATTAGTGTGGAAAAACCACTTTTCGCACTTGTGTTAGTGTTGAAAAACCACTTTTCGCACTTGTGTTAGTGTTGAAAAACCACTTGTCGCACTTGTGTTGGTGCAGGAAACCACTTTTGCACTTGTATTAGTGTGGAAAAAACACTTTTTGCACTTGTGATAGTGTTGAAAAACCACTTTTCGCACTTGTGTTAGTGTTGAAAAACCACTTTTCGCACTTGTGTTGGTGCAGGAAATCACTTTTGCACTTGTATTAGTGTGGAAAAACCACTTTTCGCACTTGTGTTAGTGTTGAAAAACCACTTTTCGCACTTGTGTTAGTGTTGAAAAACCACTTTTCGCACTTGTGTTGGTGCAGGAAACCACTTTTGCACTTGTATTAGTGTGGAAAAACCACTTTTCGCACTTGTGTTAGTGTTGAAAAAACACTTTTCGCACTTGTATTAGTGCTGAAAAACCACTTTTCGCACTTGTGTTGGTGCAGGAAACCACTTTTGCACTTGTATTAGTGTGGAAAAAACACTTTTTGCAATTGTGATAGTGTTGAAAAACGACTTTTCACACTTGTGTTAGTGTTGAAAAACCACTTTTCGCACTTGTGTTGGTGCAGGAAACCACTTTTGCACTTGTATTAGTGTGGAAAAAACACTTTTTGCACTTGTGATAGTGTTGAAAAACCACATTTCGCACTTGTGTTAGTGTTGAAAAACCACTTTTCGCACATGTGTTGGGGCAGGAAACCACTTTTGCACTTGTATTAGTGTGGAAAAACCACTTTTCGCACTTGTGTTAGTGTTGAAAAACCACTTTTCGCACTTGTGTTAGTGTTGAAAAACCACTTGTCGCACTTGTGTTGGTGCAGGAAACCACTTTTGCACTTGTATTAGTGTGGAAAAACCACTTTTCGCACTTGTGTTAGTGTTGAAAAACCACTTTTCGCACTTGTGTTAGTGTTGAAAAACCACTTTTCGCACTTGTGTTAGTGTTGAAAAACCACTTTTCGCACTTGTGTTGGTGCAGGAAACCACTTTTGCACTTGTATTAGTGTGGAAAAACCACTTTTCGCACTTGTATTAGTTTGGAAAAAACACTTTTTGCACTTGTGATAGTGTTGAAAAACCACTTTTCGCACTTGTGTTAGTGTTGAAAAACCACTTTTTGCACTTGTGTTGGTGCAGGAAACCACTTTTGCACTTGTATTAGTGTGGAAAAAACACTTTTTGCACTTGTGATAGTGTTGAAAAACCACTTTTCGCACTTGTGATAGTGTTGAAAAACCACTTTTCGCACTTGTGTTAGTGTTGAAAAACCACTTTCCGCACTTGTGTTGGTGCAGGAAACCACTTTTGCACTTGTATTAGTGTGGAAAAAACACTTTTTGCACTTGTGATAGTGTTGAAAAACCACTTTTCGCACTTGTGTTAGTGTTGAAAAACCACTTTTCGCACATGTGTTGGGGCAGGAAACCACTTTTGCACTTGTATTAGTGTGGAAAAACCACTTTTCGCACTTGTGTTAGTGTTGAAAAACCACATTTCGCACTTGTATTAGTGTTGAAAAACCACTTTTCGCACTTGTGTTAGTGTCGAAAAACCACTTTTCGCACTTGTGTTGGTGCAGGAAACCACTTTTGCACTTGTATTAGTGTGGAAAAACCACTTTTCGCACTTGTGTTAGTGTTGAAAAACCACTTTTCGCACTTGTATTAGTGTTGAAAAACCACTTTTCGCACTTGTGTTAGTGCAGGAAACCACTTTTGCACTTGTATTAGTTTGGAAAAAACACTTTTTGCACTTGTGTTAGTGTTGAAAAACCACATTTCGCACTTGTGTTGGTGCAGGAAACCACTTTTGCACTTGTATTAGTGTGGAAAAAACACTTTTTGCACTTGTGATAGTGTTGAAAAACCACTTTTCGCACTTGTGTTAGTGTTGAAAAACCACTTTTCGCACATGTGTTGGGGCAGGAAACCACTTTTGCACTTGTATTAGTGTGGAAAAACCACTTTTCGCACTTGTGTTAGTGTTGAAAAACCACATTTCGCACTTGTGTTAGTGTTGAAAAACCACTTGTCGCACTTGTGTTAGTGTCGAAAAACCACTTTTCGCACTTGTGTTGGTGCAGGAAACCACTTTTGCACTTGTATTAGTGTGGAAAAACCACTTTTCGCACTTGTGTTAGTGTTGAAAAAGCACTTTTCGCACTTGTATTAATGTTGAAAAACCACTTTTCGCACTTGTGTTGGTGCAGGAAACCACTTTTGCACTTGTATTAGTGTGGAAAAAACACTTTTTGCACTTGTGATAGTGTTGAAAAACGACTTTTCGCACTTGTGTTAGTGTTGAAAAACCACTTTTCGCACTTGTGTTGGTGCAGGAAACCACTTTTGCACTTGTATTAGTGTGGAAAAAACACTTTTTGCACTTGTGATAGTGTTGAAAAACCACTTTTCGCACTTGTGTTAGTGTTGAAAAACCACTTTTCGCACTTGTGTTGGTGCAGGAAATCACTTTTGCACTTGTATTAGTGTGGAAAAACCACTTTTCGCACTTGTGTTAGTGCAGGAAACCACTTTTGCACTTGTATTAGTTTGGAAAAAACACTTTTTGCACTTGTGATAGTGTTGAAAAACCACTTTTCGCACTTGTGTTAGTGTTGAAAAACCACTTTTTGCACTTGTGTTGGTGCAGGAAACCACTTTTGCACTTGTATTAGTGTGGAAAAAACACTTTTTGCACTTGTGATAGTGTTGAAAAACCACTTTTCGCACTTGTGATAGTGTTGAAAAACCACTTTTCGCACTTGTGTTAGTGTTGAAAAACCACTTTCCGCACTTGTGTTGGTGCAGGAAACCACTTTTGCACTTGTATTAGTGTGGAAAAAACACTTTTTGCACTTGTGATAGTGTTGAAAAACCACTTTTCGCACTTGTGTTAGTGTTGAAAAACCACTTTTCGCACATGTGTTGGGGCAGGAAACCACTTTTGCACTTGTATTAGTGTGGAAAAACCACTTTTCGCACTTGTGTTAGTGTTGAAAAACCACATTTCGCACTTGTATTAGTGTTGAAAAACCACTTTTCGCACTTGTGTTAGTGTCGAAAAACCACTTTTCGCACTTGTGTTGGTGCAGGAAACCACTTTTGCACTTGTATTAGTGTGGAAAAACCACTTTTCGCACTTGTGTTAGTGTTGAAAAAGCACTTTTCGCACTTGTATTAGTGTTGAAAAACCACTTTTCGCACTTGTGTTGGTGCAGGAAACCACTTTTGCACTTGTATTAGTGTGGAAAAAACACTTTTTGCACTTGTGATAGTGTTGAAAAACGACTTTTCGCACTTGTGTTAGTGTTGAAAAACCACTTTTCGCACTTGTGTTGGTGCAGGAAACCACTTTTGCACTTGTATTAGTATGGAAAAAACACTTTTTGCACTTGTGATAGTGTTGAAAAACTACTTTTCGCACTTGTGTTAGTGTTGAAATAACACTTTTCGCACATGTGCTGGGGCAGGAAACCACTTTTGCACTTGTATTAGTGTGGAAAAACCACTTTTCGCACTTGTGTTAGTGTTGAAAAACCACTTTTTGCACTTGTGTTAGTGTTGAAAAACCACTTGTCGCACTTGTGTTGGTGCAGCAAACCACTTTTGCACTTGTATTAGTGTGGAAAAACCACTTTTCGCACTTGTGTTAGTGTTGAAAAACCACATTTCGCACTTGTGTTAGTGTTGAAAAACCACTTTTCGCACTTGCGTTGGTGCAGGAAACCACTTTTGCACTTGTATTAGTGTGGAAAAAACACTTTTTGCACTTGTGATAGTGTTGAAAAACCACTTTTCGCACTTGTGATAGTGTTGAAAAACCACTTTTCGCACTTGTGTTAGTGTTGAAAAACCACTTTTCGCACTTGTGTTGGTGCAGGAAACCGCTTTTGCACTTGTATTAGTGTGGAAAACCACTTTTCGCACTTGTGTTAGTGTTGAAAAACCACTTTTCGCACTTGTGTTAGTGTTGAAAAACCACTTTTCGCACTTGTGTTTGTGCAGGAAACCACTTTTGCACTTGTATTAGTGTGGAAAAAACACTTTTTGCACTTGTGATAGTGTTGAAAAACCACTTTTCGCACTTGTGTTAGTGTTGAAAAACCACTTTTCGCACTTGTGTTGGTGCAGGAAACTACTTTTGCACTTGTATTAGTGTTGAAAAACCACTTTTCGCACATGTGTTGGGGGCAGGAAACCACTTTTGCACTTGTATTAGTGTGGAAAAACCACTTTTCGCACTTGTGTTAGTGTTGAAAAACCACTTTTCGCACTTGTGTTAGTGTTGAAAAACCACTTGTCGCACTTGTGTTGGTGCAGGAAACCACTTTTGCACTTGTATTAGTGTGGAAAAAACACTTTTTGCACTTGTGATAGTGTTGAAAAACCACTTTTCGCACTTGTGTTAGTGTTGAAAAACCACTTTTCGCACTTGTGTTGGTGCAGGAAATCACTTTTGCACTTGTATTAGTGTGGAAAAACCACTTTTCGCACTTGTGTTAGTGTTGAAAAACCACTTTTCGCACTTGTGTTAGTGTTGAAAAACCACTTTTCGCACTTGTGTTGGTGCAGGAAACCACTTTTGCACTTGTATTAGTGTGGAAAAACCACTTTTCGCACTTGTGTTAGTGTTGAAAAAACACTTTTCGCACTTGTATTAGTGCTGAAAAACCACTTTTCGCACTTGTGTTGGTGCAGGAAACCACTTTTGCACTTGTATTAGTGTGGAAAAAACACTTTTTGCAATTGTGATAGTGTTGAAAAACGACTTTTCACACTTGTGTTAGTGTTGAAAAACCACTTTTCGCACTTGTGTTGGTGCAGGAAACCACTTTTGCACTTGTATTAGTGTGGAAAAAACACTTTTTGCACTTGTGATAGTGTTGAAAAACCACATTTCGCACTTGTGTTAGTGTTGAAAAACCACTTTTCGCACATGTGTTGGGGCAGGAAACCACTTTTGCACTTGTATTAGTGTGGAAAAACCACTTTTCGCACTTGTGTTAGTGTTGAAAAACCACTTTTCGCACTTGTGTTAGTGTTGAAAAACCACTTGTCGCACTTGTGTTGGTGCAGGAAACCACTTTTGCACTTGTATTAGTGTGGAAAAACCACTTTTCGCACTTGTGTTAGTGTTGAAAAACCACTTTTCGCACTTGTGTTAGTGTTGAAAAACCACTTTTCGCACTTGTGTTAGTGTTGAAAAACCACTTTTCGCACTTGTGTTGGTGCAGGAAACCACTTTTGCACTTGTATTAGTGTGGAAAAACCACTTTTCGCACTTGTATTAGTTTGGAAAAAACACTTTTTGCACTTGTGATAGTGTTGAAAAACCACTTTTCGCACTTGTGTTAGTGTTGAAAAACCACTTTTTGCACTTGTGTTGGTGCAGGAAACCACTTTTGCACTTGTATTAGTGTGGAAAAAACACTTTTTGCACTTGTGATAGTGTTGAAAAACCACTTTTCGCACTTGTGATAGTGTTGAAAAACCACTTTTCGCACTTGTGTTAGTGTTGAAAAACCACTTTCCGCACTTGTGTTGGTGCAGGAAACCACTTTTGCACTTGTATTAGTGTGGAAAAAACACTTTTTGCACTTGTGATAGTGTTGAAAAACCACTTTTCGCACTTGTGTTAGTGTTGAAAAACCACTTTTCGCACATGTGTTGGGGCAGGAAACCACTTTTGCACTTGTATTAGTGTGGAAAAACCACTTTTCGCACTTGTGTTAGTGTTGAAAAACCACATTTCGCACTTGTATTAGTGTTGAAAAACCACTTTTCGCACTTGTGTTAGTGTCGAAAAACCACTTTTCGCACTTGTGTTGGTGCAGGAAACCACTTTTGCACTTGTATTAGTGTGGAAAAACCACTTTTCGCACTTGTGTTAGTGTTGAAAAAGCACTTTTCGCACTTGTATTAGTGTTGAAAAACCACTTTTCGCACTTGTGTTGGTGCAGGAAACCACTTTTGCACTTGTATTAGTGTGGAAAAAACACTTTTTGCACTTGTGATAGTGTTGAAAAACGACTTTTCGCACTTGTGTTAGTGTTGAAAAACCACTTTTCGCACTTGTGTTGGTGCAGGAAACCACTTTTGCACTTGTATTAGTATGGAAAAAACACTTTTTGCACTTGTGATAGTGTTGAAAAACTACTTTTCGCACTTGTGTTAGTGTTGAAATAACACTTTTCGCACATGTGCTGGGGCAGGAAACCACTTTTGCACTTGTATTAGTGTGGAAAAATCACTTTTCGCACTTGTGTTAGTGTTGAAAAACCACTTTTTGCACTTGTGTTAGTGTTGAAAAACCACTTGTCGCACTTGTGTTGGTGCAGCAAACCACTTTTGCACTTGTATTAGTGTGGAAAAACCACTTTTCGCACTTGTGTTAGTGTTGAAAAACCACTTTTCGCACTTGCGTTGGTGCAGGAAACCACTTTTGCACTTGTATTAGTGTGGAAAAAACACTTTTTGCACTTGTGATAGTGTTGAAAAACCACTTTTCGCACTTGTGATAGTGTTGAAAAACCACTTTTCGCACTTGTGTTAGTGTTGAAAAACCACTTTTCGCACTTGTGTTGGTGCAGGAAACCGCTTTTGCACTTGTATTAGTGTGGAAAACCACTTTTCGCACTTGTGTTAGTGTTGAAAAACCACTTTTCGCACTTGTGTTAGTGTTGAAAAACCACTTTTCGCACTTGTGTTGGTGCAGGAAACCACTTTTGCACTTGTATTAGTGTGGAAAAAACACTTTTTGCACTTGTGATAGTGTTGAAAAACCACTTTTCGCACTTGTGTTAGTGTTGAAAAACCACTTTTCGCACTTGTGTTGGTGCAGGAAACCACTTTTGCACTTGTATTAGTGTTGAAAAACCACTTTTCGCACATGTGTTGGGGGCAGGAAACCACTTTTGCACTTGTATTAGTGTGGAAAAACCACTTTTCGCACTTGTGTTAGTGTTGAAAAACCACTTTTCGCACTTGTGTTAGTGTTGAAAAACCACTTGTCGCACTTGTGTTGGTGCAGGAAACCACTTTTGCACTTGTATTAGTGTGGAAAAAACACTTTTTGCACTTGTGATAGTGTTGAAAAACCACTTTTCGCACTTGTGTTGGTGCAGGAAATCACTTTTGCACTTGTATTAGTGTGGAAAAACCACTTTTCGCACTTGTGTTAGTGTTGAAAAACCACTTTTCGCACTTGTGTTAGTGTTGAAAAACCACTTTTCGCACTTGTGTTGGTGCAGGAAACCACTTTTGCACTTGTATTAGTGTGGAAAAACCACTTTTCGCACTTGTGTTAGTGTTGAAAAAACACTTTTCGCACTTGTATTAGTGCTGAAAAACCACTTTTCGCACTTGTGTTGGTGCAGGAAACCACTTTTGCACTTGTATTAGTGTGGAAAAAACACTTTTTGCAATTGTGATAGTGTTGAAAAACGACTTTTCACACTTGTGTTAGTGTTGAAAAACCACTTTTCGCACTTGTGTTGGTGCAGGAAACCACTTTTGCACTTGTATTAGTGTGGAAAAAACACTTTTTGCACTTGTGATAGTGTTGAAAAACCACATTTCGCACTTGTGTTAGTGTTGAAAAACCACTTTTCGCACATGTGTTGGGGCAGGAAACCACTTTTGCACTTGTATTAGTGTGGAAAAGCCACTTTTCGCACTTGTGTTAGTGTTGAAAAACCACTTTTCGCACTTGTGTTAGTGTTGAAAAACCACTTGTCGCACTTGTGTTGGTGCAGGAAACCACTTTTGCACTTGTATTAGTGTGGAAAAACCACTTTTCGCACTTGTGTTAGTGTTGAAAAACCACTTTTCGCACTTGTGTTAGTGTTGAAAAACCACTTTTCGCACTTGTGTTAGTGTTGAAAAACCACTTTTCGCACTTGTGTTGGTGCAGGAAACCACTTTTGCACTTGTATTAGTGTGGAAAAACCACTTTTTGCACTTGTGTTAGTGTTGAAAAACCACTTTTTGCACTTGTGTTAGTGTTGAAAAACCACTTTTCGCACTTGTGTTGGTGCAGGAAACCACTTTTGCACTTGTATTAGTGTGGAAAAAACACTTTTTGCACTTGTGATAGTGTTGAAAAACCACATTTCGCACTTGTGTTAGTGTTGAAAAACCACTTTTCGCACATGTGTTGGGGCAGGAAACCACTTTTGCACTTGTATTAGTGTGGAAAAAACACTTTTTGCACTTGTGATAGTGTTGAAAAACCACTTTTCGCACTTGTGTTAGTGTTGAAAAACCACTTTTCGCACTTGTGTTGGTGCAGGAAACTACTTTTGCACTTGTATTAGTGTTGAAAAACCACTTTTCGCACATGTGTTGGGGGCAGGAAACCACTTTTGCACTTGTATTAGTGTGGAAAAACCACTTTTCGCACTTGTGTTAGTGTTGAAAAACCACTTTTCGCACTTGTGTTAGTGTTGAAAAACCACTTGTCGCACTTGTGTTGGTGCAGGAAACCACTTTTGCACTTGTATTAGTGTGGAAAAAACACTTTTTGCACTTGTGATAGTGTTGAAAAACCACTTTTCGCACTTGTGTTAGTGTTGAAAAACCACTTTTCGCACTTGTGTTGGTGCAGGAAATCACTTTTGCACTTGTATTAGTGTGGAAAAACCACTTTTCGCACTTGTGTTAGTGTTGAAAAACCACTTTTCGCACTTGTGTTAGTGTTGAAAAACCACTTTTCGCACTTGTGTTGGTGCAGGAAACCACTTTTGCACTTGTATTAGTGTGGAAAAACCACTTTTCGCACTTGTGTTAGTGTTGAAAAAACACTTTTCGCACTTGTATTAGTGCTGAAAAACCACTTTTCGCACTTGTGTTGGTGCAGGAAACCACTTTTGCACTTGTATTAGTGTGGAAAAAACACTTTTTGCAATTGTGATAGTGTTGAAAAACGACTTTTCACACTTGTGTTAGTGTTGAAAAACCACTTTTCGCACTTGTGTTGGTGCAGGAAACCACTTTTTCACTTGTATTAGTGTGGAAAAAACACTTTTTGCACTTGTGATAGTGTTGAAAAACCACATTTCGCACTTGTGTTAGTGTTGAAAAACCACTTTTCGCACATGTGTTGGGGCAGGAAACCACTTTTGCACTTGTATTAGTGTGGAAAAACCACTTTTCGCACTTGTGTTAGTGTTGAAAAACCACTTTTCGCACTTGTGTTAGTGTTGAAAAACCACTTGTCGCACTTGTGTTGGTGCAGGAAACCACTTTTGCACTTGTATTAGTGTGGAAAAACCACTTTTCGCACTTGTGTTAGTGTTGAAAAACCACTTTTCGCACTTGTGTTAGTGTTGAAAAACCACTTTTCGCACTTGTGTTAGTGTTGAAAAACCACTTTTCGCACTTGTGTTGGTGCAGGAAACCACTTTTGCACTTGTATTAGTGTGGAAAAACCACTTTTCGCACTTGTATTAGTTTGGAAAAAACACTTTTTGCACTTGTGATAGTGTTGAAAAACCACTTTTCGCACTTGTGTTAGTGTTGAAAAACCACTTTTTGCACTTGTGTTGGTGCAGGAAACCACTTTTGCACTTGTATTAGTGTGGAAAAAACACTTTTTGCACTTGTGATAGTGTTGAAAAACCACTTTTCGCACTTGTGATAGTGTTGAAAAACCACTTTTCGCACTTGTGTTAGTGTTGAAAAACCACTTTCCGCACTTGTGTTGGTGCAGGAAACCACTTTTGCACTTGTATTAGTGTGGAAAAAACACTTTTTGCACTTGTGATAGTGTTGAAAAACCACTTTTCGCACTTGTGTTAGTGTTGAAAAACCACTTTTCGCACATGTGTTGGGGCAGGAAACCACTTTTGCACTTGTATTAGTGTGGAAAAACCACTTTTCGCACTTGTGTTAGTGTTGAAAAACCACATTTCGCACTTGTATTAGTGTTGAAAAACCACTTTTCGCACTTGTGTTAGTGTCGAAAAACCACTTTTCGCACTTGTGTTGGTGCAGGAAACCACTTTTGCACTTGTATTAGTGTGGAAAAACCACTTTTCGCACTTGTGTTAGTGTTGAAAAAGCACTTTTCGCACTTGTATTAGTGTTGAAAAACCACTTTTCACACTTGTGTTGGTGCAGGAAACCACTTTTGCACTTGTATTAGTGTGGAAAAAACACTTTTTGCACTTGTGATAGTGTTGAAAAACGACTTTTCGCACTTGTGTTAGTGTTGAAAAACCACTTTTCGCACTTGTGTTGGTGCAGGAAACCACTTTTGCACTTGTATTAGTATGGAAAAAACACTTTTTGCACTTGTGATAGTGTTGAAAAACTACTTTTCGCACTTGTGTTAGTGTTGAAATAACACTTTTCGCACATGTGCTGGGGCAGGAAACCACTTTTGCACTTGTATTAGTGTGGAAAAACCACTTTTCGCACTTGTGTTAGTGTTGAAAAACCACTTTTTGCACTTGTGTTAGTGTTGAAAAACCACTTGTCGCACTTGTGTTGGTGCAGCAAACCACTTTTGCACTTGTATTAGTGTGGAAAAACCACTTTTCGCACTTGTGTTAGTGTTGAAAAACCACATTTCGCACTTGTGTTAGTGTTGAAAAACCACTTTTCGCACTTGCGTTGGTGCAGGAAACCACTTTTGCACTTGTATTAGTGTGGAAAAAACACTTTTTGCACTTGTGATAGTGTTGAAAAACCACTTTTCGCACTTGTGATAGTGTTGAAAAACCACTTTTCGCACTTGTGTTAGTGTTGAAAAACCACTTTTCGCACTTGTGTTGGTGCAGGAAACCGCTTTTGCACTTGTATTAGTGTGGAAAACCACTTTTCGCACTTGTGTTAGTGTTGAAAAACCACTTTTCGCACTTGTGTTAGTGTTGAAAAACCACTTTTCGCACTTGTGTTGGTGCAGGAAACCACTTTTGCACTTGTATTAGTGTGGAAAAAACACTTTTTGCACTTGTGATAGTGTTGAAAAACCACTTTTCGCACTTGTGTTAGTGTTGAAAAACCACTTTTCGCACTTGTGTTGGTGCAGGAAACTACTTTTGCACTTGTATTAGTGTTGAAAAACCACTTTTCACACATGTGTTGGGGGCAGGAAACCACTTTTGCACTTGTATTAGTGTGGAAAAACCACTTTTCGCACTTGTGTTAGTGTTGAAAAACCACTTTTCGCACTTGTGTTAGTGTTGAAAAACCACTTGTCGCACTTGTGTTGGTGCAGGAAACCACTTTTGCACTTGTATTAGTGTGGAAAAAACACTTTTTGCACTTGTGATAGTGTTGAAAAACCACTTTTCGCACTTGTGTTAGTGTTGAAAAACCACTTTTCGCACTTGTGTTGGTGCAGGAAATCACTTTTGCACTTGTATTAGTGTGGAAAAACCACTTTTCGCACTTGTGTTAGTGTTGAAAAACCACTTTTCGCACTTGTGTTAGTGTTGAAAAACCACTTTTCGCACTTGTGTTGGTGCAGGAAACCACTTTTGCACTTGTATTAGTGTGGAAAAACCACTTTTCGCACTTGTGTTAGTGTTGAAAAAACACTTTTCGCACTTGTATTAGTGCTGAAAAACCACTTTTCGCACTTGTGTTGGTGCAGGAAACCACTTTTGCACTTGTATTAGTGTGGAAAAAACACTTTTTGCAATTGTGATAGTGTTGAAAAACGACTTTTCACACTTGTGTTAGTGTTGAAAAACCACTTTTCGCACATGTGTTGGGGCAGGAAACCACTTTTGCACTTGTATTAGTGTGGAAAAACCACTTTTCGCACTTGTGTTAGTGTTGAAAAACCACTTTTCGCACTTGTGTTAGTGTTGAAAAACCACTTGTCGCACTTGTGTTGGTGCAGGAAACCACTTTTGCACTTGTATTAGTGTGGAAAAACCACTTTTCGCACTTGTGTTAGTGTTGAAAAACCACTTTTCGCACTTGTGTTAGTGTTGAAAAACCACTTTTCGCACTTGTGTTAGTGTTGAAAAACCACTTTTCGCACTTGTGTTGGTGCAGGAAACCACTTTTGCACTTGTATTAGTGTGGAAAAACCACTTTTCGCACTTGTATTAGTTTGGAAAAAACACTTTTTGCACTTGTGATAGTGTTGAAAAACCACTTTTCGCACTTGTGTTAGTGTTGAAAAACCACTTTTTGCACTTGTGTTGGTGCAGGAAACCACTTTTGCACTTGTATTAGTGTGGAAAAAACACTTTTTGCACTTGTGATAGTGTTGAAAAACCACTTTTCGCACTTGTGATAGTGTTGAAAAACCACTTTTCGCACTTGTGTTAGTGTTGAAAAACCACTTTCCGCACTTGTGTTGGTGCAGGAAACCACTTTTGCACTTGTATTAGTGTGGAAAAAACACTTTTTGCACTTGTGATAGTGTTGAAAAACCACTTTTCGCACTTGTGTTAGTGTTGAAAAACCACTTTTCGCACATGTGTTGGGGCAGGAAACCACTTTTGCACTTGTATTAGTGTGGAAAAACCACTTTTCGCACTTGTGTTAGTGTTGAAAAACCACATTTCGCACTTGTATTAGTGTTGAAAAACCACTTTTCGCACTTGTGTTAGTGTCGAAAAACCACTTTTCGCACTTGTGTTGGTGCAGGAAACCACTTTTGCACTTGTATTAGTGTGGAAAAACCACTTTTCGCACTTGTGTTAGTGTTGAAAAAGCACTTTTCGCACTTGTATTAGTGTTGAAAAACCACTTTTCACACTTGTGTTGGTGCAGGAAACCACTTTTGCACTTGTATTAGTGTGGAAAAAACACTTTTTGCACTTGTGATAGTGTTGAAAAACGACTTTTCGCACTTGTGTTGGTGCAGGAAACCACTTTTGCACTTGTATTAGTATGGAAAAAACACTTTTTGCACTTGTGATAGTGTTGAAAAACTACTTTTCGCACTTGTGTTAGTGTTGAAATAACACTTTTCGCACATGTGCTGGGGCAGGAAACCACTTTTGCACTTGTATTAGTGTGGAAAAACCACTTTTCGCACTTGTGTTAGTGTTGAAAAACCACTTTTTGCACTTGTGTTAGTGTTGAAAAACCACTTGTCGCACTTGTGTTGGTGCAGCAAACCACTTTTGCACTTGTATTAGTGTGGAAAAACCACTTTTCGCACTTGTGTTAGTGTTGAAAAACCACATTTCGCACTTGTGTTAGTGTTGAAAAACCACTTTTCGCACTTGCGTTGGTGCAGGAAACCACTTTTGCACTTGTATTAGTGTGGAAAAAACACTTTTTGCACTTGTGATAGTGTTGAAAAACCACTTTTCGCACTTGTGATAGTGTTGAAAAACCACTTTTCGCACTTGTGTTAGTGTTGAAAAACCACTTTTCGCACTTGTGTTGGTGCAGGAAACCGCTTTTGCACTTGTATTAGTGTGGAAAACCACTTTTCGCACTTGTGTTAGTGTTGAAAAACCACTTTTCGCACTTGTGTTAGTGTTGAAAAACCACTTTTCGCACTTGTGTTGGTGCAGGAAACCACTTTTGCACTTGTATTAGTGTGGAAAAACACTTTTTGCACTTGTGATAGTGTTGAAAAACCACTTTTCGCACTTGTGTTAGTGTTGAAAAACCACTTTTCGCACTTGTGTTGGTGCAGGAAACTACTTTTGCACTTGTATTAGTGTTGAAAAACCACTTTTCACACATGTGTTGGGGGCAGGAAACCACTTTTGCACTTGTATTAGTGTGGAAAAACCACTTTTCGCACTTGTGTTAGTGTTGAAAAACCACTTTTCGCACTTGTGTTAGTGTTGAAAAACCACTTGTCGCACTTGTGTTGGTGCAGGAAACCACTTTTGCACTTGTATTAGTGTGGAAAAAACACTTTTTGCACTTGTGATAGTGTTGAAAAACCACTTTTCGCACTTGTGTTAGTGTTGAAAAACCACTTTTCGCACTTGTGTTGGTGCAGGAAATCACTTTTGCACTTGTATTAGTGTGGAAAAACCACTTTTCGCACTTGTGTTAGTGTTGAAAAACCACTTTTCGCACTTGTGTTAGTGTTGAAAAACCACTTTTCGCACTTGTGTTGGTGCAGGAAACCACTTTTGCACTTGTATTAGTGTGGAAAAACCACTTTTCGCACTTGTGTTAGTGTTGAAAAAACACTTTTCGCACTTGTATTAGTGCTGAAAAACCACTTTTCGCACTTGTGTTGGTGCAGGAAACCACTTTTGCACTTGTATTAGTGTGGAAAAAACACTTTTTGCAATTGTGATAGTGTTGAAAAACGACTTTTCACACTTGTGTTAGTGTTGAAAAACCACTTTTCACACATGTGTTGGGGCAGGAAACCACTTTTGCACTTGTATTAGTGTGGAAAAACCACTTTTCGCACTTGTGTTAGTGTTGAAAAACCACTTTTCGCACTTGTGTTAGTGTTGAAAAACCACTTGTCGCACTTGTGTTGGTGCAGGAAACCACTTTTGCACTTGTATTAGTGTGGAAAAACCACTTTTCGCACTTGTGTTAGTGTTGAAAAACCACTTTTCGCACTTGTGTTAGTGTTGAAAAACCACTTTTCGCACTTGTGTTAGTGTTGAAAAACCACTTTTCGCACTTGTGTTGGTGCAGGAAACCACTTTTGCACTTGTATTAGTGTGGAAAAACCACTTTTCGCACTTGTGTTAGTGTTGAAAAACCACTTTTTGCACTTGTGTTAGTGTTGAAAAACCACTTTTCGCACTTGTGTTGGTGCAGGAAACCACTTTTGCACTTGTATTAGTGTGGAAAAAACACTTTTTGCACTTGTGATAGTGTTGAAAAACCACATTTCGCACTTGTGTTAGTGTTGAAAAACCACTTTTCGCACATGTGTTGGGGCAGGAAACCACTTTTGCACTTGTATTAGTGTGGAAAAAACACTTTTTGCACTTGTGATAGTGTTGAAAAACCACTTTTCGCACTTGTGTTAGTGTTGAAAAACCACTTTTCGCACTTGTGTTGGTGCAGGAAACTACTTTTGCACTTGTATTAGTGTTGAAAAACCACTTTTCGCACATGTGTTGGGGGCAGGAAACCACTTTTGCACTTGTATTAGTGTGGAAAAACCACTTTTCGCACTTGTGTTAGTGTTGAAAAACCACTTTTCGCACTTGTGTTAGTGTTGAAAAACCACTTGTCGCACTTGTGTTGGTGCAGGAAACCACTTTTGCACTTGTATTAGTGTGGAAAAAACACTTTTTGCACTTGTGATAGTGTTGAAAAACCACTTTTCGCACTTGTGTTAGTGTTGAAAAACCACTTTTCGCACTTGTGTTGGTGCAGGAAATCACTTTTGCACTTGTATTAGTGTGGAAAAACCACTTTTCGCACTTGTGTTAGTGTTGAAAAACCACTTTTCGCACTTGTGTTAGTGTTGAAAAACCACTTTTCGCACTTGTGTTGGTGCAGGAAACCACTTTTGCACTTGTATTAGTGTGGAAAAACCACTTTTCGCACTTGTGTTAGTGTTGAAAAAACACTTTTCGCACTTGTATTAGTGCTGAAAAACCACTTTTCGCACTTGTGTTGGTGCAGGAAACCACTTTTGCACTTGTATTAGTGTGGAAAAAACACTTTTTGCAATTGTGATAGTGTTGAAAAACGACTTTTCACACTTGTGTTAGTGTTGAAAAACCACTTTTCGCACTTGTGTTGGTGCAGGAAACCACTTTTGCACTTGTATTAGTGTGGAAAAAACACTTTTTGCACTTGTGATAGTGTTGAAAAACCACATTTCGCACTTGTGTTAGTGTTGAAAAACCACTTTTCGCACATGTGTTGGGGCAGGAAACCACTTTTGCACTTGTATTAGTGTGGAAAAACCACTTTTCGCACTTGTGTTAGTGTTGAAAAACCACTTTTCGCACTTGTGTTAGTGTTGAAAAACCACTTGTCGCACTTGTGTTGGTGCAGGAAACCACTTTTGCACTTGTATTAGTGTGGAAAAACCACTTTTCGCACTTGTGTTAGTGTTGAAAAACCACTTTTCGCACTTGTGTTAGTGTTGAAAAACAACTTTTCGCACTTGTGTTAGTGTTGAAAAACCACTTTTCGCACTTGTGTTGGTGCAGGAAACCACTTTTGCACTTGTATTAGTGTGGAAAAACCACTTTTCGCACTTGTATTAGTTTGGAAAAAACACTTTTTGCACTTGTGATAGTGTTGAAAAACCACTTTTCGCACTTGTGTTAGTGTTGAAAAACCACTTTTTGCACTTGTGTTGGTGCAGGAAACCACTTTTGCACTTGTATTAGTGTGGAAAAAACACTTTTTGCACTTGTGATAGTGTTGAAAAACCACTTTTCGCACTTGTGATAGTGTTGAAAAACCACTTTTCGCACTTGTGTTAGTGTTGAAAAACCACTTTCCGCACTTGTGTTGGTGCAGGAAACCACTTTTGCACTTGTATTAGTGTGGAAAAAACACTTTTTGCACTTGTGATAGTGTTGAAAAACCACTTTTCGCACTTGTGTTAGTGTTGAAAAACCACTTTTCGCACATGTGTTGGGGCAGGAAACCACTTTTGCACTTGTATTAGTGTGGCAAAACCACTTTTCGCACTTGTGTTAGTGTTGAAAAACCACATTTCGCACTTGTATTAGTGTTGAAAAACCACTTTTCGCACTTGTGTTAGTGTCGAAAAACCACTTTTCGCACTTGTGTTGGTGCAGGAAACCACTTTTGCACTTGTATTAGTGTGGAAAAACCACTTTTCGCACTTGTGTTAGTGTTGAAAAAGCACTTTTCGCACTTGTATTAGTGTTGAAAAACCACTTTTCGCACTTGTGTTGGTGCAGGAAACCACTTTTGCACTTGTATTAGTGTGGAAAAAACACTTTTTGCACTTGTGATAGTGTTGAAAAACGACTTTTCGCACTTGTGTTAGTGTTGAAAAACCACTTTTCGCACTTGTGTTGGTGCAGGAAACCACTTTTGCACTTGTATTAGTATGGAAAAAACACTTTTTGCACTTGTGATAGTGTTGAAAAACTACTTTTCGCACTTGTGTTAGTGTTGAAATAACACTTTTCGCACATGTGCTGGGGCAGGAAACCACTTTTGCACTTGTATTAGTGTGGAAAAACCACTTTTCGCACTTGTGTTAGTGTTGAAAAACCACTTTTTGCACTTGTGTTAGTGTTGAAAAACCACTTGTCGCACTTGTGTTGGTGCAGCAAACCACTTTTGCACTTGTATTAGTGTGGAAAAACCACTTTTCGCACTTGTGTTAGTGTTGAAAAACCACATTTCGCACTTGTGTTAGTGTTGAAAAACCACTTTTCGCACTTGCGTTGGTGCAGGAAACCACTTTTGCACTTGTATTAGTGTGGAAAAAACACTTTTTGCACTTGTGATAGTGTTGAAAAACCACTTTTCGCACTTGTGATAGTGTTGAAAAACCACTTTTCGCACTTGTGTTAGTGTTGAAAAACCACTTTTCGCACTTGTGTTGGTGCAGGAAACCGCTTTTGCACTTGTATTAGTGTGGAAAACCACTTTTCGCACTTGTGTTAGTGTTGAAAAACCACTTTTCGCACTTGTGTTAGTGTTGAAAAACCACTTTTCGCACTTGTGTTGGTGCAGGAAACCACTTTTGCACTTGTATTAGTGTGGAAAAAACACTTTTTGCACTTGTGATAGTGTTGAAAAACCACTTTTCGCACTTGTGTTAGTGTTGAAAAACCACTTTTCGCACTTGTGTTGGTGCAGGAAACTACTTTTGCACTTGTATTAGTGTTGAAAAACCACTTTTCGCACATGTGTTGGGGGCAGGAAACCACTTTTGCACTTGTATTAGTGTGGAAAAACCACTTTTCGCACTTGTGTTAGTGTTGAAAAACCACTTTTCGCACTTGTGTTAGTGTTGAAAAACCACTTGTCGCACTTGTGTTGGTGCAGGAAACCACTTTGGCACTTGTATTAGTGTGGAAAAAACACTTTTTGCACTTGTGATAGTGTTGAAAAACCACTTTTCGCACTTGTGTTAGTGTTGAAAAACCACTTTTCGCACTTGTGTTGGTGCAGGAAATCACTTTTGCGCTTGTATTAGTGTGGAAAAACCACTTTTCGCACTTGTGTTAGTGTTGAAAAACCACTTTTCGCACTTGTGTTAGTGTTGAAAAACCACTTTTCGCACTTGTGTTGGTGCAGGAAACCACTTTTGCACTTGTATTAGTGTGGAAAAAACCACTTTTCGCACTTGTGTTAGTGTTGAAAAAACACTTTTCGCACTTGTATTAGTGCTGAAAAACCACTTTTCGCACTTGTGTTGGTGCAGGAAACCACTTTTGCACTTGTATTAGTGTGGAAAAAACACTTTTTGCAATTGTGATAGTGTTGAAAAACGACTTTTCACACTTGTGTTAGTGTTGAAAAACCACTTTTCGCACTTGTGTTGGTGCAGGAAACCACTTTTGCACTTGTATTAGTGTGGAAAAAACACTTTTTGCACTTGTGATAGTGTTGAAAAACCACATTTCGCACTTGTGTTAGTGTTGAAAAACCACTTTTCGCACATGTGTTGGGGCAGGAAACCACTTTTGCACTTGTATTAGTGTGGAAAAACCACTTTTCGCACTTGTGTTAGTGTTGAAAAACCACTTTTCGCACTTGTGTTAGTGTTGAAAAACCACTTGTCGCACTTGTGTTGGTGCAGGAAACCACTTTTGCACTTGTATTAGTGTGGAAAAACCACTTTTCGCACTTGTGTTAGTGTTGAAAAACCACTTTTCGCACTTGTGTTAGTGTTGAAAAACCACTTTTCGCACTTGTGTTAGTGTTGAAAAACCACTTTTCGCACTTGTGTTGGTGCAGGAAACCACTTTTGCACTTGTATTAGTGTGGAAAAACCACTTTTCGCACTTGTGTTAGTGTTGAAAAACCACTTTTTGCACTTGTGTTAGTGTTGAAAAACCACTTTTCGCACTTGTGTTAGTGTTGAAAAACCACTTTTCGCACTTGTGTTGGTGCAGGAAACCACTTTTACACTTGTATTAGTGTGGAAAAACCACTTTTCGCACTTGTGGTAGTGTTGAAAAACCACTTTTCGCACTTGTATTAGTGTTGAAAAACCACTTTTCGCACTTGTGTTGGTGCAGGAAACCACTTTTGCACTTGTATTAGTTTGGAAAAAACACTTTTTGCACTTGTGATAGTGTTGAAAAACCACTTTTCGCACTTGTGTTAGTGTTGAAAAACCACTTTTTGCACTTGTGTTGGTGCAGGAAACCACTTTTGCACTTGTATTAGTGTGGAAAAACCACTTTTCGCACTTGTGTTGGTGCAGGAAACCACTTTTGCACTTGTATTAGTTTGGAAAAAACACTTTTTGCACTTGTGATAGTGTTGAAAAACCACTTTTCGCACTTGTGTTAGTGTTGAAAAACCACTTTTTGCACTTGTGTTGGTGCAGGAAACCACTTTTGCACTTGTATTAGTGTGGAAAAACCACTTTTCGCACTTGTGTTAGTGTTGAAAAACCACTTTTCGCACTTGTGTTAGTGTTGAAAAACCACTTTTCGCACTTGTGTTGGTGCAGGAAACCACCTTTGCACTTGTATGAGTGTGGAAAAACCACTTTTCGCACTTGTGTTAGTGTTGAAAAACCACTTTTCGCACTTGTGTTAGTGTTGAAAAACCACTTGTCGCACTTGTGTTGGTGCAGGAAACCACTTTTGCACTTGTATTAGTGTGGAAAAACCACTTTTCGCACTTGTGTTAGTGTTGAAAAACCACTTTTCGCACTTGTGTTAGTGTTGAAAAACCACTTTTCGCACTTGTGTTGGTGCAGGAAACCACTTTTGCACTTGTATTAGTGTGGAAAAACCACTTTTCGCACTTGTGTTAGTGTTGAAAAACCACTTTTCGCACTTGTATTAGTGTTGAAAAACCACTTTTCGCACTTGTGTTAGTGCAGGAAACCACTTTTGCACTTGTATTAGTTTGGAAAAAACACTTTTTGCACTTGTGATAGTGTTGAAAAACCACTTTTCGCACTTGTGTTAGTGTTGAAAAACCACTTTTTGCACTTGTGTTGGTGCAGGAAACCACTTTTGCACTTGTATTAGTGTGGAAAAAACACTTTTTGCACTTGTGTTAGTGTTGAAAAACCACTTTTCGCACTTGTGTTAGTGTTGAAAAACCACTTTTCGCACTTGTGTTGGTGCAGGAAACCACTTTTGCACTTGTATTAGTGTGGAAAAACCACTTTTCGCACTTGTGTTAGTGTTGAAAAACCACTTTTCGCACTTGTGTTAGTGTTGAAAAACCACTTTTCGCACTTGTGCTGGTGCAGGAAACCACTTTTACACTTGTATTAGTGTGGAAAAACCACTTTTCGCACTTGTGGTAGTGTTGAAAAACCACTTTTCGCACTTGTATTAGTGTTGAAAAACCACTTTTCGCACTTGTGTTGGTGCAGGAAACCACTTTTGCACTTGTATTAGTTTGGAAAAAACACTTTTTGCACTTGTGATAGTGTTGAAAAACCACTTTTCGCACTTGTGTTAGTGTTGAAAAACCACTTTTTGCACTTGTGTTGGTGCAGGAAACCACTTTTGCACTTGTATTAGTGTGGAAAAACCACTTTTCGCACTTGTGTTAGTGTTGAAAAACCACTTTTCGCACTTGTGTTAGTGTTGAAAAACCACTTTTCGCACTTGTGTTGGTGCAGGAAACCACTTTTACACTTGTATTAGTGTGGAAAAACCACTTTTCGCACTTGTGGTAGTGTTGAAAAACCACTTTTCGCACTTGTATTATTGTTGAAAAACCACTTTTCGCACTTGTGTTGGTGCAGGAAACCACTTTTGCACTTGTATTAGTGTGGAAAAAACACTTTTTGCACTTGTGATAGTGTTGAAAAACCACTTTTCGCACTTGTGTTAGTGTTGAAAAACTACTTTTCGCACATGTGTTGGGGCAGGAAACCACTTTTGCACTTGTATTAGTGTGGAAAAACCACTTTTCGCACTTGTGTTAGTGTTGAAAAACCACTTTTCGCACTTGTGTTAGTGTTGAAAAACCACTTGTCGCACTTGTGTTGGTGCAGGAAACCACTTTTGCACTTGTATTAGTGTGGAAAAACCACTTTTCGCACTTGTGTTAGTGTTGAAAAACCACTTTTCGCACTTGTGTTAGTGTTGAAAAACCACTTTTCGCACTTGTGTTGGTGCAGGAAACCACTTTTGCACTTGTATTAGTGTGGAAAAACCACTTTTCGCACTTGTGTTAGTGTTGAAAAACCACTTTTCGCACTTGTATTAGTGTTGAAAAACCACTTTTCGCACTTGTGTTAGTGCAGGAAACCACTTTTGCACTTGTATTAGTTTGGAAAAAACACTTTTTGCACTTGTGATAGTGTTGAAAAACCACTTTTCACACTTGTGTTAGTGTTGAAAAACCACTTTTTGCACTTGTGTTGGTGCAGGAAACCACTTTTGCACTTGTATTAGTGTGGAAAAAACGCTTTTTGCACTTGTGATAGTGTTGAAAAACCACTTTTCGCACTTGTGATAGTGTTGAAAAACCACTTTTCGCACTTGTGTTAGTGTTGAAAAACCACATTTCGCACTTGTGTTGGTGCAGGAAACCACTTTTGCACTTGTATTAGTGTGGAAAAAACACTTTTTGCACTTGTGATAGTGTTGAAAAACCACTTTTCGCACTTGTGTTAGTGTTGAAAAACCACTTTTCGCACATGTGTTGGGGCAGGAAACCACTTTTGCACTTGTATTAGTGTGGAAAAACCACTTTTCGCACTTGTGTTAGTGTTGAAAAACCACATTTCGCACTTGTGTTAGTGTTGAAAAACCACTTGTCGCACTTGTATTAGTGTGGAAAAAACACTTTTTGCAATTGTGATAGTGTTGAAAAACGACTTTTCACACTTGTGTTAGTGTTGAAAAACCACTTTTCGCACTTGTGTTGGTGCAGGAAACCACTTTTGCACTTGTATTAGTGTGGAAAAAACACTTTTTGCACTTGTGATAGTGTTGAAAAACCACATTTCGCACTTGTGTTAGTGTTGAAAAACCACTTTTCGCACATGTGTTGGGGCAGGAAACCACTTTTGCACTTGTATTAGTGTGGAAAAACCACTTTTCGCACTTGTGTTAGTGTTGAAAAACCACTTTTCGCACTTGTGTTAGTGTTGAAAAACCACTTGTCGCACTTGTGTTGGTGCAGGAAACCACTTTTGCACTTGTATTAGTGTGGAAAAACCACTTTTCGCACTTGTGTTAGTGTTGAAAAACCACTTTTCGCACTTGTGTTAGTGTTGAAAAACAACTTTTCGCACTTGTGTTAGTGTTGAAAAACCACTTTTCGCACTTGTGTTGGTGCAGGAAACCACTTTTGCACTTGTATTAGTGTGGAAAAACCACTTTTCGCACTTGTATTAGTTTGGAAAAAACACTTTTTGCACTTGTGATAGTGTTGAAAAACCACTTTTCGCACTTGTGTTAGTGTTGAAAAACCACTTTTTGCACTTGTGTTGGTGCAGGAAACCACTTTTGCACTTGTATTAGTGTGGAAAAAACACTTTTTGCACTTGTGATAGTGTTGAAAAACCACTTTTCGCACTTGTGATAGTGTTGAAAAACCACTTTTCGCACTTGTGTTAGTGTTGAAAAACCACTTTCCGCACTTGTGTTGGTGCAGGAAACCACTTTTGCACTTGTATTAGTGTGGAAAAAACACTTTTTGCACTTGTGATAGTGTTGAAAAACCACTTTTCGCACTTGTGTTAGTGTTGAAAAACCACTTTTCCCACATGTGTTGGGGCAGGAAACCACTTTTGCACTTGTATTAGTGTGGCAAAACCACTTTTCGCACTTGTGTTAGTGTTGAAAAACCACATTTCGCACTTGTATTAGTGTTGAAAAACCACTTTTCGCACTTGTGTTAGTGTCGAAAAACCACTTTTCGCACTTGTGTTGGTGCAGGAAACCACTTTTGCACTTGTATTAGTGTGGAAAAACCACTTTTCGCACTTGTGTTAGTGTTGAAAAAGCACTTTTCGCACTTGTATTAGTGTTGAAAAACCACTTTTCGCACTTGTGTTGGTGCAGGAAACCACTTTTGCACTTGTATTAGTGTGGAAAAAACACTTTTTGCACTTGTGATAGTGTTGAAAAACGACTTTTCGCACTTGTGTTAGTGTTGAAAAACCACTTTTCGCACTTGTGTTGGTGCAGGAAACCACTTTTGCACTTGTATTAGTATGGAAAAAACACTTTTTGCACTTGTGATAGTGTTGAAAAACTACTTTTCGCACTTGTGTTAGTGTTGAAATAACACTTTTCGCACATGTGCTGGGGCAGGAAACCACTTTTGCACTTGTATTAGTGTGGAAAAACCACTTTTCGCACTTGTGTTAGTGTTGAAAAACCACTTTTTGCACTTGTGTTAGTGTTGAAAAACCACTTGTCGCACTTGTGTTGGTGCAGCAAACCACTTTTGCACTTGTATTAGTGTGGAAAAACCACTTTTCGCACTTGTGTTAGTGTTGAAAAACCACATTTCGCACTTGTGTTAGTGTTGAAAAACCACTTTTCGCACTTGCGTTGGTGCAGGAAACCACTTTTGCACTTGTATTAGTGTGGAAAAAACACTTTTTGCACTTGTGATAGTGTTGAAAAACCACTTTTCGCACTTGTGATAGTGTTGAAAAACCACTTTTCGCACTTGTGTTAGTGTTGAAAAACCACTTTTCGCACTTGTGTTGGTGCAGGAAACCGCTTTTGCACTTGTATTAGTGTGGAAAACCACTTTTCGCACTTGTGTTAGTGTTGAAAAACCACTTTTCGCACTTGTGTTAGTGTTGAAAAACCACTTTTCGCACTTGTGTTGGTGCAGGAAACCACTTTTGCACTTGTATTAGTGTGGAAAAAACACTTTTTGCACTTGTGATAGTGTTGAAAAACCACTTTTCGCACTTGTGTTAGTGTTGAAAAACCACTTTTCGCACTTGTGTTGGTGCAGGAAACTACTTTTGCACTTGTATTAGTGTTGAAAAACCACTTTTCGCACATGTGTTGGGGGCAGGAAACCACTTTTGCACTTGTATTAGTGTGGAAAAACCACTTTTCGCACTTGTGTTAGTGTTGAAAAACCACTTTTCGCACTTGTGTTAGTGTTGAAAAACCACTTGTCGCACTTGTGTTGGTGCAGGAAACCACTTTGGCACTTGTATTAGTGTGGAAAAAACACTTTTTGCACTTGTGATAGTGTTGAAAAACCACTTTTCGCACTTGTGTTAGTGTTGAAAAACCACTTTTCGCACTTGTGTTGGTGCAGGAAATCACTTTTGCGCTTGTATTAGTGTGGAAAAACCACTTTTCGCACTTGTGTTAGTGTTGAAAAACCACTTTTCGCACTTGTGTTAGTGTTGAAAAACCACTTTTCGCACTTGTGTTGGTGCAGGAAACCACTTTTGCACTTGTATTAGTGTGGAAAAACCACTTTTCGCACTTGTGTTAGTGTTGAAAAAACACTTTTCGCACTTGTATTAGTGCTGAAAAACCACTTTTCGCACTTGTGTTGGTGCAGGAAACCACTTTTGCACTTGTATTAGTGTGGAAAAAACACTTTTTGCAATTGTGATAGTGTTGAAAAACGACTTTTCACACTTGTGTTAGTGTTGAAAAACCACTTTTCGCACTTGTGTTGGTGCAGGAAACCACTTTTGCACTTGTATTAGTGTGGAAAAAACACTTTTTGCACTTGTGATAGTGTTGAAAAACCACATTTCGCACTTGTGTTAGTGTTGAAAAACCACTTTTCGCACATGTGTTGGGGCAGGAAACCACTTTTGCACTTGTATTAGTGTGGAAAAACCACTTTTCGCACTTGTGTTAGTGTTGAAAAACCACTTTTCGCACTTGTGTTAGTGTTGAAAAACCACTTGTCGCACTTGTGTTGGTGCAGGAAACCACTTTTGCACTTGTATTAGTGTGGAAAAACCACTTTTCGCACTTGTGTTAGTGTTGAAAAACCACTTTTCGCACTTGTGTTAGTGTTGAAAAACCACTTTTCGCACTTGTGTTAGTGTTGAAAAACCACTTTTCGCACTTGTGTTGGTGCAGGAAACCACTTTTGCACTTGTATTAGTGTGGAAAAACCACTTTTCGCACTTGTGTTAGTGTTGAAAAACCACTTTTTGCACTTGTGTTAGTGTTGAAAAACCACTTTTCGCACTTGTGTTAGTGTTGAAAAACCACTTTTCGCACTTGTGTTGGTGCAGGAAACCACTTTTACACTTGTATTAGTGTGGAAAAACCACTTTTCGCACTTGTGGTAGTGTTGAAAAACCACTTTTCGCACTTGTATTAGTGTTGAAAAACCACTTTTCGCACTTGTGTTGGTGCAGGAAACCACTTTTGCACTTGTATTAGTTTGGAAAAAACACTTTTTGCACTTGTGATAGTGTTGAAAAACCACTTTTCGCACTTGTGTTAGTGTTGAAAAACCACTTTTTGCACTTGTGTTGGTGCAGGAAACCACTTTTGCACTTGTATTAGTGTGGAAAAACCACTTTTCGCACTTGTGTTGGTGCAGGAAACCACTTTTGCACTTGTATTAGTTTGGAAAAAACACTTTTTGCACTTGTGATAGTGTTGAAAAACCACTTTTCGCACTTGTGTTAGTGTTGAAAAACCACTTTTTGCACTTGTGTTGGTGCAGGAAACCACTTTTGCACTTGTATTAGTGTGGAAAAACCACTTTTCGCACTTGTGTTAGTGTTGAAAAACCACTTTTCGCACTTGTGTTAGTGTTGAAAAACCACTTTTCGCACTTGTGTTGGTGCAGGAAACCACCTTTGCACTTGTATGAGTGTGGAAAAACCACTTTTCGCACTTGTGTTAGTGTTGAAAAACCACTTTTCGCACTTGTGTTAGTGTTGAAAAACCACTTGTCGCACTTGTGTTGGTGCAGGAAACCACTTTTGCACTTGTATTAGTGTGGAAAAACCACTTTTCGCACTTGTGTTAGTGTTGAAAAACCACTTTTCGCACTTGTGTTAGTGTTGAAAAACCACTTTTCGCACTTGTGTTGGTGCAGGAAACCACTTTTGCACTTGTATTAGTGTGGAAAAACCACTTTTCGCACTTGTGTTAGTGTTGAAAAACCACTTTTCGCACTTGTATTAGTGTTGAAAAACCACTTTTCGCACTTGTGTTAGTGCAGGAAACCACTTTTGCACTTGTATTAGTTTGGAAAAAACACTTTTTGCACTTGTGATAGTGTTGAAAAACCACTTTTCGCACTTGTGTTAGTGTTGAAAAACCACTTTTTGCACTTGTGTTGGTGCAGGAAACCACTTTTGCACTTGTATTAGTGTGGAAAAAACACTTTTTGCACTTGTGTTAGTGTTGAAAAACCACTTTTCGCACTTGTGTTAGTGTTGAAAAACCACTTTTCGCACTTGTGTTGGTGCAGGAAACCACTTTTGCACTTGTATTAGTGTGGAAAAACCACTTTTCGCACTTGTGTTAGTGTTGAAAAACCACTTTTCGCACTTGTGTTAGTGTTGAAAAACCACTTTTCGCACTTGTGCTGGTGCAGGAAACCACTTTTACACTTGTATTAGTGTGGAAAAACCACTTTTCGCACTTGTGGTAGTGTTGAAAAACCACTTTTCGCACTTGTATTAGTGTTGAAAAACCACTTTTCGCACTTGTGTTGGTGCAGGAAACCACTTTTGCACTTGTATTAGTTTGGAAAAAACACTTTTTGCACTTGTGATAGTGTTGAAAAACCACTTTTCGCACTTGTGTTAGTGTTGAAAAACCACTTTTTGCACTTGTGTTGGTGCAGGAAACCACTTTTGCACTTGTATTAGTGTGGAAAAACCACTTTTCGCACTTGTGTTAGTGTTGAAAAACCACTTTTCGCACTTGTGTTAGTGTTGAAAAACCACTTTTCGCACTTGTGTTGGTGCAGGAAACCACTTTTACACTTGTATTAGTGTGGAAAAACCACTTTTCGCACTTGTGGTAGTGTTGAAAAACCACTTTTCGCACTTGTATTATTGTTGAAAAACCACTTTTCGCACTTGTGTTGGTGCAGGAAACCACTTTTGCACTTGTATTAGTGTGGAAAAAACACTTTTTGCACTTGTGATAGTGTTGAAAAACCACTTTTCGCACTTGTGTTAGTGTTGAAAAACTACTTTTCGCACATGTGTTGGGGCAGGAAACCACTTTTGCACTTGTATTAGTGTGGAAAAACCACTTTTCGCACTTGTGTTAGTGTTGAAAAACCACTTTTCGCACTTGTGTTAGTGTTGAAAAACCACTTGTCGCACTTGTGTTGGTGCAGGAAACCACTTTTGCACTTGTATTAGTGTGGAAAAACCACTTTTCGCACTTGTGTTAGTGTTGAAAAACCACTTTTCGCACTTGTGTTAGTGTTGAAAAACCACTTTTCGCACTTGTGTTGGTGCAGGAAACCACTTTTGCACTTGTATTAGTGTGGAAAAACCACTTTTCGCACTTGTGTTAGTGTTGAAAAACCACTTTTCGCACTTGTATTAGTGTTGAAAAACCACTTTTCGCACTTGTGTTAGTGCAGGAAACCACTTTTGCACTTGTATTAGTTTGGAAAAAACACTTTTTGCACTTGTGATAGTGTTGAAAAACCACTTTTCACACTTGTGTTAGTGTTGAAAAACCACTTTTTGCACTTGTGTTGGTGCAGGAAACCACTTTTGCACTTGTATTAGTGTGGAAAAAACGCTTTTTGCACTTGTGATAGTGTTGAAAAACCACTTTTCGCACTTGTGATAGTGTTGAAAAACCACTTTTCGCACTTGTGTTAGTGTTGAAAAACCACATTTCGCACTTGTGTTGGTGCAGGAAACCACTTTTGCACTTGTATTAGTGTGGAAAAAACACTTTTTGCACTTGTGATAGTGTTGAAAAACCACTTTTCGCACTTGTGTTAGTGTTGAAAAACCACTTTTCGCACATGTGTTGGGGCAGGAAACCACTTTTGCACTTGTATTAGTGTGGAAAAACCACTTTTCGCACTTGTGTTAGTGTTGAAAAACCACATTTCGCACTTGTGTTAGTGTTGAAAAACCACTTGTCGCACTTGTGTTAGTGTCGAAAAACCACTTTTCGCACTTGTGTTGGTGCAGGAAACCACTTTTTCACTTGTATTAGTGTGGAAAAACCACTTTTCGCACTTGTGTTAGTGTTGAAAAAGCACTTTTCGCACTTGTATTAATGTTGAAAAACCACTTTTCGCACTTGTGTTGGTGCAGGAAACCACTTTTGCACTTGTATTAGTGTGGAAAAAACACTTTTTGCACTTGTGATAGTGTTGAAAAACGACTTTTCGCACTTGTGTTAGTGTTGAAAAACCACTTTTCACACTTGTGTTGGTGCAGGAAACCACTTTTGCACTTGTATTAGTATGGAAAAAACACTTTTTGCACTTGTGATAGTGTTGAAAATCGCACTTGTGTTAGTGTTGAAAAAACACTTTTCGCACATGTGCTGGGGCAGGAAACCACTTTTGCACTTGTATTAGTGTGGAAAAACCACTTTTCGCACTTGTGTTAGTGTTGAAAAACCACTTTTTGCACTTGTGTTAGTGTTGAAAAACCACTTGTCGCAATTGTGTTGGTGCAGCAAACCACTTTTGCACTTGTATTAGTGTGGAAAAACCACTTTTCGCACTTGTGTTAGTGTTGAAAAACCACATTTCGCACTTGTGTTAGTGTTGAAAAACCACTTTTCGCACTTGCGTTGGTGCAGGAAACCACTTTTGCACTTGTATTAGTGTGGAAAAAACACTTTTTGCACTTGTGATAGTGTTGAAAAACCACTTTTCGCACTTGTGATAGTGTTGAAAAACCACTTTTCGCACTTGTGTTAGTGTTGAAAAACCACTTTTCGCACTTGTGTTGGTGCAGGAAACCGCTTTTGCACTTGTATTAGTGTGGAAAACCACTTTTCGCACTTGTGTTAGTGTTGAAAAACCACTTTTCGCACTTATGTTAGTGTTGAAAAACCACTTTTCGCACTTGTGTTGGTGCAGGAAACCACTTTTGCACTTGTATTAGTGTGGAAAAACACTTTTTGCACTTGTGATAGTGTTGAAAAACCACTTTTCGCACTTGTGTTAGTGTTGAAAAACCACTTTTCGCACTTGTGTTGGTGCAGGAAACTACTTTTGCACTTGTATTAGTGTTGAAAAACCACTTTTCGCACATGTGTTGGGGCAGGAAACCACTTTTGCACTTGTATTAGTGTGGAAAAACCACTTTTCGCACTTGTGTTAGTGTTGAAAAACCACTTTTCGCACTTGTGTTAGTGTTGAAAAACCACTTGTCGCACTTGTGTTGGTGCAGGAAACCACTTTTGCACTTGTATTAGTGTGGAAAAACCACTTTTCGCACTTGTGTTAGTGTTGAAAAACCACTTTTCGCACTTGTGTTAGTGTTGAAAAACCACTTTTCGCACTTGTGTTAGTGTTGAAAAACCACTTTTCGCACTTGTGTTGGTGCAGGAAACCACTTTTGCACTTGTATTAGTGTGGAAAAACCACTTTTCGCACTTGTGTTAGTGTTGAAAAACCACTTTTTGCACTTGTGTTAGTGTTGAAAAACCACTTTTCGCACTTGTGTTAGTGTTGAAAAACCACTTTTCGCACTTGTGTTGGTGCAGGAAACCACTTTTACACTTGTATTAGTGTGGAAAAACCACTTTTCGCACTTGTGGTAGTGTTGAAAAACCACTTTTCGCACTTGTATTAGTGTTGAAAAACCACTTTTCGCACTTGTGTTGGTGCAGGAAACCACTTTTGCACTTGTATTAGTTTGGAAAAAACACTTTTTGCACTTGTGATAGTGTTGAAAAACCACTTTTCGCACTTGTGTTAGTGTTGAAAAACCACTTTTTGCACTTGTGTTGGTGCAGGAAACCACTTTTGCACTTGTATTAGTGTGGAAAAACCACTTTTCGCACTTGTGTTGGTGCAGGAAACCACTTTTGCACTTGTATTAGTTTGGAAAAAACACTTTTTGCACTTGTGATAGTGTTGAAAAACCACTTTTCGCACTTGTGTTAGTGTTGAAAAACCACTTTTTGCACTTGTGTTGGTGCAGGAAACCACTTTTGCACTTGTATTAGTGTGGAAAAACCACTTTTCGCACTTGTGTTAGTGTTGAAAAACCACTTTTCGCACTTGTGTTAGTGTTGAAAAACCACTTTTCGCACTTGTGTTGGTGCAGGAAACCACTTTTGCACTTGTATTAGTGTGGAAAAACCACTTTTCGCACTTGTGTTAGTGTTGAAAAACCACTTTTCGCACTTGTGTTAGTGTTGAAAAACCACTTGTCGCACTTGTGTTGGTGCAGGAAACCACTTTTGCACTTGTATTAGTGTGGAAAAACCACTTTTCGCACTTGTGTTAGTGTTGAAAAACCACTTTTCGCACTTGTGTTAGTGTTGAAAAACCACTTTTCGCACTTGTGTTGGTGCAGGAAACCACTTTTGCACTTGTATTAGTGTGGAAAAACCACTTTTCGCACTTGTGTTAGTGTTGAAAAACCACTTTTCGCACTTGTATTAGTGTTGAAAAACCACTTTTCGCACTTGTGTTAGTGCAGGAAACCACTTTTGCACTTGTATTAGTTTGGAAAAAACACTTTTTGCACTTGTGATAGTGTTGAAAAACCACTTTTCGCACTTGTGTTAGTGTTGAAAAACCACTTTTTGCACTTGTGTTGGTGCAGGAAACCACTTTTGCACTTGTATTAGTGTGGAAAAAACACTTTTTGCACTTGTGTTAGTGTTGAAAAACCACTTTTCGCACTTGTGTTAGTGTTGAAAAACCACTTTTCGCACATGTGTTGGTGCAGGAAACCACTTTTGCACTTGTATTAGTGTGGAAAAACCACTTTTCGCACTTGTGTTAGTGTTGAAAAACCACTTTTCGCACTTGTGTTAGTGTTGAAAAACCACTTTTCGCACTTGTGTTGGTGCAGGAAACCACTTTTACATTTGTATTAGTGTGGAAAAACCACTTTTCGCACTTGTGGTAGTGTTGAAAAACCACTTTTCGCACTTGTATTAGTGTTGAAAAACCACTTTTCGCACTTGTGTTGGTGCAGGAAACCACTTTTGCACTTGTATTAGTTTGGAAAAAACACTTTTTGCACTTGTGATAGTGTTGAAAAACCACTTTTCGCATTTGTGTTAGTGTTGAAAAACCACTTTTTGCACTTGTGTTGGTGCAGGAAACCACTTTTGCACTTGTATTAGTGTGGAAAAACCACTTTTCGCACTTGTGTTAGTGTTGAAAAACCACTTTTCGCACTTGTGTTAGTGTTGAAAAACCACTTTTCGCACTTGTGTTGGTGCAGGAAACCACTTTTTCACTTGTATTAGTGTGGAAAAACCACTTTTCGCACTTGTGGTAGTGTTGAAAAACCACTTTTCGCACTTGTATTAGTGTTGAAAAACCACTTTTCGCACTTGTGTTGGTGCAGGAAACCACTTTTGCACTTGTATTAGTGTGGAAAAAACACTTTTTGCACTTGTGATAGTGTTGAAAAACCACTTTTCGCACTTGTGTTAGTGTTGAAAAAATACTTTTCGCACATGTGTTGGGGCAGGAAACCACTTTTGCACTTGTATTAGTGTGGAAAAACCACTTTTCGCACTTGTGTTAGTGTTGAAAAACCACTTTTCGCACTTGTGTTAGTGTTGAAAAACCACTTGTCGCACTTGTGTTGGTGCAGGAAACCACTTTTGCACTTGTATTAGTGTGGAAAAACCACTTTTTGCACTTGTGTTAGTGTTGAAAAACCACTTTTCGCACTTGTGTTAGTGTTGAAAAATCACTTTTCGCACTTGTGTTGGTGCAGGAAACCACTTTTGCACTTGTATTAGTGTGGAAAAACCACTTTTCGCACTTGTGTTAGTGTTGAAAAACCACTTTTCGCACTTGTATTAGTGTTGAAAAACCACTTTTCGCACTTGTGTTAGTGCAGGAAACCACTTTTGCACTTGTATTAGTTTGGAAAAAACACTTTTTGCACTTGTGATAGTGTTGAAAAACCACTTTTCGCACTTGTGTTAGTGTTGAAAAACCACTTTTTGCACTTGTGTTGGTGCAGGAAACCACTTTTGCACTTGTATTAGTGTGGAAAAAACACTTTTTGCACTTGTGATAGTGTTGAAAAACCACTTTTCGCACTTGTGATAGTGTTGAAAAACCACTTTTCGCACTTGTGTTAGTGTTGAAAAACCACATTTCGCACTTGTGTTGGTGCAGGAAACCACTTTTGCACTTGTATTAGTGTGGAAAAAACACTTTTTGCACTTGTGATAGTGTTGAAAAACCACTTTTCGCACTTGTGTTAGTGTCGAAAAACCACTTTTCGCACTTGTGTTGGTGCAGGAAACCACTTTTGCACTTGTATTAGTGTGGAAAAACCACTTTTCGCACTTGTGTTAGTGTTGAAAAAGCACTTTTCGCACTTGTATTAGTGTTGAAAAACCACTTTTCGCACTTGTGTTGGTGCAGGAAACCACTTTTGCACTTGTATTAGTGTGGAAAAAACACTTTTTGCACTTGTGATAGTGTTGAAAAACGACTTTTCGCACTTGTGTTAGTGTTGAAAAACCACTTTTCGCACTTGTGTTGGTGCAGGAAACCACTTTTGCACTTGTATTAGTATGGAAAAAACACTTTTTGCACTTGTGATAGTGTTGAAAAACTACTTTTCGCACTTGTGTTAGTGTTGAAATAACACTTTTCGCACATGTGCTGGGGCAGGAAACCACTTTTGCACTTGTATTAGTGTGGAAAAACCACTTTTCGCACTTGTGTTAGTGTTGAAAAACCACTTTTTGCACTTGTGTTAGTGTTGAAAAACCACTTGTCGCACTTGTGTTGGTGCAGCAAACCACTTTTGCACTTGTATTAGTGTGGAAAAACCACTTTTCGCACTTGTGTTAGTGTTGAAAAACCACATTTCGCACTTGTGTTAGTGTTGAAAAACCACTTTTCGCACTTGCGTTGGTGCAGGAAACCACTTTTGCACTTGTATTAGTGTGGAAAAAACACTTTTTGCACTTGTGATAGTGTTGAAAAACCACTTTTCGCACTTGTGATAGTGTTGAAAAACCACTTTTCGCACTTGTGTTAGTGTTGAAAAACCACTTTTCGCACTTGTGTTGGTGCAGGAAACCGCTTTTGCACTTGTATTAGTGTGGAAAACCACTTTTCGCACTTGTGTTAGTGTTGAAAAACCACTTTTCGCACTTGTGTTAGTGTTGAAAAACCACTTTTCGCACTTGTGTTGGTGCAGGAAACCACTTTTGCACTTGTATTAGTGTGGAAAAAACACTTTTTGCACTTGTGATAGTGTTGAAAAACCACTTTTCGCACTTGTGTTAGTGTTGAAAAACCACTTGTCGCACTTGTGTTGGTGCAGGAAACCACTTTTGCACTTGTATTAGTGTGGAAAAAACACTTTTTGCACTTGTGATAGTGTTGAAAAACCACTTTTCGCACTTGTGTTAGTGTTGAAAAACCACTTGTCGCACTTGTGTTGGTGCAGGAAACTACTTTTGCACTTGTATTAGTGTTGAAAAACCACTTTTTGCACATGTGTTGGGGGCAGGAAACCACTTTTGCACTTGTATTAGTGTGGAAAAACCACTTTTCGCACTTGTGTTAGTGTTGAAAAACCACTTTTCGCACTTGTGTTAGTGTTGAAAAACCACTTGTCGCACTTGTGTTGGTGCAGGAAACCACTTTTGCACTTGTATTAGTGTGGAAAAAACACTTTTTGCACTTGTGATAGTGTTGAAAAACCACTTTTCGCACTTGTGTTAGTGTTGAAAAACCACTTTTCGCACTTGTGTTGGTGCAGGAAATCACTTTTGCACTTGTATTAGTGTGGAAAAACCACTTTTCGCACTTGTGTTAGTGTTGAAAAACCACTTTTCGCACTTGTGTTAGTGTTGAAAAACCACTTTTCGCACTTGTGTTGGTGCAGGAAACCACTTTTGCACTTGTATTAGTGTGGAAAAACCACTTTTCGCACTTGTGTTAGTGTTGAAAAAACACTTTTCGCACTTGTATTAGTGCTGAAAAACCACTTTTCGCACTTGTGTTGGTGCAGGAAACCACTTTTGCACTTGTATTAGTGTGGAAAAAACACTTTTTGCAATTGTGATAGTGTTGAAAAACGACTTTTCACACTTGTGTTAGTGTTGAAAAACCACTTTTCGCACTTGTGTTGGTGCAGGAAACCACTTTTGCACTTGTATTAGTGTGGAAAAAACACTTTTTGCACTTGTGATAGTGTTGAAAAACCACATTTCGCACTTGTGTTAGTGTTGAAAAACCACTTTTCGCACATGTGTTGGGGCAGGAAACCACTTTTGCACTTGTATTAGTGTGGAAAAACCACTTTTCGCACTTGTGTTAGTGTTGAAAAACCACTTTTCGCACTTGTGTTAGTGTTGAAAAACCACTTGTCGCACTTGTGTTGGTGCAGGAAACCACTTTTGCACTTGTATTAGTGTGGAAAAACCACTTTTCGCACTTGTGTTAGTGTTGAAAAACCACTTTTCGCACTTGTGTTAGTGTTGAAAAACCACTTTTCGCACTTGTGTTAGTGTTGAAAAACCACTTTTCGCACTTGTGTTGGTGCAGGAAACCACTTTTGCACTTGTATTAGTGTGGAAAAACCACTTTTCGCACTTGTGTTAGTGTTGAAAAACCACTTTTTGCACTTGTGTTAGTGTTGAAAAACCACTTTTCGCACTTGTGTTAGTGTTGAAAAACCACTTTTCGCACTTGTGTTGGTGCAGGAAACCACTTTTACACTTGTATTAGTGTGGAAAAACCACTTTTCGCACTTGTGGTAGTGTTGAAAAACCACTTTTCGCACTTGTATTAGTGTTGAAAAACCACTTTTCGCACTTGTGTTGGTGCAGGAAACCACTTTTGCACTTGTATTAGTTTGGAAAAAACACTTTTTGCACTTGTGATAGTGTTGAAAAACCACTTTTCGCACTTGTGTTAGTGTTGAAAAACCACTTTTTGCACTTGTGTTGGTGCAGGAAACCACTTTTGCACTTGTATTAGTGTGGAAAAACCACTTTTCGCACTTGTGTTGGTGCAGGAAACCACTTTTGCACTTGTATTAGTTTGGAAAAAACACTTTTTGCACTTGTGATAGTGTTGAAAAACCACTTTTCGCACTTGTGTTAGTGTTGAAAAACCACTTTTTGCACTTGTGTTGGTGCAGGAAACCACTTTTGCACTTGTATTAGTGTGGAAAAACCACTTTTCGCACTTGTGTTAGTGTTGAAAAACCACTTTTCGCACTTGTGTTAGTGTTGAAAAACCACTTTTCGCACTTGTGTTGGTGCAGGAAACCACTTTTGCACTTGTATGAGTGTGGAAAAACCACTTTTCGCACTTGTGTTAGTGTTGAAAAACCACTTTTCGCACTTGTGTTAGTGTTGAAAAACCACTTGTCGCACTTGTGTTGGTGCAGGAAACCACTTTTGCACTTGTATTAGTGTGGAAAAACCACTTTTCGCACTTGTGTTAGTGTTGAAAAACCACTTTTCGCACTTGTGTTAGTGTTGAAAAACCACTTTTCGCACTTGTGTTGGTGCAGGAAACCACTTTTGCACTTGTATTAGTGTGGAAAAACCACTTTTCGCACTTGTGTTAGTGTTGAAAAACCACTTTTCGCACTTGTATTAGTGTTGAAAAACCACTTTTCGCACTTGTGTTAGTGCAGGAAACCACTTTTGCACTTGTATTAGTTTGGAAAAAACACTTTTTGCACTTGTGATAGTGTTGAAAAACCACTTTTCGCACTTGTGTTAGTGTTGAAAAACCACTTTTTGCACTTGTGTTGGTGCAGGAAACCACTTTTGCACTTGTATTAGTGTGGAAAAAACACTTTTTGCACTTGTGTTAGTGTTGAAAAACCACTTTTCGCACTTGTGTTAGTGTTGAAAAACCACTTTTCGCACTTGTGTTGGTGCAGGAAACCACTTTTGCACTTGTATTAGTGTGGAAAAACCACTTTTCGCACTTGTGTTAGTGTTGAAAAACCACTTTTCGCACTTGTGTTAGTGTTGAAAAACCACTTTTCGCACTTGTGTTGGTGCAGGAAACCACTTTTACACTTGTATTAGTGTGGAAAAACCACTTTTCGCACTTGTGGTAGTGTTGAAAAACCACTTTTCGCACTTGTATTAGTGTTGAAAAACCACTTTTCGCACTTGTGTTGGTGCAGGAAACCACTTTTGCACTTGTATTAGTTTGGAAAAAACACTTTTTGCACTTGTGATAGTGTTGAAAAACCACTTTTCGCACTTGTGTTAGTGTTGAAAAACCACTTTTTGCACTTGTGTTGGTGCAGGAAACCACTTTTGCACTTGTATTAGTGTGGAAAAACCACTTTTCGCACTTGTGTTAGTGTTGAAAAACCACTTTTCGCACTTGTGTTAGTGTTGAAAAACCACTTTTCGCACTTGTGTTGGTGCAGGAAACCACTTTTACACTTGTATTAGTGTGGAAAAACCACTTTTCGCACTTGTGGTAGTGTTGAAAAACCACTTTTCGCACTTGTATTATTGTTGAAAAACCACTTTTCGCACTTGTGTTGGTGCAGGAAACCACTTTTGCACTTGTATTAGTGTGGAAAAAACACTTTTTGCACTTGTGATAGTGTTGAAAAACCACTTTTCGCACTTGTGTTAGTGTTGAAAAACTACTTTTCGCACATGTGTTGGGGCAGGAAACCACTTTTGCACTTGTATTAGTGTGGAAAAACCACTTTTCGCACTTGTGTTAGTGTTGAAAAACCACTTTTCGCACTTGTGTTAGTGTTGAAAAACCACTTGTCGCACTTGTGTTGGTGCAGGAAACCACTTTTGCACTTGTATTAGTGTGGAAAAACCACTTTTCGCACTTGTGTTAGTGTTGAAAAACCACTTTTCGCACTTGTGTTAGTGTTGAAAAACCACTTTTCGCACTTGTGTTGGTGCAGGAAACCACTTTTGCACTTGTATTAGTGTGGAAAAACCACTTTTCGCACTTGTGTTAGTGTTGAAAAACCACTTTTCGCACTTGTATTAGTGTTGAAAAACCACTTTTCGCACTTGTGTTAGTGCAGGAAACCACTTTTGCACTTGTATTAGTTTGGAAAAAACACTTTTTGCACTTGTGATAGTGTTGAAAAACCACTTTTCACACTTGTGTTAGTGTTGAAAAACCACTTTTTGCACTTGTGTTGGTGCAGGAAACCACTTTTGCACTTGTATTAGTGTGGAAAAAACACTTTTTGCACTTGTGATAGTGTTGAAAAACCACTTTTCGCACTTGTGATAGTGTTGAAAAACCACTTTTCGCACTTGTGTTAGTGTTGAAAAACCACATTTCGCACTTGTGTTGGTGCAGGAAACCACTTTTGCACTTGTATTAGTGTGGAAAAAACACTTTTTGCACTTGTGATAGTGTTGAAAAACCACTTTTCGCACATGTGTTGGGGCAGGAAACCACTTTTGCACTTGTATTAGTGTGGAAAAACCACTTTTCGCACTTGTGTTAGTGTTGAAAAACCACATTTCGCACTTGTGTTAGTGTTGAAAAACCACTTGTCGCACTTGTGTTAGTGTCGAAAAACCACTTTTCGCACTTGTGTTGGTGCAGGAAACCACTTTTGCACTTGTATTAGTGTGGAAAAACCACTTTTCGCACTTGTGTTAGTGTTGAAAAAGCACTTTTCGCACTTGTATTAATGTTGAAAAACCACTTTTCGCACTTGTGTTGGTGCAGGAAACCACTTTTGCACTTGTATTAGTGTGGAAAAAACACTTTTTGCACTTGTGATAGTGTTGAAAAACGACTTTTCGCACTTGTGTTAGTGTTGAAAAACCACTTTTCGCACTTGTGTTGGTGCAGGAAACCACTTTTGCACTTGTATTAGTATGGAAAAAACACTTTTTGCACTTGTGATAGTGTTGAAAATCGCACTTGTGTTAGTGTTGAAAAAACACTTTTCGCACATGTGCTGGGGCAGGAAACCACTTTTGCACTTGTATTAGTGTGGAAAAACCACTTTTCGCACTTGTGTTAGTGTTGAAAAACCACTTTTTGCACTTGTGTTAGTGTTGAAAAACCACTTGTCGCAATTGTGTTGGTGCAGCAAACCACTTTTGCACTTGTATTAGTGTGGAAAAACCACTTTTCGCACTTGTGTTAGTGTTGAAAAACCACATTTCGCACTTGTGTTAGTGTTGAAAAACCACTTTTCGCACTTGCGTTGGTGCAGGAAACCACTTTTGCACTTGTATTAGTGTGGAAAAAACACTTTTTGCACTTGTGATAGTGTTGAAAAACCACTTTTCGCACTTGTGATAGTGTTGAAAAACCACTTTTCGCACTTGTGTTAGTGTTGAAAAACCACTTTTCGCACTTGTGTTGGTGCAGGAAACCGCTTTTGCACTTGTATTAGTGTGGAAAACCACTTTTCGCACTTGTGTTAGTGTTGAAAAACCACTTTTCGCACTTATGTTAGTGTTGAAAAACCACTTTTCGCACTTGTGTTGGTGCAGGAAACCACTTTTGCACTTGTATTAGTGTGGAAAAACACTTTTTGCACTTGTGATAGTGTTGAAAAACCACTTTTCGCACTTGTGTTAGTGTTGAAAAACCACTTTTCGCACTTGTGTTGGTGCAGGAAACTACTTTTGCACTTGTATTAGTGTTGAAAAACCACTTTTCGCACATGTGTTGGGGCAGGAAACCACTTTTGCACTTGTATTAGTGTGGAAAAACCACTTTTCGCACTTGTGTTAGTGTTGAAAAACCACTTTTCGCACTTGTGTTAGTGTTGAAAAACCACTTGTCGCACTTGTGTTGGTGCAGGAAACCACTTTTGCACTTGTATTAGTGTGGAAAAACCACTTTTCGCACTTGTGTTAGTGTTGAAAAACCACTTTTCGCACTTGTGTTAGTGTTGAAAAACCACTTTTCGCACTTGTGTTAGTGTTGAAAAACCACTTTTCGCACTTGTGTTGGTGCAGGAAACCACTTTTGCACTTGTATTAGTGTGGAAAAACCACTTTTCGCACTTGTGTTAGTGCAGGAAACCACTTTTGCACTTGTATTAGTTTGGAAAAACCACTTTTCGCACTTGTGTTAGTGTTGAAAAACCACATTTCGCACTTGTGTTAGTGTTGAAAAACCACTTTTCGCACTTGCGTTGGTGCAGGAAACCACTTTTGCACTTGTATTAGTGTGGAAAAAACACTTTTTGCACTTGTGATAGTGTTGAAAAACCACTTTTCGCACTTGTGATAGTGTTGAAAAACCACTTTTCGCACTTGTGTTAGTGTTGAAAAACCACTTTTCGCACTTGTGTTGGTGCAGGAAACCGCTTTTGCACTTGTATTAGTGTGGAAAACCACTTTTCGCACTTGTGTTAGTGTTGAAAAACCACTTTTCGCACTTATGTTAGTGTTGAAAAACCACTTTTCGCACTTGTGTTGGTGCAGGAAACCACTTTTGCACTTGTATTAGTGTGGAAAAACACTTTTTGCACTTGTGATAGTGTTGAAAAACCACTTTTCGCACTTGTGTTAGTGTTGAAAAACCACTTTTCGCACTTGTGTTGGTGCAGGAAACTACTTTTGCACTTGTATTAGTGTTGAAAAACCACTTTTCGCACATGTGTTGGGGCAGGAAACCACTTTTGCACTTGTATTAGTGTGGAAAAACCACTTTTCGCACTTGTGTTAGTGTTGAAAAACCACTTTTCGCACTTGTGTTAGTGTTGAAAAACCACTTGTCGCACTTGTGTTGGTGCAGGAAACCACTTTTGCACTTGTATTAGTGTGGAAAAACCACTTTTCGCACTTGTGTTAGTGTTGAAAAACCACTTTTCGCACTTGTGTTAGTGTTGAAAAACCACTTTTCGCACTTGTGTTAGTGTTGAAAAACCACTTTTCGCACTTGTGTTGGTGCAGGAAACCACTTTTGCACTTGTATTAGTGTGGAAAAACCACTTTTCGCACTTGTGTTAGTGTTGAAAAACCACTTTTTGCACTTGTGTTAGTGTTGAAAAACCACTTTTCGCACTTGTGTTAGTGTTGAAAAACCACTTTTCGCACTTGTGTTGGTGCAGGAAACCACTTTTACACTTGTATTAGTGTGGAAAAACCACTTTTCGCACTTGTGGTAGTGTTGAAAAACCAATTTTCGCACTTGTATTAGTGTTGAAAAACCACTTTTCGCACTTGTGTTGGTGCAGGAAACCACTTTTGCACTTGTATTAGTTTGGAAAAAACACTTTTTGCACTTGTGATAGTGTTGAAAAACCACTTTTCGCACTTGTGTTAGTGTTGAAAAACCACTTTTTGCACTTGTGTTGGTGCAGGAAACCACTTTTGCACTTGTATTAGTGTGGAAAAACCACTTTTCGCACTTGTGTTGGTGCAGGAAACCACTTTTGCACTTGTATTAGTTTGGAAAAAACACTTTTTGCACTTGTGATAGTGTTGAAAAACCACTTTTCGCACTTGTGTTAGTGTTGAAAAACCACTTTTTGCACTTGTGTTGGTGCAGGAAACCACTTTTGCACTTGTATTAGTGTGGAAAAACCACTTTTCGCACTTGTGTTAGTGTTGAAAAACCACTTTTCGCACTTGTGTTAGTGTTGAAAAACCACTTTTCGCACTTGTGTTGGTGCAGGAAACCACTTTTGCACTTGTATTAGTGTGGAAAAACCACTTTTCGCACTTGTGTTAGTGTTGAAAAACCACTTTTCGCACTTGTGTTAGTGTTGAAAAACCACTTGTCGCACTTGTGTTGGTGCAGGAAACCACTTTTGCACTTGTATTAGTGTGGAAAAACCACTTTTCGCACTTGTGTTAGTGTTGAAAAACCACTTTTCGCACTTGTGTTAGTGTTGAAAAACCACTTTTCGCACTTGTGTTGGTGCAGGAAACCACTTTTGCACTTGTATTAGTGTGGAAAAACCACTTTTCGCACTTGTGTTAGTGTTGAAAAACCACTTTTCGCACTTGTATTAGTGTTGAAAAACCACTTTTCGCACTTGTGTTAGTGCAGGAAACCACTTTTGCACTTGTATTAGTTTGGAAAAAACACTTTTTGCACTTGTGATAGTGTTGAAAAACCACTTTTCGCACTTGTATTAGTGTTGAAAAACCACTTTTTGCACTTGTGTTGGTGCAGGAAACCACTTTTGCACTTGTATTAGTGTGGAAAAAACACTTTTTGCACTTGTGTTAGTGTTGAAAAACCACTTTTCGCACTTGTGTTAGTGTTGAAAAACCACTTTTCGCACTTGTGTTGGTGCAGGAAACCACTTTTGCACTTGTATTAGTGTGGAAAAACCACTTTTCGCACTTGTGTTAGTGTTGAAAAACCACTTTTCGCACTTGTGTTAGTGTTGAAAAACCACTTTTCGCACTTGTGTTGGTGCAGGAAACCACTTTTACATTTGTATTAGTGTGGAAAAACCACTTTTCGCACTTGTGGTAGTGTTGAAAAACCACTTTTCGCACTTGTATTAGTGTTGAAAAACCACTTTTCGCACTTGTGTTGGTGCAGGAAACCACTTTTGCACTTGTATTAGTTTGGAAAAAACACTTTTTGCACTTGTGATAGTGTTGAAAAACCACTTTTCGCATTTGTGTTAGTGTTGAAAAACCACTTTTTGCACTTGTGTTGGTGCAGGAAACCACTTTTGCACTTGTATTAGTGTGGAAAAACCACTTTTCGCACTTGTGTTAGTGTTGAAAAACCACTTTTCGCACTTGTGTTAGTGTTGAAAAACCACTTTTCGCACTTGTGTTGGTGCAGGAAACCACTTTTACACTTGTATTAGTGTGGAAAAACCACTTTTCGCACTTGTGGTAGTGTTGAAAAACCACTTTTCGCACTTGTATTAGTGTTGAAAAACCACTTTTCGCACTTGTGTTGGTGCAGGAAACCACTTTTGCACTTGTATTAGTGTGGAAAAAACACTTTTTGCACTTGTGATAGTGTTGAAAAACCACTTTTCGCACTTGTGTTAGTGTTGAAAAAATACTTTTCGCACATGTGTTGGGGCAGGAAACCACTTTTGCACTTGTATTAGTGTGGAAAAACCACTTTTCGCACTTGTGTTAGTGTTGAAAAACCACTTTTCGCACTTGTGTTAGTGTTGAAAAACCACTTGTCGCACTTGTGTTGGTGCAGGAAACCACTTTTGCACTTGTATTAGTGTGGAAAAACCACTTTTCGCACTTGTGTTAGTGTTGAAAAACCACTTTTCGCACTTGTGTTAGTGTTGAAAAATCACTTTTCGCACTTGTGTTGGTGCAGGAAACCACTTTTGCACTTGTATTAGTGTGGAAAAACCACTTTTCGCACTTGTGTTAGTGTTGAAAAACCACTTTTCGCACTTGTATTAGTGTTGAAAAACCACTTTTCGCACTTGTGTTAGTGCAGGAAACCACTTTTGCACTTGTATTAGTTTGGAAAAAACACTTTTTGCACTTGTGATAGTGTTGAAAAACCACTTTTCGCACTTGTGTTAGTGTTGAAAAACCACTTTTTGCACTTGTGTTGGTGCAGGAAACCACTTTTGCACTTGTATTAGTGTGGAAAAAACACTTTTTGCACTTGTGATAGTGTTGAAAAACCACTTTTCGCACTTGTGATAGTGTTGAAAAACCACTTTTCGCACTTGTGTTAGTGTTGAAAAACCACATTTCGCACTTGTGTTGGTGCAGGAAACCACTTTTGCACTTGTATTAGTGTGGAAAAAACACTTTTTGCACTTGTGATAGTGTTGAAAAACCACTTTTCGCACTTGTGTTAGTGTTGAAAAACCACTTTTCGCACATGTGTTGGGGCAGGAAACCACTTTTGCACTTGTATTAGTGTGGAAAAACCACTTTTCGCACTTGTGTTAGTGTTGAAAAACCACATTTCGCACTTGTGTTAGTGTTGAAAAACCACTTGTCGCACTTGTGTTAGTGTCGAAAAACCACTTTTCGCACTTGTGTTGGTGCAGGAAACCACTTTTGCACTTGTATTAGTGTGGAAAAACCACTTTTCGCACTTGTGTTAGTGTTGAAAAAGCACTTTTCGCACTTGTATTAATGTTGAAAAACCACTTTTCGCACTTGTGTTGGTGCAGGAAACCACTTTTGCACTTGTATTAGTGTGGAAAAAACACTTTTTGCACTTGTGATAGTCTTGAAAAACGACTTTTCGCACTTGTGTTAGTGTTGAAAAACCACTTTTCGCACTTGTGTTGGTGCAGGAAACCACTTTTGCAC